>NC_133183.1:53597500-53952500 GCF_049306965.1 Danio rerio
AGGGTGCCCCCTGGAGCTCCACCTAGGGGCCTAAGTCCCCAGCAAGCTACCCTGTGGTCCACCTCCCACCCTGGACTTGCAGTATAGGCCCTAGGGTGCCCCCTGGAGCTTTACATAGGGGCCTAAGACCCCTGCAAGCTACCCAGGTGTCCACCTCTCTCCCTGGACTTGCAGTGTAGGCCCCAGGGTGCCCCTTGGCCTTCCACCTAGGGGCCTCTGACCCCAGCAAGCTGCCCAGGGGTCAACCTCTCTCCCTGGACTTGCAGTAGAGGCCCCAGGGTGCCCCCTGGTCTTCTACCTAAGGGCCTCTGATGCCAGCAAGCTACCCAGGGTTCTATCTCTCACCCTGGACTTGCAGTATAGGCCCTAGGGTGCCCCCTGGAGCTCCACCTAGGGGCCTAAGACCCCAGCAAGCTACCCAGGGGTCCACCTCTCTCCCTGGACTTGCAGTAGAGGCCCCAGGGTGCCCCCTGGCCCTCCACCTAGGGGCCTCTGACCCCAGCAAGCCAACAAGGGGTCCACCTTTCTCCCTGGACTTGCAGTAGAGGCCCCAGGGTGCCCCCTGGCCTTCTACCTAGAAGCCTCTGACCCCAGCAAGCTACCCAGGGGTCTACCTCTTTCCCTGGACATAAAGTATAGGCCTTAGGGTGCCCCCTGGCCCTCCACCTAGTGGCCTCTGACCCCAGCACGCTACCCAGGGGTCCTCCTGTCTCCCTGGACTTGCAGTAGTGAGCCCAGGGTGCCCCCTGTCCCTCCACCTAGGGGCCTCTGACCCCAGCAAGTTACCCAGGGGTCCACCTCTCTCCCTGGACTTGCAGGATAGGCCCCAGGGTGCCCCCTGGAGCTCCACCTAGGGGCCTAAGACCCCTGCAAGCTACCCAGGTGTCCACCTCTCTCCCTGGACTTGCAATGAAGGACCCAGGGTGCTACCTTGCCCTCCACCTAGGGGCCTCTGACCCCAGCAAGCTACCCAGGGGTCCACATCTCTCCCTGGACTTGCAGTATAGGCCCCAGGGTGCCCCTTGGCCATCCACCTAGGGGCCTCTGACCCCAGCAAGCTACCCACGGGTCCACCTCTCTCCCTGGACTTGCAGGATAGCCCCCAGGGTACCCCCTGGAGGTCCACCTAGGGGCCTAAGACCCCAGTAAGCTACCCAGGGGTCCGCATCTCTCCCTGGACTTGCAGTAGAGGCCCCAAGGTGCCCACAGGCCCTCCACCTAGGGGCCTCTGACGCCTGCAAGTTACCCAGGGCTCCACAACTCTCCCTGGACTTGCAGTAGAGGCCCCAGGGTGCCCCCTGGCCCTCCACCTAGGGGCCTCTGACCCCTGCAAGCTACCCAGGGGTCCATCTCTCTTCCTGGACTTGCAGTATAGGCTCCAGGGTGCCTTTTGCCCCTCCACCTAGGGGCCTAAGACCCCAGCAAGCTACCCAGGGGTCCAAATCTCTCCCTGGACTTGCAGTAGAGGCCCCAAGGTGCCCAGAGGCCCTCCACCTAGGGGCCTCTGACGCCTGCAAGTTACCCAGGGCTCCACAACTCTCCCTGGACTTGCAGTAGAGGCCCCAGGGTGCCCCCTGGCCCTCCACCTAGGGGCCTCTGACCCCTGCAAGCTACCCAGGGGTCCACCTCTCTCCCTGGACTTGCAGTATAGGTCCCAGGGTGCCCCCTTGCCCTCCACCCAGGGGCCTCTGACCCCAGCAAGCTACCCAGGGGTCGACCGCTTTCCCCGGACTTGCAGTATAGGCCCAAAGGTGCCCCCTGGCCCTCCAACTAGGGGCCTCTGACCCCTGCAAGCTACCCAGGGGTCCACCTTTCTACCTGGACTTGCAGTATAGGCTCCAGGGTGGCTTCTGCCCCTCCACCTAGGGGCCTAAGACCACAGCAAGCTACCCAGGGGTCCATATCTCTCCCTGGACTTGCAGTAGAGGCCCCAGGGTGCCCACAGGCCCTCCACCCAGGGGCCTATGACCCCTGCAAGCTACCCAGGGGGCCACCTCTCTCCTTGGACTTGCAGTAGAGGCCCCAGGGTGCCCCCTGGCCCTCCACCTAGGGGCATCTGACCCCAACAAGTTACTCAGGGGTCCACCTTTCTCTCTGGACTTGCAGTATTGGCCCTAGGGTGCACCCTGGCCCTCCACCTAGGGGCCTCTGACCCGAGCAGGCTACCCACGGGTCCACCTCTCTCCCTGGACTTGCAGGATAGGCCCCAGGGTGCCCTCTGGCCCTACACCTAGGGGCCTCTGACCCCAGCAAGCTACCCAGGGGTCCACCTCTCTCCCTGGACTTGCAGTATAGGCCCCAGGGTGCCCAATGGCCCTCCATCTAAGGGCCTCTGACCCCTGCAAGCTACCCAGGGGTCCACCTCTGTCCCTGGACTTGCAGTAGAGGCCCCAGGGTGCCCCCTTGCCCTCCACCTAGAGGCCTCTGACCCCAGCAAGCCACCCAGGGGTCCATGTCTCTCCCTGGACTTGCAGTGTAGGTCCCAGGGTGCCCCCTGGCCCTTCACCTAGGGGCCTCTGTCCCCAGCAAGCTATCCAGGGGTCCACTTGTATCCCTGGACTTGCAGTATAGGCCCCATCATGCCCCCTGGCCCTCTACCTAGGGGCCTCTGACACCATCAAGCTATCAAGGGGTCCACCTCTCTCCCTGGACTTGCAGTATAGGCCCCATGGTGCCCCTTGGCCCTCCACCTAAGGGCCTCTGACCCCTGCAAACTACCCAGGGGTCCACCTCTCTCCCTGGACTTGCATTAGAGGCCCCAGGGTGCCCCTTGGCCTTCTACCTAGGGGCTTCTGACCCCAGCAAGCTACGCAGGGGTCTACCTCTCTCCCTGGACTTGCAGTATAGGCCCCAAGGTGCCCCATGGCCCTCCACATTAGGGCTACTGACCCCTGCAAGCCACCCAGGGGTCCACCTCTCTCCCTGGACTTGCAGTAGAGGCCCCAGGGTGCCCCCTGGCCTTCTACCTAGGGGCATCTGACCCCAGCAAGCTACCCAGGGGTCTACCTCTTTCCCTGGACATAAAGTATAGGCATTAGGGTGCCCCCTTGCCCTCCACCTAGTGGCCTCTGACCCCAGCAGGCTACCCAGGGGTCCACCTCTCTCCCTGGGCTTGCAGCACAGGCCCCAGGGTGAGCCCTTGCCCTCCACATAGGGGCCCCTGACCCCAGCAAGCTACCCATGGGTCCACCTCTCTCCCTGGACTTACAGTATAGGCCCCAGGGTGCCCCATGGCCCTCCACCTAAGGGCCTCTGACCCCTGCAAGCTACCCAGGGGTCCACCTCTCTCCCTGGACTTGCAGTAGAGGCCCCAGGGTGCCCCCTTGCCCTCCACCTAGCGGCCTCCGACCCCAGCAAGCCACACAGGGGTCCACCTCTCTCCCTGGACTTGCAGTAGAGGCCCCAGGGTGCCCCCTGGCCCGACACCTAGGGGCCTCTGGCCCCAATAAGCTACCCAGGTTTCTACCTCTTTCCCTGGACCTAAAGTATAGGCCTTAGGGTGCCCCCTGGCCCTCCACCTAGTGGACTCTGACTCCAGCATGCTACCAAGGGGTCCACCTGTCTCCCTGGACTTGCAGTAGAGAGCCCAGGGTGCCCCCTGTCCCTCCATCTAGGAGCCTCTGACCCCAGCAAGTTACCCAGGGGTCCACCTCTCTTCCTGGACTTGCAGTATAGGCCCCAGGGTGTCCCCTGGCCCTCCACCTAGGGGCCTCTTACCCCTGCAAGTTACCCAGGGCTCCACAACTCTCCCTGGACTTGCAGTAGAGGCCCCAGGGTGCCCCCTGGCCCTCCACCTAGGGGCCTCTGACCTCAGCAAGTTACTCAGGGGTCCACCTCTCTCCCTGGACTTGCAGTATAGACCCTAGGGTGCCCCCTGGCCCTCCACCTAGGGGCCTCTGGCCCCAACAAGCTACCCAGGTTTCTACCTCTTTCCCTGGACATAAAGTATTGGCCTTAGGGTGCCCCCTGGCCCTCCACCTAGGGGCCTCTGACCCCAGCAAGATACCCAGGGGTCCACCTCTCTCCCTGGACTTGCATTATAGGCCGCAGGGTGCCCCCTGGCCCGACACCTAGGGGCCTCTGACCCCCTGCAAGCTACCCAGGGGTCCACCTCTCTCCCTGGACTTGCAGTATAGGCTCCAGGGTGGCTTCTGCCCCTCCACCTAGGGGCCTAAGACCACAGCAAGCTACCCAGGGGTCCATATCTCTCCCTGGACTTGCAGTAGAGGCCCCAGGGTGCCCACAGGCCCTCCACCCAGGGGCCTATGACCCCTGCAAGCTACCCAGGGGGCCACCTCTCTCCTTGGACTTGCAGTAGAGGCCCCAGGGTGCCCCCTGGCCCTCCACCTAGGGGCATCTGACCCCAACAAGTTACTCAGGGGTCCACCTTTCTCTCTGGACTTGCAGTATTGGCCCTAGGGTGCACCCTGGCCCTCCACCTAGGGGCCTCTGACCCGAGCAGGCTACCCACGGGTCCACCTCTCTCCCTGGACTTGCAGGATAGGCCCCAGGGTGCCCTCTGGCCCTACACCTAGGGGCCTCTGACCCCAGCAAGCTACCCAGGGGTCCACCTCTCTCCCTGGACTTGCAGTATAGGCCCCAGGGTGCCCAATGGCCCTCCATCTAAGGGCCTCTGACCCCTGCAAGCTACCCAGGGGTCCACCTCTGTCCCTGGACTTGCAGTAGAGGCCCCAGGGTGCCCCCTTGCCCTCCACCTAGAGGCCTCTGACCCCAGCAAGCCACCCAGGGGTCCATGTCTCTCCCTGGACTTGCAGTGTAGGTCCCAGGGTGCCCCCTGGCCCTTCACCTAGGGGCCTCTGTCCCCAGCAAGCTATCCAGGGGTCCACTTGTATCCCTGGACTTGCAGTATAGGCCCCATCATGCCCCCTGGCCCTCTACCTAGGGGCCTCTGACACCATCAAGCTATCAAGGGGTCCACCTCTCTCCCTGGACTTGCAGTATAGGCCCCATGGTGCCCCTTGGCCCTCCACCTAAGGGCCTCTGACCCCTGCAAACTACCCAGGGGTCCACCTCTCTCCCTGGACTTGCATTAGAGGCCCCAGGGTGCCCCTTGGCCTTCTACCTAGGGGCTTCTGACCCCAGCAAGCTACGCAGGGGTCTACCTCTCTCCCTGGACTTGCAGTATAGGCCCCAAGGTGCCCCATGGCCCTCCACATTAGGGCTACTGACCCCTGCAAGCCACCCAGGGGTCCACCTCTCTCCCTGGACTTGCAGTAGAGGCCCCAGGGTGCCCCCTGGCCTTCTACCTAGGGGCATCTGACCCCAGCAAGCTACCCAGGGGTCTACCTCTTTCCCTGGACATAAAGTATAGGCATTAGGGTGCCCCCTTGCCCTCCACCTAGTGGCCTCTGACCCCCTGCAGGCTACCCAGGGGTCCACCTCTCTCCCTGGGCTTGCAGCACAGGCCCCAGGGTGAGCCCTTGCCCTCCACATAGGGGCCCCTGACCCCAGCAAGCTACCCATGGGTCCACCTCTCTCCCTGGACTTACAGTATAGGCCCCAGGGTGCCCCATGGCCCTCCACCTAAGGGCCTCTGACCCCTGCAAGCTACCCAGGGGTCCACCTCTCTCCCTGGACTTGCAGTAGAGGCCCCAGGGTGCCCCCTTGCCCTCCACCTAGCGGCCTCCGACCCCAGCAAGCCACACAGGGGTCCACCTCTCTCCCTGGACTTGCAGTAGAGGCCCCAGGGTGCCCCCTGGCCCGACACCTAGGGGCCTCTGGCCCCAATAAGCTACCCAGGTTTCTACCTCTTTCCCTGGACCTAAAGTATAGGCCTTAGGGTGCCCCCTGGCCCTCCACCTAGTGGACTCTGACTCCAGCATGCTACCAAGGGGTCCACCTGTCTCCCTGGACTTGCAGTAGAGAGCCCAGGGTGCCCCCTGTCCCTCCATCTAGGAGCCTCTGACCCCAGCAAGTTACCCAGGGGTCCACCTCTCTTCCTGGACTTGCAGTATAGGCCCCAGGGTGTCCCCTGGCCCTCCACCTAGGGGCCTCTTACCCCTGCAAGTTACCCAGGGCTCCACAACTCTCCCTGGACTTGCAGTAGAGGCCCCAGGGTGCCCCCTGGCCCTCCACCTAGGGGCCTCTGACCTCAGCAAGTTACTCAGGGGTCCACCTCTCTCCCTGGACTTGCAGTATAGACCCTAGGGTGCCCCCTGGCCCTCCACCTAGGGGCCTCTGGCCCCAACAAGCTACCCAGGTTTCTACCTCTTTCCCTGGACATAAAGTATTGGCCTTAGGGTGCCCCCTGGCCCTCCACCTAGGGGCCTCTGACCCCAGCAAGATACCCAGGGGTCCACCTCTCTCCCTGGACTTGCATTATAGGCCGCAGGGTGCCCCCTGGCCCGACACCTAGGGGCCTCTGACCCCCTGCAAGCTACCCAGGGGTCCACCTCTCTCCCTGGACTTGCAGTAGAGGCCCCAGGGTGCCCCCTTGCCCTACACCTAGGGGACTCTGACCCCAGTAAGCCACCCAGGGGTCCACCTCTCTCCCTGGACTTGCAGTAGAGGCCCCAGGGTACCCCCTGGCCTTCTACCTAGGGGCCTCTGACCCCAGCAAGCTACCCAGGTTTCTACCTCTTTCCCTGGACCTAAAGTATAGGCCTTAGGGTGCCCCCTGGCCCTCCACCTAGTGGACTCTGACCCCAGCATGCTACCAAGGGGTCCACCTCTCTCCCTGGACTAGCAGTAGAGAGCCCAGGGTGCCCCCTGTCCCTCCATCTAGGGGACTCTGACCCCAGCAAGTTACCCAGGGGTCCACCTCTCTCCCTGGACTTGCAGTATAGGCCCCAGGGTGCCCCTTGACCCTCCACCTAGGGGCCTCTGACCCCTGCAAGTTACCCAGGGCTCCACAACTCTCCCTGGACTTGCAGTAGAGGCCCCAGGGTGCCCCCTGGCCCTCCACCTAGGGGCCTCTGACCTCAGCAAGTTACTCAGGGGTCCACCTCTCTCGCTGGACTTGCAGTATAGACCCTAGGGTGCCCCCTGGCCCTCCACCTAGGGGCCTCTGGCCCCAACAAGCTACCCAGGTTTCTACCTCTTTCCCTATACATAAAGTATTGGCCTTAGGGTGCCCCCTGGCCCTCCACCTAGGGGCCTCTGACCCCAGCAAGATACCCAGGGGTCCACCTCTCTCCCTGGACTTGCATTATAGGCCGCAGGGTGCCCCCTGGCCCGACACCTAGGGGCCTCTGACCCCCTGCAAGCTACCCAGGGGTCCACCTCTCTCCCTGGACTTGCAGTAGAGGCCCCAGGGTGCCCCCTGGCTCTACACCTAGGGGACTCTGACCACAGTAAGCCACCCAGGGGTCCACCTCTCTCCCTGGACTTGCAGTAGAGGCCCCAGGGTACCCCCTGGCCTTCTACCTAGGGGCCTCTGACCCCAGCAAGCTACCCAGGGGTCTACCTCTTTCCGTGGACATAAAGTATAGGCCTTTGGGTGCCCCCTGGCCCTCCACCTAGTGGCCTCTGACCCCAGCAGGCTACCCAGGGGTCCACCTCTCTCCCTGGACTTGCAGTAGAGGCCCCAGGGTGCCCCCTGGCCCTCCACCTAGGGGCCTCTGACCCCTGCAAGTTACCCAGGGCTCCACAACTCTCTCTGGACTTGCAGTAGAGGCCCGTGGTGCCCCCTGGCCCTCCACGTAGGGGCATCTGACCCGAGCAGGCTACCCAAGGGTCCACCTCTCTCCCTGGACTTGCAGGATAGGCCCCAGGGTGCCCCCTGGCCCTACACCTAGGGGCCTCTGACCCCAGCAAGCTACCCAGGGGTCCACTTGTATCCCTGGACTTGCAGTATAGGCCCCAGGGTGCCCCCTGGCCTTCTACCTAGGGGCCTCTGACCCCATCAAGCTACCAAGGGGTCCACCTCTCTCCCTGGACTTGCAGTATAGGCCCCAGGGTGCCCCATGGCCCTCCACCTAAGGGCCTCTGACCCCTGCAAGCTACCCAGAAGTCCACCTCTCTCCCTGGACTTGCAGTAGAGGCCCCAGCGTGCCCCCTGGCCTTCTACCTAGGGGCCTCTGAACCCAGCAAGCTACCCAGGGGTCTACCTCTCTCCCTGGACTTGCAGTATAGGCCCCAGGGTGCCCCATGGCCCTCCACCTAAGGGCCTCTGACCCCTGCAAGCCACCCAGGGGTCCACCTCTCTCCCTGGACTTGCAGTAGAGGCCCCAGGGTGCCCCCTGGCCTTCTACCTAGGGGCCTCTGAACCCAGCAAGCTACCCAGGGGTCTACCTCTCTCCCTGGACTTGCAGTATAGGCCCCAGGGTGCCCCATGGCCCTCCACCTAAGGGCCTCTGACCCCTGCAAGCCACCCAGGGGTCCACCTCTCTCCCTGGACTTGCAGTAGAGGCCCCAGGGTGCCCCCTGCCCTTCTTCCTAGGGGCATCTGACCCCAGCAAGCTACCCAGGGGTCTACCTCTTTCCCTGGACATAAAGTATACGCCTTAGGGTGCCCCCTTGCCCTCCACCTAGTGGCCTCTGACCCCAGCATGCTACCCAGGGGTCCACCTCTCTCCCTGGACTTGCAGCACAGGCCCCAGGATGAGCCCTGGCCCTCCACATAGGGGCCCTGACCCCAGCAAGCTACCGAGGGGTCCACCTGTCTCCCTGGACTTGCAGTAGAGAGCCCAGGGTGCCCCCTGGAGCTCCACCTAGGGGCCTAAGACCCCTGCAAGCTACCCAGGTGTCCACCTCTCTCCCGGGACTTGCAGTGGAGGCCCCAGGGTGCTCCCTTGCCCTCCTCCTAGGGGCCTCTGACCCCAGCAAGATACCCAGGGGTCCACCTCTCTCCCTGGACTTGCAGAATAGGCCCCAGGGTGCACCCATGACCCTCCACCTAAGGGCCTCTGACCCCAGCAAGTTACTCAGTGCTCCACCTCTCTCCCTGGACTTGCAGTATAGGCCCCAGGGTGCCCCCTGGTCTTCTACCTAGGAGCCTCTGACCCCAGTAAGCTACCCAGGGGTCCACCTCTCTCCCTGGACTTGCAGTATAGGCCCCAGGGTGCCCCTTGGCCCTCCACCTAGGGGCCTCTGACCCCAGCAAGCTACCCAGGGGTCCACCTGTCTCCCTGGACTTGCAGTAAAGAGCCCAGGGTGCCCCCTGTACCTCCACCTAGGGGCCTCTGACCCCAGCAAGTTGCTCAGGGGTCCACCTCTCACCCTGGACTTGCAGTATAGGCCCTAGGGTGCCCCTGGCCCTCCACCTAGGGGCCTCTGACCCCAGCAAGCTACCCAGGGGTCCACCTCTCACCCTGGACTTGCAGTATAGGCCCTAGGGTGCCCCCTGGAGCTCCACATAGGGGCCTAAGACCCCAGCAAGCTACCCAGGGGTCCACCTCTCTCCCTGGACATGCAGTATAGGCCCCAGGATGAGCCCTGGCCCTCCACATAGGGGCCCCTGACCCCAGCAAGCTACCGAGGGGTCCACCTGTCTCCTTGGACTTGCAGTAGAGAGCCCAGGGTGCCCCCTGGAGCTCCACCTAGGGGCCTAAGACCCCTGCAAGCTACCCAGGTGTCCACCTCTCTCCCGGGACTTGCAGTGGAGGCCCCAGGGTGCTCCCTGGCCTTCTACCTAGGGGCCTCTGACCCCAGCAAGTTACCCAGGGGTCTACCTCTCTCCCTGGACTTGCAGTATAGGCCCCAGGGTGCCCCATGGCCCTCCACCTAAGGGCCTCTGACCCCTGCAAGCCACCCAGGGGTCTACCTCTCTCCCTGGACTTGCAGTATAGGCCTCAGGGTGCCCCATGGCCCTCCACCTAAGGGCCTCTGACCCCTGCAAGCCACCCAGGGGTCCACCTCTCTCCCTGGACTTGCAGTAGAGGCCCCAGGGTGCCCCCTGCCCTTCTACCTAGGGGCATCTGACCCCAGCAAGCTACCCATGGGTCCACCTCTCTCCCTGGACTTGCAGAATAGGCCCCAGGGTGCACCCATGACCCTCCACCTAAGGGCCTCTGACCCCAGCAAGTTACTCAGTGCTCCACCTCTCTCCCTGGACATGCAGTATAGGCCCCAGGGTGCCCCCTGGTCTTCTACCTAGGAGCCTCTGACCCCAGTAAGCTACCCAGGGGTCCACCTCTCTCCCTGGACTTGCAGTATAGGCCCCAGGGTGCCCCTTGGCCCTCCACCTAGGGGCCTCTGACCCCAGCAAGCTACCCAGGGGTCCACCTGTCTCCCTGGACTTGCAGTAAAGAGCCCAGGGTGCCCCCTGTACCTCCACCTAGGGGCCTCTGACCCCAGCAAAATACTCAGGAGTCCACCTCTCACCCTGGACTTGCAGTATAGGCCCTAGGGTGCCCCCTGGCCCTCCACCTTGGGGCCTCTGACCCCAGCAAGCTACCCAGGGGTCCACCTCTCACCCTGGACTTGCAGTATAGGCCCTAGGGTGCCCTCTGGAGCTCCACATAGGGGCCTAAGACCCCAGCAAGCTACCCAGGGGTCCACCTCTCTCCCTGGACATGCAGTATAGGCCTCAGGATGAGCCCTGGCCCTCCACATAGGAACCCCTGACCCCAGCAAGCTACCGAGGGGTCCACCTGTCTACCTGGACTTGCAGTAGAGAGCCCAGGGTGCCCCCTGGAGCTCCACCTAGGGGCCTAAGACCCCTGCAAGCTACCCAGGTGTCCACCTCTCTCCCGGGACTTGCAGTGGAGGCCCCAGGGTGCTCCCTTGCCCTCCTTCTAGGGGCCTCTGACCCCAGCAAGCTACCCAGAAGTCCACCTCTCTCCCTGGACTTGCAGTAGAGGCCCCAGGGTGCCCCCTGGCCTTCTACCTAGGGGCCTCTGACCCCAGCAAGCTACCCAGGGGTCTACCTCTCTCCCTGGACTTGCAGTATAGGCCCCAGGGTGCCCCATGGCCCTCCACCTAAGGGCCTCTGACCCTTGCAAGCCACCCAGGGGTCCACCTCTCTCCCTGGACTTGCAGTAGAGGCCCCAGGGTGCCCCCTGCCCTTCTACCTAGGGGCATCTGACCCCAGCAAGCTACCCAGGGGTCTACCTCTTTCCCTGGACATAAAGTATACGCCTTAGCGAGCCCCCTTGCCCTCCACCTAGTATCCTCTGACCCCAGCATGCTACCCAGGGGTCCACCTCTCTCCCTGTACTTGCAGCACAGGCCCCAGGATGAGCCCTGGCCCTCCACATAGGGGCCCCTGACCCCAACAAGCTACCGAGGGGTCCACCTGTCTCCCTGGACTTGCAGTAGAGAGCCCAGGGTGCCCCCTGGAGCTCCACCTAGGGGCCTAAGACCCCTGCAAGCTACCCAGGTGTCCACCTCTCTCCCGGGACTTGCAGTGGAGGCCCCAGGGTGCTCCCCTGCCCTCCTCCTAGGGGCCTCTGACCCCAGCAAGATACCCTGGGGTCCACCTCTCTCCCTGGACTTGCAGTATAGGCCGCAGGGTGCCCCCTGGCCCGACACCTAGGGGCCTCTGACCCCAGCAAGCTACCCATGCGTCCACCTCTCTCCCTGGACTTGCAGAATAGGCCCCAGGGTGCCCCATGACCCTCCACCTAAGGGCCTCTGACCCCTGCAAGCTACCCAGGGGTCCATCTCTCTCCCTGGACTTGCAGTAGAGGTCCCAGGGTGCCCCCTTGCCCTCCACCCAGGGGCTTTTGACCCCAGCAAGCTACCCAGGGGTCCACCTCTCTCCCTGGACTTGCAGTAGAGGCCCCAGGGTGCCCCCTGGCCTTCTACCTAGGGGCCTCTGACCCCAGCAAGCTACCCATGGGTCCACCTCTCTCTCTGGACTTGCAGAATAGGCCCCAGGGTGCCCCATGACCCTCCACCTAAGGGCCTCTGACCCCTGCAAGCTACCCAGGGGTCCATCTCTCTCCCTGGACTTGCAGTAGAGGTCCCAGGGTGCCCCCTTGCCCTCCACCTAAGGGCCTCTGATCCCTGCAAGCTACCCAGAAGTCCACCTCTCTCCCTGGACTTGCAGTAGAGGCCCCAGGGTGCCCCCTGGCCTTCTACCTAGGGGCCTCTGAACCCAGCAAGCTACCCAGGGGTCTACCTCTCTCCCTGGACTTGCAGTATAGGCCCCAGGGTGCCCTATGGCCCTCCACCTAAGGGCCTCTGACCCCTGCAAGCCACCCAGGGGTCCACCTCTCTCCCTGGACTTGCAGTAGAGGCCCCAGGGTGCCCCCTGGCCTTCTACCTAGGGGCCTCTAAACCCAGCAAGCTACCCAGGGGTCTACCTCTCTCCCTGGACTTGCAGTATAGGCCCCAGGGTGCCCCATGGCCCTCCACCTAAGGGCCTCTGACCCCTGCAAGCCACCCGGGGGTCCACCTCTCTCCCTGGACTTGCAGTAGAGGCCCCAGGGTGCCCTCTGCCCTTCTACCTAGGGGCATCTGACCCCAGCAAGCTAACCAGGGGTCTACCTCTTTCCCTGGACATAAAGTATACGCCTTAGGGTGCCCCCTTGCCCTCCACCTAGTGGCCTCTGACCCCAGCATGCTACCCAGGGGTCCACCTCTCTCCCTGGACTTGCAGCACAGGCCCCAGGATGAGCCCTGGCCCTCCACATAGGGGCCCTGACCCCAGCAAGCTACCGAGGGGTCCACCTGTCTCCCTGGACTTGCAGTAGAGAGCCCAGGGTGCCCCCTGGAGCTCCACCTAGGGGCCTAAGACCCCTGCAAGCTACCCAGGTGTCCACCTCTCTCCCGGGACTTGCAGTGGAGGCCCCAGGGTGCTCCCTTGCCCTCCTCCTAGGGGCCTCTGACCCCAGCAAGATACCCAGGGGTCCAGCTCTCTCCCTGGACTTGCAGAATAGGCCCCAGGGTGCACCCATGACCCTCCACCTAAGGGCCTCTGACCCCAGCAAGTTACTCAGTGCTCCACCTCTCTCCCTGGACTTGCAGTATAGGCCCCAGGGTGCCCCCTGGTCTTCTACCTAGGAGCCTCTGACCCCAGTAAGCTACCCAGGGGTCCACCTCTCTCCCTGGACTTGCAGTATAGGTCCCAGGGTGCCCCTTGGCCCTCCACCTAGGGGCCTCTGACCCCAGCAAGCTACCCAGGGGTCCACCTGTCTCCCTGGACTTGCAGTAAAGAGCCCAGGGTGCCCCCTGTACCTCCACCTAGGGGCCTCTGACCCCAGCAAGTTGCTCAGGGGTCCACCTCTCACCCTGGACTTGCAGTATAGGCCCTAGGGTGCCCCTGGCCCTCCACCTAGGGGCCTCTGACCCCAGCAAGCTACCCAGGGGTCCACCTCTCACCCTGGACTTGCAGTATAGGCCCTAGGGTGCCCCCTGGAGCTCCACATAGGGGCCTAAGACCCCAGCAAGCTACCCAGGGGTCCACCTCTCTCCCTGGACATGCAGTATAGGCCCCAGGATGAGCCCTGGCCCTCCACATAGGGGCCCCTGACCCCAGCAAGCTACCGAGAGGTCCACCTGTCTCCTTGGACTTGCAGTAGAGAGCCCAGGGTGCCCCCTGGAGCTCCACCTAGGGGCCTAAGACCCCTGCAAGCTACCCAGGTGTCCACCTCTCTCCCGGGACTTGCAGTGGAGGCCCCAGGGTGCTTCCTGGCCTTCTACCTAGGGGCCTCTGACCCCAGCAAGTTACCCAGGGGTCTACCTCTCTCCCTGGACTTGCAGTATAGGCCCCAGGGTGCCCCATGGCCCTCCATCTAAGGGCATCTGACCCCAGCAAGCTACCCATGGGTCCACCTCTCTCCCTGGACTTGCAGAATAGGCCCCAGGGTGCACCCATGACCCTCCACCTAAGGGCCTCTGACCCCAGCAAGTTACTCAGTGCTCCACCTCTCTCCCTGGACTTGCAGTATAGGCCCCAGGGTGCCCCCTGGTCTTCTACCTAGGAGCCTCTGACCCCAGTAAGCTACCCAGGGGTCCACCTCTCTCCCTGGACTTGCAGTATAGGCCCCAGGGTGCCCCTTGGCCCTCCACCTAGGGGCCTCTGACCCCAGCAAGCTACCCAGGGGTCCACCTGTCTCCCTGGACTTGCAGTAAAGAGCCCAGGGTGCCCCCTGTACCTCCACCTAGGGGCCTCTGACCCCAGCAAAATACTCAGGGGTCCACCTCTCACCCTGGACTTGCAGTATAGGCCCTAGGGTGCCCCCTGGCCCTCCACCTTGGGGCCTCTGACCCCAGCAAGCTACCCAGGGGTCCACCTCTCACCCTGGACTTGCAGTATAGGCCCTAGGGTGCCCCCTGGAGCTCCACATAGGGGCCTAAGACCCCAGCAAGCTACCCAGGGGTCCACCTCTCTCCCTGGACATGCAGTATAGGCCCCAGGATGAGCCCTGGCCCTCCACATAGGGGCCCCTGACCCCAGCAAGCTACCGAGGGGTCCACCTGTCTCCTTGGACTTGCAGTAGAGAGCCCAGGGTGCCACCTGGAGCTCCACCTAGGGGCCTAAGACCCCTGCAAGCTACCCAGGTGTCCACCTCTCTCCCGGGACTTGCAGTGGAGGCCCCAGGGTGCTCCCTGGCCTTCTACCTAGGGGCCTTTGACCCCAGCAAGTTACCCAGGGGTCTACCTCTCTCCCTGGACTTGCAGTATAGGCCCCAGGGTGCCCCATGGCAGTCCACCTAAGGGCCTCTGACCCCTGCAAGCCACCCAGGGGTCTACCTCTCTCCCTGGACTTGCAGTATAGGCCCCAGGGTGCCCCATGGCCCTCCACCTAAGGGCCTCTGACCCCTGCAAGCCACCCAGGGGTCCTCCTCTCTCCCTGGACTTGCAGTAGAGGCCCCAGGGTGCCCCCTGCCCTTCTACCTAGGGGCATCTGACCCCAGCAAGCTACCCATGGGTCCACCTCTCTCCCTGGACTTGCAGAATAGGCCCCAGGGTGCACCCATGACCCTCCACCTAAGGGCCTCTGACCCCAGCAAGTTACTCAGTGCTCCACCTCTCTCCCTGGACATGCAGTATAGGCCCCAGGGTGCCCCCTGGTCTTCTACCTAGGAGCCTCTGACCCCAGTAAGCTACCCAGGGGTCCACCTCTCTCCCTGGACTTGCAGTATAGGCCCCAGGGTGCCCCTTGGCCCTCCACCTAGGGGCCTCTGACCCCAGCAAGCTACCCAGGGGTCCACCTGTCTCCCTGGACTTGCAGTAAAGAGCCCAGGGTGCCCCCTGTACCTCCACCTAGGGGCCTCTGACCCCAGCAAAATACTCAGGGGTCCACCTCTCACCCTGGACTTGCAGTATAGGCCCTAGGGTGCCCCCTGGCCCTCCACCTTGGGGCCTCTGACCCCAGCAAGCTACCCAGGGGTCCACCTCTCACCCTGGACTTGCAGTATAGGCCCTAGGGTGCCCTCTGGAGCTCCACATAGGGGCCTAAGACCCCAGCAAGCTACCCAGGGGTCCACCTCTCTCCCTGGACATGCAGTATAGGCCTCAGGATGAGCCCTGGCCCTCCACATAGGAACCCCTGACCCCAGCAAGCTACCGAGGGGTCCACCTGTCTCCCTGGACTTGCAGTAGAGAGCCCAGGGTGCCCCCTGGAGCTCCACCTAGGGGCCTAAGACCCCTGCAAGCTACCCAGGTGTCCACCTCTCTCCCGGGACTTGCAGTAGAGGCCTCAGGGTGCCCTCTGCCCTTCTACCTAGGGGCATCTGACCCCAGCAAGCTAACCAGGGGTCTACCTCTTTCCCTGGACATAAAGTATACGCCTTAGGGTGCCCCCTTGCCCTCCACCTAGTGGCCTCTGACCCCAAAATGCTACCCAGGGGTCCACCTCTCTCCCTGGACTTGCAGCACAGGCCCCAGGATGAGCCCTGGCCCTCCACATAGGGGCCCTGACCCCAGCAAGCTACCGAGGGGTCCACCTGTCTCCCTGGACTTGCAGTAGAGAGCCCAGGGTGCCCCCTGGAGCTCCACCTAGGGGCCTAAGACCCCTGCAAGCTACCCAGGTGTCCACCTCTCTCCCGGGACTTGCAGTGGAGGCCCCAGGGTGCTCCCTTGCCCTCCTCCTAGGGGCCTCTGACCCCAGCAAGATACCCAGGGGTCCAGCTCTCTCCCTGGACTTGCAGAATAGGCCCCAGGGTGCACCCATGACCCTCCACCTAAGGGCCTCTGACCCCAGCAAGTTACTCAGTGCTCCACCTCTCTCCCTGGACTTGCAGTATAGGCCCCAGGGTGCCCCCTGGTCTTCTACCTAGGAGCCTCTTACCCCAGTAAGCTACCCAGGGGTCCACCTCTCTCCCTGGACTTGCAGTATAGGTCCCAGGGTGCCCCTTGGCCCTCCACCTAGGGGCCTCTGACCCCAGCAAGCTACCCAGGGGTCCACCTGTCTCCCTGGACTTGCAGTAAAGAGCCCAGGGTGCCCCCTGTACCTCCACCTAGGGGCCTCTGACCCCAGCAAGTTGCTCAGGGGTCCACCTCTCACCCTGGACTTGCAGTATAGGCCCTAGGGTGCCCCTGGCCCTCCACCTAGGGGCCTCTGACCCCAGCAAGCTACCCAGGGGTCCACCTCTCACCCTGGACTTGCAGTATAGGCCCTAGGGTGCCCCCTGGAGCTCCACATAGGGGCCTAAGACCCCAGCAAGCTACCCAGGGGTCCACCTCTCTCCCTGGACATGCAGTATAGGCCCCAGGATGAGCCCTGGCCCTCCACATAGGGGCCCCTGACCCCAGCAAGCTACCGAGGGGTCCACCTGTCTCCTTGGACTTGCAGTAGAGAGCCCAGGGTGCCCCCTGGAGCTCCACCTAGGGGCCTAAGACCCCTGCAAGCTACCCAGGTGTCCACCTCTCTCCCGGGACTTGCAGTGGAGGCCCCAGGGTGCTCCCTGGCCTTCTACCTAGGGGCCTCTGACCCCAGCAAGTTACCCAGGGGTCTACCTCTCTTCCTGGACTTGCAGTATAGGCCCCAGGGTGCCCCATGGCCCTCCACCTAAGGGCCTCTGACCCCTGCAAGCCACCCAGGGGTCCACCTCTCTCCCTGGACTTGCAGTAGAGGCCCCAGGGTGCCCCCTGCCCTTCTACCTAGGGGCATCTGACCCCAGCAAGCTACCCATGGGTCCACCTCTCTCCCTGGACTTGCAGAATAGGCCCCAGGGTGCACCCATGACCCTCCACCTAAGGGCCTCTGACCCCAGCAAGTTACTCAGTGCTCCACCTCTCTCCCTGGACTTGCAGTATAGGCCCCAGGGTGCCCCCTGGTCTTCTACCTAGGAGCCTCTGACCCCAGTAAGCTACCCAGGGGTCCACCTCTCTCCCTGGACTTGCAATATAGGCCCCAGGGTGCCCCTTGGCCCTCCACCTAGGGGCCTCTGACCCCAGCAAGCTACCCAGGGGTCCACCTGTCTCCCTGGACTTGCAGTAAAGAGCCCAGGGTGCCCCCTGTACCTCCACCTAGGGGCCTCTGACCCCAGCAAAATACTCAGGGGTCCACCTCTCACCCTGGACTTGCAGTATAGGCCCTAGGGTGCCCCCTGGCCCTCCACCTTGGGGCCTCTGACCCCAGCAAGCTACCCAGGGGTCCACCTCTCACCCTGGACTTGCAGTATAGGCCCTAGGGTGCCCCCTGGAGCTCCACATAGGGGCCTAAGACCCCAGCAAGCTACCCAGGGGTCCACCTCTCTCCCTGGACATGCAGTATAGGCCTCAGGATGAGCCCTGACCCTCCACATAGGGGCCCCTGACCCCAGCAAGCTACCGAGGGGTCCACCTGTCTCCCTGGACTTGCAGTAGAGAGCCCAGGGTGCCCCCTGGAGCTCCACCTAGGGGCCTAAGACCCCTGCAAGCTACCCAGGTGTCCACCTCTCTCCCGGGACTTGCAGTGGAGGCCCCAGGGTGCTCCCTTGCCCTTCTCCTAGGGGCCTCTGACCCCAGCAAGCTACCCAGAAGTCCACCTCTCTCCCTGGACTTGCAGTAGAGGCCCCAGGGTGCCCCCTGGCCTTCTACCTAGGGGCCTCTGACCCCAGCAAGCTACCCAGGGGTCAACCTCTCTCCCTGGACTTGCAGTATAGGCCCCAGGGTGCCCCATGGCCCTCCACCTAAGGGCCTCTGACCCTTGCAAGCCACCCAGGGGTCCACCTCTCTCCCTGGACTTGCAGTAGAGGCCCCAGGGTGCCCCCTGCCCTTCTACCTAGGGGCATCTGACCCCAGCAAGCTACTCAGGGGTCTACCTCTTTCCCTGGACATAAAGTATACGCCTTAGCGAGCCCCCTTGCCCTCCACCTAGTGGCCTCTGACCCCAGCAAGCTACCCAGGGGTCCACCTCTCTCCCTGTACTTGCAGCACAGGCCCCAGGATGAGCCCTGGCCCTCCACATAGGGGCCCCTGACCCCAACAAGCTACCGAGGGGTCCACCTGTCTCCCTGGACTTGCAGTAGAGAGCCCAGGGTGCCCCCTGGAGCTCCACCTAGTGGCCTAAGACCCCTGCAAGCTACCCAGGTGTCCACCTCTCTCCCGGGACTTGCAGTGGAGGCCCCAGGGTGCTCCCCTGCCCTCCTCCTAGGGGCCTCTGACCCCAGCAAGATACCCTGGGGTCCACTTCTCTCCCTAGACTTGCAGTATAGGCCGCAGGGTGCCCCCTGGCCCGACACCTAGGGGCCTCTGACCCCAGCAAGTTACCCATGGGTCCACCTCTCTCCCTGGACTTGCAGAATAGGCCCCAGGGTGCCCCATGACCCTCCACCTAAGGGCCTCTGACCCCTGCAAGCTACCCAGTGGTCCATCTCTCTCCCTGGACTTGCAGTAGAGGTCCCAGGGTGCCCCCTTGCCCTCCACCCAGGGGCTTTTGACCCCAGCAAGCTACCCAGGGGTCCACCTCTCTCCCTGGACTTGCAGTAGAGGCCCCAGGGTGCCCCCTGGCCTTCTACCTAGGGGCCTCTGACCCCAGCAAGCTACCCATGGGACCACCTCTCTCCCTGGACTTGCAGAATAGGCCCCAGGGTGCCCCATGACCCTCCACCTAAGGGCCTCTGACCCCTGCAAGCTACCCAGGGGTCCATCTCTCTCCCTGGACTTGCAGTAGAGGTCCCAGGGTGCCCCCTTGCCCTCCACCCAGGGGCTTTTGACCCCAGCAAGCTACCCAGGGGTCCACCTCTCTCCCTGGACTTGCAGTAGAGGCCCCAGGGTGCCCCATGACCCTCCACCTAAGGGCCTCTGACCCCTGCAAGCTACCCAGGGGTCCATCTCTCTCCCTGGACTTGCAGTAGAGGTCCCAGGGTGCCCCCTTGCCCTCCACCCAGGGGCTTTTGACCCCAGCAAGCTACCCAGGGGTCCACCTCTCTCCCTGGACTTGCAGTAGAGGCCCCAGGGTGCCCCCCGGCCTTCTACCTAGGGGCCTCTGACCCCAGCAAGTTACACAGGGGTCTACCTCTTTCCCTGGACATAAAGTATAGGCCTTAGGGTGCCCCCTGGCCCTCCACCTAGTGGCCTCTGACCCCAGCATGCTACACAGGGGTCCACCTCTCTCCCTGGACTTGCAGCATAGGCCCCTGGTTGAGCCCTGGCCCTCCACATAGGGGCCCCTGACCCCAGCAAGTTACCCCGGGGTCCACCTCTCTCCCTGGACTTGCAGTATAGGCCCTAGGGTGCCCCCTGGAGCTCCATCTAAGGGCCTAAGACCCCAGCAAGCTACCCAGGGGTCCACCCCTCTCCCTGGACATGCAGTAGAGGCCCCAGGGTGCCCCCTTTCCTCCACCTAGGGGCCTTTGACCCCTAAAAGCTACCCAGGGGTCCACATCTCTCTCTCTGGACTTGCAGTATAGGCCCCAGGGTGCCCCCTGGCCCTTCACCTTGGGGCCTCTGACCCCATCATGCTACCCAGGGGTCCACCTCTCTCCTCGGACTAGCAGTAGAGGCCCCAGGGTGCCCCCTTGCCCTCCACCTAGGGGCCTCTGACCCCAGCAATCCCCCCAGGGGTCCACCTCTCTCCCTGGACTTGCAGGATAGGCCCCAGGGTGCCCCTTGGCCCCCCACCTAGGGGCCTCTGACCCCAGCAAGCTACCCACGGGTACACCTCTCTCCCTGGACTTGCAGGATAGCCCACAGGGTACCCCCTGGAGCTCCACCTATGGGCCTAAGATCCCAGCAAGCTACCCAGGGCTCCACCTCTCTCCCTGGTCATGCACTATAGGTCCCAGGGTGCCCCCTTGCCCTCCACCCAGGGGCCTCTGACCCCAGCAAGCTACCCAGGGGTCCATCTCTCTCCCTGGACTTGCAGTATAGGCTCCAGGGTGCCTTTTGCCCCTCCACCTAGGGGCCTAAGACCCCAGCAAGCTACCCAGGGGTCCGCATCTCTCCCTGGACTTGCAGTAGAGGCCCCAAGGTGCCCACAGGCCCTCCACCTAGGGGCCTCTGACGCCTGCAAGTTACCCAGGGCTCCACAACTGTCCCTGGACTTGCAGTAGAGGCCCCAGGGTGCCCCCTGGCCCACCACCCAGAGGCCTCTGACCCCAGCAAGCTACCCAGGGGTCCACCGCTCTCCCCGGACTTGCAGTATAGGCCCAAAGGTGCCCCCTGGCCCTCCATCTAGGGGCCTCTGACCCCTGCAAGCTACCCAGGGGTCCACCTTTCTACCTGGACTTGCATTATAGGCTCCAGGGTGGCTTCTGCCCATCCACCTAGGGGCCTAAGACCCCAGCAAGCTACCCAGGGGTCCACATCTCTCCCTGGACTTGCAGTAGAGTCCCCAGGGTGCCCCCTGGCCCTCCACCTAGGGGCCTCTGACCCCTGCAAGTTACCCAGGGCTCCACAACTCTCCCTGGACTTGCAGTAGAGGCTCAGGGTTCCCCCTTGGCCCTCCACCTAGGGGAATCTGACCCCAACAAGTTACTCAGGGGTCCACCTTTCTCTCTGGACTTGCAGTATTGGCCCTAGGGTACACCCTGGCCCTCCACCTAGGGGCCTCTGACCCCAGCAGGCTACCCACGGGTCCACCTCTCTCCCTGGACTTGCAGGATAGGCCCCAGGGTGCCCCCTGGCCCTACACCTAGGGGCCTCTGACCCCATCAAGCTACCAAGGGGTCCACCTCTGTTCCTGGACTTGCAGTAGAGGCCCCAGGGTGCCCCCTGGTCCTCCACCTAGGGGCCTCTGACCCCAGCATGCTACCCAGTTTTCCACCTCTCTCCTTGGACTAGCAGTAGAGGCCCCAGGGTGCCCCCTGGCCCTCTACCTATGGGCCTCTGACCCCATCAAGCTACCAAGGGGTCCAACTCTCTCCCTGGACTTGCAGTATAGGCCCCAGGGTGCCCCATGGCCCTCAACCTAAGGGCCTCTGACCCCTGCAAACTACCCAGGGGTCCACCTCTCTCCCTGGACTTGCAGTAGAGGCCCCAGGGTGCCCCCTGGCCTTCTACCTAGAGGCCTCTGACCCCATCCAGCTACGCAGGGGTCTACCTCTCTCCCTGGACTTGCAGTATAGGCCCCAAGGTGCCCCATGGCCCTCCACCTAAGGGCTTCTGACCCCTGCAAGCCACCCAGGGGTCCACCTCTCTCCCTGGACTTGCAGTAGAGGCCCCAGGGTGCCCCCTGGCCTTCTACTTAGGGGCATCTGACCCCAGCAAGCTACCCAGGGGTCCACCTGTCTCCCTGGACTTGCAGTAGAGAGCCCAGGGTGCCCCCAGGAGCTCCACCTAGGGGCCTAAGACCCCTGCAAGCTACCCAAGTGTCCACCTCTCTCCCTGGACTTGCAGTGGAGGCCCCAGGGTGCTCCCTTGCCCTCCACCTAGGGGCCTCTGACCCCAGCAAGCTACCCTGGGGTCCACCTCTCTCCCTGGACTTGCAGTATAGGCCCCAGGGTGCCCCCTGGCCCTACACATAGGGGCCTCTGACCCCAGCAAGCTACCCATGGGTCCACCTCTCTCCCTGGACTTGCAGTATAGGCCCCAAGGTGCCCCATGGCCCTCCACCTAGGGGCCTCTGACCCCTGCAAGCTACCCAGGGGTCCACCTCTCTCCCTGGACTTGCAGTAGAGGCCCCAGGCTGCCCCCTTGCCCTCCACCTAGCGGCCTCCGACCCCAGCAAGCTACCCAGGGGTCCACCTCTCTCCCTGGACTTGCAGTATAGGCCCCAGGGTGCCCCCTGGCCTTATACCTAGGGGCCTCTGACCCCAGCAAGCTACCCAGGGGTCTACCTCTCTCCCTGGACTTGCAGTATAGGCCCCAGGGTGCCCCATGGCCCTCCACCTAAAGGCCTCTGACCCCTGCAAGCTACCCAGGGGTCAACCTCTCTCCCTGGACTTGCAGTAGAGGCCCCAGGGTGCCCCCTTGCCCTCCACCTAGGGGCCTCTGACCCCAGCAAGCCACCCAGGGGTCCACCTCTCTACCTGGATTTGCAGTAGAGGCCCCAGGGTACCCCCTGGCCTTCTACCTAGGGGCCTCTGACCCCAGCAAGCCACCCAGGGGTCTACCTCTTTCCCTGGACATAAAGTATAGGCCTTAGGGTGCCCCCTGGCCCTCCACCTAGTGGCCTCTGACCCCAGCATGCTACCCAGGGGTCCACTTCTCTCTCTGGACTTGCATTAGAGGCCCCAGGGTGCCCCCTGGCCCACCACCTAGGGGCCTCTGACCCTTGCAAGTTACCCAGGGCTCCACAACTCTCCCTGGACTTGAAGTAGAGGCCCCAGTGTGCCCCCTGGCCCTCCACCTAGGGGCCTCCGACCCCAGCAATTAACTCAGGGGTCCACCTCTCTCCCTGGACTTGCAGTATAGGCCCTAGGGTGCCCCCTGGCCCTCCACCTAGGGGCCTCTGACCCCAGCAGACTACGTACGGGTCCACCTCTCTCCCTGGACTTGCAGGATAGACCCCAGGGTGCCCCCTGGCCCTACACCTAGGGGCCTCTGACCCCAGCAAGCAACCCAGGGGTCCACTAGTATCCCTGGACTTGCAGTATAGGCCCCAGGGTGCCCCCTGGCCCTCTACCTAGGGGCCTCTGACCCCAGCAAGCTACTAAGGGGTCCACCTCTCTCCCTGGACTTGGAGTAGAGGCCACAAGGTGCCCCTGGCCTTCTACCTAGGGGCCTCTGACCCCAGCAAGCTACCCAGGGGTCCGCAACTCTCCCTGCACTTGCAGTAGAGGCCCCAAGGTGCCCACAGGCCCTCCACCTAAGGGCCTCTTACCCCTGCAAGCCACCCAGGGGTCCACCTCTCTCCCTGGACTTGCAGTAGAGGCCCCAGGGTGCTCCCTGGCCTTCTACCTAGGGGCATCTGAAACCAGCAAGCTACCCAGGGGTCTACCTCTTTTCCTGGACATAAAGTATAGGCCTTAGGGTGCCCCCTTGCCCTCCACCTAGTGGCCTCTGACCCCAGCATGCTACCCAGGGTTCCACCTCTCTCCCTGGACTTGCAGTAGAGAGCCCATGGTGCCCCCTGGAGCTCCACCTAGGAGCCTAAGACCCCTGCAAGCTACCCAGGTGTCCACCTCTCTCCCTGGACTTGCAGTGGAGGCCCCAGGGTGCTCCCTTGCCCTCCACCTAGGGGCCTCTGACCCCAGCAAGCTACCCAGGGGTCCACCTCTCTCCCTGGACTTGCAGTATAGGCACCAGGGTGCCCCATGGCCCTCCACCTAAGGGCCTCTGACTCCTGCAAGCTACCCAGGGGTCCACCTCTCTCCCTGGACTTGCAGTATAGGCCCCAGGGTGCCCCCTTGCCCTCCACCTGGCGGCCTCCGACCCCAGCAAGCCACCCAGGGGTCCACCTCTCTCCCTGGACTTGCAGTATAGGCCCCAGGGTGCCCCCTGGCCTTATACCTAGGGGCCTCTGACCCCAGCAAGCTACCCAGGGGTCTACCTCTCTCCCTGGACTTGCAGTATAGGCCTCAGGGTGCCCCATGGCCCTCCACCTAAAGGCCTCTGACCCCTGCAAGCTACCCAGGGGTCAACCTCTCTCCCTGGACTTGCAGTAGAGGCCCCAGGGTGCCCCCTTGCCCTCCACCTAGGGGCCTCTGACCCCAGCAAGCCACCCAGGGGTCCACCTCTCTACCTGGATTTGCAGTAGAGGCCCCAGGGTACCCCCTGGCCTTCTACCTAGGGGCCTCTGACCCCAGCAAGCTACCCAGGGGTCTACCTCTTTCCCTGGACATAAAGTATAGGCCTTAGGGTGCCCCCTGGCCCTCCACCTAGTGGCCTCTGACCCCAGCATGCTACCCAGGGGTCCACCTCTCTCTCTGGACTTGCAATAGAGGCCCCAGGGTGCCCCCTGGCCCTCCACCTAGGGGCCTCTGACCCTTGCAAGTTACCCAGGTCTCCACAACTCTCCCTGGACTTGCAGTAGAGGCCCCAGTGTGCCCCTTGGCCCTCCACCTAGGGGCCTCCGACCCCAGCAATTTACTCAGGGGTCCACCTCTCTCCCTGGACTTGCAGTATAGGCCCTAGGGTGCCCCCTGGCCCTCCACCTAGGGGCCTCTGACCCCAGCAGGCTACCCACGGGTCCACATCTCTCCCTGGACTTGCAGGTTAGGCCCCAGGGTGCCCCCTGGCCCTACACCTAGGGGCCTCTGACCCCAGCAGGCTACCCACGGGTCCACATCTCTCCCTGGACTTGCAGGTTAGGCCCCAGGGTGCCCCCTGGCCCTACACCTAGGCGCCTCTGACCCCAGCAAGCTACCCAGGGGTCCACCTCTCTCCCTGGACTTGCACTATAGGCCCCAGGGTGCCCCCTGGCCCTCTACCTAGGGGCCTCTGACCCCATCAAGCTACCAAGGGGTCCACATCTCTCCCTGGACTTGCAATATAGGCCCCAGGGTGCCCCATGGCCCTCCAACTAAGGGCCTCTGACCACTGCAAGCTACCCAGGGGTCCACCTCTCTCCCTGGACTTGCAGTAGAGGCCCTAGGGTGCCCCCTTGCCCTCCACCTAGAGGCATCTGACCCCAGCAAGCCACCCAGGGGTCCACCTCTCTCCCTGGACTTGCAGTAGAGGCCCCAGGGTGCCCCCTGGCCCTCTACCTAGGGGCCTCTGACCCCAGCAAGCAACCCAGGTGTCTACCTCTCTCCCTGGACTTGCAGTATAGGCCCCAGGGTGCCCCATGGCCCTCCACCTAAGGGCCTCTGACCCCTGCAAGTTACCCAGGGGTCCACCTCTCTCCCTGGACTTGCAGTAGAGGCCCCAGGGTACCCCCTGGCCTTCTACCTAGGGGCCTCTGACTCCAGTAAGCTACCCAGGGGTCTACCTCTTTCCCTGGACATAAAGTATAGGCCTTAGGGTGCCCCCTGGCCCTCCACCTAGTGGCCTCTGACCCCAGCATTATACCCAGGGGTCCACCTCTCTCCCTGGACTTGCAGTAGAGGCCCCAGGGTGCCCCCTGGCCCTCCACCTAAGGGCCTCTGACCCCTGAAAGTTACCCAGGGCTCCACAACTCTCCCTGGAATTGCAGTAGAGGCCCCAAGGTGCCCCCTGGCCCTCCACCTAGGGGCCTTTGACCTCAGCAAGTTACTCAGGGGTCCACCTCTCTCCCTGGACTTGCAGTATAGGCCCTAGGGTGCCCCCTGGCCCTCCACCTAGGGGCCTCTGACCCCAGCAGACTACCTACGGGTCCAGCTCTCTCCCTGGACTTGCAGGATAGACCCCAGGGTGCCCCCTGGCCCTACACCTAGGGGCCTCTGACCCCAGCAAGCTACCCAGGGGTCCACTTGTATCCCTGGACTTGCAGTATAGGCCCCAGGGTGCCCCCTGGCCCTCTACCTAGGGGCCTCTGACCCCATCAAGCTACTAAGGGGTCCACCTCTCTCCCTGGACTTGGAGTAGAGGCCACAAGGTGCCCCTGGCCTTCTACCTAGGGGCCTCTGACCCCAGCAAGCTACCCAGGGGTCCGCATCTCTCCCTGGACTTGCAGTAGAGGCCCCAAGGTGCCCAAAGGCCCTCCACCTAAGGGCCTCTGACCCCTGCAAGCCACCCAGGGGTCCACCTCTCTCCCTGGACTTGCAGTAGAGGCCCCAGGGTGCTCCCTGGCGATCTACCTAGGGGCATCCGACCCCAGAAAGCTACCCAGGGGTCTACCTCTTTCCTGGACATAAAGTATAGGCCTTAGGGTGCCACCTTGCCCTCCACCTAGTGGCCTCTGACCCCAGCATGCTACCCAGGGGTCCACCTCTCTCCCTGGACTTGCAGTAGAGAGCCCATGGTGCCCCCTGGAGCTCCACCTAGGGGCCTAAGACCCCTGCAAGCTACCGAGGTGTCCACCTCTCTCCCTGGACTTGCAGTGGAGGCCACAGATTGCTCCCTTGCCCTCCACCTAGGGGCCTCTGACCCCAGCAAGCTACCCAGGGGTCCACCTCTCTCCCTGGACTTGCAGTATAGGCACCAGGGTGCCCCATGGCCCTCCACCTAAGGGCCTCTGACCCCAGCAAGCTACCCAGGGGTCCGCATCTCTCCCTGCACTTGCAGTAGAGGCCCCAAGGTGCCCACAGGCCCTCCACCTAAGGGCCTCTGACCCCTGCAAGCCACCCAGGGGTCCACCTCTCTCCCTGGACTTGCAGTAGAGGCCCCAGGGTGCTCCCTGGCCTTCTACCTAGGGGCATCTGAAACCAGCAAGCTACCCAGGGGTCTACCTCTTTTCCTGGACATAAAGTATAGGCCTTAGGGTGCCCCCTTGCCCTCCACCTAGTGGCCTCTGACCCCAGCATGCTACCCAGGGGTCCACCTCTCTCCCTGGACTTGCAGTAGAGAGCCCATGGTGCCCCCTGGAGCTCCACCTAGGAGCCTAAGACCCCTGCAAGCTACCCAGGTGTCCACCTCTCTCCCTGGACTTGCAGTGGAGGCCCCAGGGTGCTCCCTTGCCCTCCACCTAGGGGCCTCTGACCCCAGCAAGCTACCCAGGGGTCCACCTCTCTCCCTGGACTTGCAGTATAGGCACCAGGGTGCCCCATGGCCCTCCACCTAAGGGCCTCTGACTCCTGCAAGCTACCCAGGGGTCCACCTCTCTCCCTGGACTTGCAGTAGAGGCCCCAGGGTGCCCCCTTGCCCTCCACCTGGCGGCCTCCGACCCCAGCAAGCCACCCAGGGGTCCACCTCTCTCCCTGGACTTGCAGTATAGGCCCCAGGGTGCCCCCTGGCCTTATACCTAGGGGCCTCTGACCCCAGCAAGCTACCCAGGGGTCTACCTCTCTCCCTGGACTTGCAGTATAGGCCTCAGGGTGCCCCATGGCCCTCCACCTAAAGGCCTCTGACCCCTGCAAGCTACCCAGGGGTCAACCTCTCTCCCTGGACTTGCAGTAGAGGCCCCAGGGTGCCCCCTTGCCCTCCACCTAGGGGCCTCTGACCCCAGCAAGCCACCCAGGGGTCCACCTCTCTACCTGGATTTGCAGTAGAGGCCCCAGGGTACCCCCTGGCCTTCTACCTAGGGGCCTCTGACCCCAGCAAGCTACCCAGGGGTCTACCTCTTTCCCTGGACATAAAGTATAGGCCTTAGGGTGCCCCCTGGCCCTCCACCTAGTGGCCTCTGACCCCAGCATGCTACCCAGGGGTCCACCTCTCTCTCTGGACTTGCATTAGAGGCCCCAGGGTGCCCCCTGGCCCTCCACCTAGGGGCCTCTGACCCTTGCAAGTTACCCAGGTCTCCACAACTCTCCCTGGACTTGCAGTAGAGGCCCCAGTGTGCCCCCTGGCCCTCCACCTAGGGGCCTCCGACCCCAGCAATTTACTCAGGGGTCCACCTCTCTCCCTGGACTTGCAGTATAGGCCCTAGGGTGCCCCCTGGCCCTCCACCTAGGGGCCTCTGACCCCAGCAGGCTACCCACGGGTCCACATCTCTCCCTGGACTTGCAGGTTAGGCCCCAGGGTGCCCCCTGGCCCTACACCTAGGGGCCTCTGACCCCAGCAGGCTACCCACGGGTCCACATCTCTCCCTGGACTTGCAGGTTAGGCCCCAGGGTGCCCCCTGGCCCTACACCTAGGGGCCTCTGACCCCAGCAAGCTACCCAGGGGTCCACTTCTCTCCCTGGACTTGCACTATAGGCCCCAGGGTGCCCCCTGGCCCTCTACCTAGGGGCCTCTGACCCCATCAAGCTACCAAGGGGTCCACCTCTCTCCCTGGACTTGCAATATAGGCCCCAGGGTGCCCCATGGCCCTCCAACTAAGGGCCTCTGACCACTGCAAGCTACCCAGGGGTCCACCTCTCTCCCTGGACTTGCAGTAGAGGCCCTAGGGTGCCCCCTTGCCCTCCACCTAGAGGCCTCTGACCCCAGCAAGCCACCCAGGGGTCCACCTCTCTCCCTGGACTTGCAGTAGAGGCCCCAGGGTGCCCCCTGGCCCTCTACCTAGGGGCCTCTGACCCCAGCAAGCAACCCAGGGGTCTACCTCTCTCCCTGGACTTGCAGTATAGGCCCCAGGGTGCCCCATGGCCCTCCACCTAAGGGCCTCTGACCCCTGCAAGCTACCCAGGGGTCCACCTCTCTCCCTGGACTTGCAGTAGAGGCCCCAGGGTACCCCCTGGCCTTCTACCTAGGGGCCTCTGACTCCAGTAAGCTACCCAGGGGTCTACCTCTTTCCCTGGACATAAAGTATAGGCCTTAGGGTGCCCCCTGGCCCTCCACCTAGTGGCCTCTGACCCCAGCATTATACCCAGGGGTCCACCTCTCTCCCTGGACTTGCAGTAGAGGCCCCAGGGTGCCCCCTGGCCCTCCACCTAAGGGCCTCTGACCCCTGAAAGTTACCCAGGGCTCCACAACTCTCCCTGGAATTGCAGTAGAGGCCCCAAGGTGCCCCCTGGCCCTCCACCTAGGGGCCTTTGACCTCAGCAAGTTACTCAGGGGTCCACCTCTCTCCCTGGACTTGCAGTATAGGCCCTAGGGTGCCCCCTGGCCCTCCACCTAGGGGCCTCTGACCCCAGCAGGCTACCCACGGGTCCACATCTCTCCCTGGACTTGCAGGTTAGGCCCCAGGGTGCCCCCTGGCCCTACACCTAGGGGCCTCTGACCCCAGCAGGCTACCCACGGGTCCACATCTCTCCCTGGACTTGCAGGTTAGGCCCCAGGGTGCCCACTGGCCCTACACCTAGGGGCCTCTGACCCCAGCAAGCTACCCAGGGGTCCACTTCTCTCCCTGGACTTGCACTATAGGCCCCAGGGTGCCCCCTGGCCCTCTACCTAGGGGCCTCTGACCCCATCAAGCTACCAAGGGGTCCACCTCTCTCCCTGGACTTGCAATATAGGCCCCAGGGTGCCCCATGGCCCTCCAACTAAGGGCCTCTGACCACTGCAAGCTACCCAGGGGTCCACCTCTCTCCCTGGACTTGCAGTAGAGGCCCTAGGGTGCCCCCTTGCCCTCCACCTAGGGGCCTCTGACCCCAGCAAGCAACCCAGGGGTCTACCTCTCTCCCTGGACTTGCAGTATAGGCCCCAGGGTGCCCCATGGCCCTCCACCTAAGGGCCTCTGACCCCTGCAAGCTACCCAGGGGTCCACCTCTCTCCCTGGACTTGCAGTAGAGGCCCCAGGGTACCCCCTGGCCTTCTACCTAGGGGCCTCTGACTCCAGTAAGCTACCCAGGGGTCTACCTCTTTCCCTGGACATAAAGTATAGGCCTTAGGGTGCCCCCTGGCCCTCCACCTAGTGGCCTCTGACCCCAGCATTATACCCAGGTGTCCACCTCTCTCCCTGGACTTGCAGTAGAGGCCCCAGGGTGCCCCCTGGCCCTCCACCTAAGGGCCTCTGACCCCTGAAAGTTACCCAGGGCTCCACAACTCTCCCTGGAATTGCAGTAGAGGCCCCAAGGTGCCCCCTGGCCCTCCACCTAGGGGCCTTTGACCTCAGCAAGTTACTCAGGGGTCCACCTCTCTCCCTGGACTTGCAGTATAGGCCCTAGGGTGCCCCCTGGCCCTCCACCTAGGGGCCTCTGACCCCAGCAGACTACCTACGGGTCCAGCTCTCTCCCTGGACTTGCAGGATAGACCCCAGGGTGCCCCCTGGCCCTACACCTAGGGGCCTCTGACCCCAGCAAGCTACCCAGGGGTCCACTTGTATCCCTGGACTTGCAGTATAGGCCCCAGGGTGCCCCCTGGCCCTCTACCTAGGGGCCTCTGACCCCATCAAGCTACTAAGGGGTCCACCTCTCTCCCTGGACTTGGAGTAGAGGCCACAAGGTGCCCCTGGCCTTCTACCTAGGGGCCTCTGACCCCAGCAAGCTACCCAGGGGTCCGCATCTCTCCCTGGACTTGCAGTAGAGGCCCCAAGCCACCAGGACTTGCAGTAGAGAGCCCATGGTGCCCCCTGGAGCTCCACCTAGGGGCCTAAGACCCCTGCAAGCTACCCAGGTGTCCACCTCTCTCCCTGGACTTGCAGTGGAGGCCACAGGGTGCTCCCTTGCCCTCCACCTAGGGGCCTCTGACCCCAGCAAGCTACCCAGGGGTCCACCTCTCTCCCTGGACTTGCAGTATAGGCACCAGGGTGCCCCATGGCCCTCCACCTAAGGGCCTCTGACCCCAGCAAGCTACCCAGGGGTCCACCTCTCTCCCTGGACTTGCAGTAGAGTCCCCAGGGTGCCCCCTTGCCCTCCACCTGGCGGCCTCCGACCCCAGCAAGCCACCCAGGGGTCCACCTCTCTCCCTGGACTTGCAGTAGAGACCCCAGGGTGCCCCCTTGCCCTCCACCTAGGGGCCTCTGACCCCTGCAAGCTACCCAGGGGTCCACCTCTCTCCCTGGACTTGCAGTAGAGGCCCCAGGGTGCCCCCTGGCCTTCTACCTAGGGCCATCTGACCCAACAAGCTACCCAGGGGTCTACCTCTTATCCTGGACATAAAGTATAGGCCTTAGGGTGCCCCCTGTCCCTCCACCTAGTGGCCTCTGACCCCAGCATGCTACCCAGGGGTCCACCTCTCTCCCTGGACTTTCAGCACAAGCCCCAGGGTGAGCCACGGCCCTCCAGATAGGGGCCCCTGACCCCAGCAAGCTACCCAGGGGTCCACCTGTCTCCCTGGACTTGCAGTAGAGACCCCAGGGAGCCCCATGGCCTTCTACCTAGGGGCCTCTGACCCCAGCAACCTACCCAGGGGTCTACCTCCCTCCCTGGACTTGCAGTAGAGGCCCCAGGGTGCCCCCTTGCCCTCCACCTAGGGGCCTCTGACCCCTGCAAGCTACCCAGGGGTCCACCTCTCTCCCTGGACTTGCAGTATAGTCCCTAGGGTGCCCCCTGGAGCTCCACCTAGGAGCCTAAGACCCCTGCAAGCTACCCAGGTGTCCACCTCTCTCCCTGGACTTGCAATGGAGGCCCCAGGGTGCCCCCTGTCCCTCTACCTAGGGGCCTCTGACCCCAGCAAGCTACCCAGGGGTCTACCTCTTTCCCTGGACTTGCAGTAGACGCCCCAGGGTGCCCCCTTGCCCTCCACCTAGGGGCCTCTGACCCCAGCAAGCCATCCAGGGGTCCACCTCTCTCCCTGGACTTGCAGTAGAGGCCCCAGGGTGCCCCCTGGCCTTCTACCTAGGGGCCTCTGACCCCAGCAAGCTACCCAGGGGTCTACCTCTTTCCCTGGACATAAAGTTTAGGCCTTAGGGTGCCCTCTGGCCCTCCACCTAGTGGCCTCTGACCCCAGCATGCTACCCAGGGGTCCACCTCTCTCCCTGGACTTGCAGCACAAGCCCCAGGGTGAGCCCTGGCCCTCTACATAGGATCCCCTGACCCCAGCAAGGTACCCAGGGGTCCACCTGTCTCCCTGGACTTGCAGTAGAGAGCCCATGGTGCCCCCCCTCCCTCCACCTAGGGGCCTCTGACCCCAGCAAGTTACCCAGGGGTCCACCTCTCTCCCTGGACTTGCAGGATAGGCCCCAGGGTGCCCCCTGGCCCTACACCTAGGGGCCTCTGAACCCAGCAAGCTACCCAGTGGTCCACCTCTCACTCTGGACTTGCAGTATAGGCCCTAGGGTGCCCCCTGGAGCTCCACCTAGGGGCCCAAGACTCCTGCAAGCTACCCAGGTGTCCACCTCTCTCCCTGGACTTTCAGCACAAGCCCCAGGGTGAGCCCCGGCCCTCCACATAGGGGCCCCTGACCCCAGCAAGCTACCCAGGGGTCCACCTGTCTCCCTGGACTTGCAGTAGAGAGCCCAGGGTGCCCCCTGTCCCTCCACCTAGGGGCCTCTGACCCCAGCAAGTTACCCAGGGGTCCACCTCTCTCCCTGGACTTGCAGTATAGTCCCTAGGGTGCCCCCTGGAGCTCCACCTAGGATGCTAAGACCCCTGCAAGCTACCCAGGTGTCCACCTCTCTCCCTGGACTTGCAATGGAGGCCCCAGGGTGCTCCCTTGCCCTCCACCTAGGGGCCTCTTACCCCAGCAAACTACCCAGGGTCCACCTCTCTCCCTGGACTTGCAGTAGAGAGCCCAGGGTGCCCACTGTCCCTCCACCTAGGGGCCTCTGACCCCAGCAAGCTACCCAGGGGTCTACCTCTTTCCCTGGACTTGCAGTAGACGCCCCAGGGTGCCCCCTTGCCCTCCACCTAGGGGCCTCTGACCCCAGCAAGCCACCCAGGGGTCCACCTCTCTCCCTGGATTTGCAGTAGAGGCCCCAGGGTACCCGCTGGCCTTCTACCTAGGGGCCTCTGACCCCAGCAAGCTACCCAGGGGTCTACCTCTTTCCCTGGACATAAAGTATAGGCCTTAGGGTGCCCTCTGGCCCTCCACCTAGTGGCCTCTGACCCCAGCATGCTACCCAGGGGTCCACCTCTCTCCCTGGACTTTCAGCACAAGCCCTAGGGTGATCCCTGGCCCTCCACATAGGGGCCCCTGACCCCAGCAAGCTACCTAGGGGTCCACCTGTCTCCCTGGACTTGCAGTATAGGCCCCAGGGTGCCCCCTGGCCCTCCACCTAGGGGCCTCTGACCCCAGCAAGCCACCCAGGGGTCCACCTCTCTCCCTGGACTTGCAGTAGAGGCTCCAGGGTGCCCCCTGGCCTTCTACCTAGTGGCCTCTGACCCCTGCAAGCTACCCAGGGGTCTACCTCTTTTCCTGGACATAAAGTTTAGGCCTTAGGGTGCCCCCTGTCCCTACACCTAGGGGCCTCTGACCCCAGCAAGCCACCCAGGGGTCCACCTCTCTCCCTGGACTTGCAGTAGAGGCTCCAGGGTGCCCCCTGGCCTTCTACCTAGTGGCCTCTGACCCCTGCAAGCTACCCAGGGGTCTACCTCTTTTCCTGGACATAAAGTATAGGCCTTAGGGTGCCCCCTGTCCCTCCACCTAGTGGCCTCTGACCCCAGCATGCTACCCAGGGGTCCACCTCTCTCCCTGGACTTTCAGCACAAGCCCCAGGGTGAGCCCTGGCCCTCCACATAGGGGCCCCTGACCCCTGCAAGCTACCCAGGTGTCCACCTCTCTCCCTGGACTTGCAATGGAGGCCCCAGGGTGCTCCCTTGCCCTCCACCTAGGGGCCTCTGACCCCAGCAAGCTACCCAGGGGTCCACGTCTCTCCCTGGACTTGCAGTAGAGACCCCAGGGTGCCCCCTGTCCTTCCACCTAAGGGCCTCTGACCCCAGCAAGCTACCCAGGGGTCTACCTCTTTCCCTGGACTTGCAGTAGAGGCCCCAGGGTGCCCCGTTGCCCTCCACCTAGGGGCCTCTGACCCCAGCAAGCCACCCAGAGGTTCACCTCTCTCCCTGGACTTGCATTAGAGGCCCCAGGGTGCCCCCTGGCCTTCTACCTAGGGGCCTCTGACCCAAGCAAGCTACCCAAGGGTCTACCTCTTTCCCTGGACATAAAGTACAGGCCTTAGGGTGCCCCCTGGCCCTCCACCTAGTGGCCTCTGACCCCAGCATGCTACCCAGGGGTCCACCTCTCTCCCTGGACTTGCAGCATAAGGCCCAGGGTGAGCCCTGGCCCTCCACATAGGGGCGCCTGACCCCAGCAAGCTACCCAGGGGTCCACCTGTCTCCCTGCACTTGCAGTAGAGAGCCCATGGGGCCCCCTGTCCCTAAACCTAGGGGCCTCTGACCCCAGCAGGCTTCCCACGGGTCCACCTCTCTCCCTGGACTTGCAGGTTAGGCCCCAGGGTGCCCCCTGGCCCTACACATAGGGGCCTCTGACTACAGCAAGCTACCCAGGGGTCCACTTGCATCCCTGGACTTGCAGTATAGGCCCCAGGGTGCCCCCTGGCCTTCTACCAAGGGGCCTATGACCCCAGCAAGCTACCCAGGGGTCTGCCTCTCTCCCTGGACTTGCAGTATAGAACCCAGGGTGCCCCATGGCCCTCCGCCTAAGGTCCTCTGACCCCTGCAAGTTACTCAGGGGTCCACTTCTCTCCCTGGACTTGCAGTAGAGGCCCCAGGGTGCCCCCTGGCCTTCTACCTAGGGGCGTCTGACCCCAGCAAGCTACCCAGGGGTCTACCTCTTTCTTTGGACATAAAGTATAGGCCTTAGGGTGCCCCCTTGCCCTCCACCTAGTGGCCTCAGACCCCAGCAAGCTACCCAGGGGTCCACCTGTGTCCCTGGACTTGCAGTAGAGAGCCCAGGGTGCCCACTGTCCCTCCACCTAGGGGCCTCTGACCCCAGCAAGCTACCCAGGGGTCCACTTGTATCCCTGGACTTGCAGTATAGGCCCCAGGGTGCCCCCTGGCCCTACACCTAGGGGCCTCTGACCCTATCAAGCTACCAAGGGGTCCACCTCTCTCCCTGGACTTGCAGTATAGGTCCCAGTGTGCCCCCTTACCCTACACCTAGGGGCCTCTGACCCCAGCAAGCTACCCAGGGGTCCACTTGTATCCCTGGACTTGCAGTATAGGCCCCAGGGTGCCCCCTGGACCTCTACCTAGGGGCCTCTGACCCCATCAAGCTACCAAGGGTTCACCTCTCTCCCTGGACTTGCAGTATAGGCCCTAGGGTGCCTCCTGGAGCTCCACTTAGGGTCCTAAGACCCCAGCAAGCTACTCAGGTGTCCACCTCTCTCCCTGGACATGCAGTAGAGGTCCCAGGGTGCCCTTTTGCCCTCAACCTAGGGGCCTCTGACCCCAGCAAGCTACCCAGTGGTCCACCTCTCTCCTTCGACTTGCAGTAGAGGACCAAGGGTGCCCCCTTGCCCTCCACCTAGGGGCCTCTGACCCCAGCAAGCTACCCAGGGGTCCACATCTCTCCCTGGACTTGCAGTAGAGGCCCCAGGGTGCCCAGAGGCCCTCCACCTAGGGGCCTCTGACCCCCTGCAAGTTACTCAGGGGTCCACCTCTCTCCCTGGACTTGTAGTTTAGGCCCTAAGGTGCCCCCTGTCCCTCCACCTAGGGGCCTCTGACCACAGCAAGTTACCCAGGGGTCCACCTCTCACCCTGGACTTGCAGTATAGGCCATAGGGTGCCCCCTGGAGCTCCACCTAGGGGTCTAAGACCCCAGCAAGCTACCCAGGGGTCCACCTCTCTCCCTGGACTTGCAGTATAGGCCCCAGGGTGCCCTCTTGCCCTCCACCTAGGGGCCTCTGACCCCTACAAGCTACCCAGGGGTCCACATCTCTCCCTGGACTTGCAGTAGAGGCCCCAGGGTGCCCCCTGGCCCTCAACCAGTGGGCCTCTGACCCCAGCATGCTACCCAGGGGTCCACCTCTCACCCTAGACTTGCAGTATAGGCCCCAGGGTGCCCCTTGGCCCTCCACCTATGGGCCTCTGACCCCTGCAAGTTACCCAGGGCTCCACAACTCTCCCTGGACTTGCAGTGGAGGCCACAGGGTGCCCCCTGTCCCTCCACCTAGGGGCCTCTGACCCCTGCAAGCTAAACAGGGGTCCACTTCTCTCCCTGGACTTGCAGTATAGGTCCCAGGGTGCCCCCTTGCCCCCCACCTAGGGGCCTCTGACCCCTGCAAGCTACCCAGGGGTCCACCTTTCTCCCTGGACTTGCAGTATAGACTCCAGGGTGCCTTCTGCCCCTCCACCTAGGGGCCTACGACCCCAGCAAGCTACCCAGGGGTCCACATCTCTCCCTGGACTTGCAGTAGAGGTCCCAGGGTGCCCAGAGGCCCTCCAAATAGGGGCCTACGACCCCTGCAAGCTAACCAGGGGTCCACATCTCTCCCTGGACTTGCAGTAGAGGTCCCAGGGTGCCCCCTTGCCCTCCACCCAGGGGCCTCTGACCCAAGCAAGCTACCCAGGGGTCCACATCTCTCCCTGGACTTGCAGTAGAGGTCCCAGGGTGCCCAGAGGCCCTCCACCTAGGGGCCTATGACCCCTGCAAGCTAACCAGGGGTCCACATCTCTCCCTGGACTTGCAGTAGAGGTCCCAGAGTGCCCCCTTGCCCTCCACCCAGGGGCCTAAGACCCCAGCAAGCTACCCAGGGGTCCACCTCTCTCCCTGGACTTGCAGCAGAGGCCCCAGGGTGCCCACAAGCCCTCCACCTAGGGGCCTCTGACCCCTGCAAGTTACTCAGGGGTCCACCTCTCTCCCTGGACTTGCAGTTTAGGCCCTAAGGTGCCCCCTGGCCCTCCACCTAGGGGCCTCAGACCACAGCAAGCTACCCATGGGTCCACCTGTCTCCCTGCACATGCAGTAGAAAGCCAAGGGTGCCCCCTGTCCCTCCACCTAGGGGCCTCTGACCACAGCAAGCTACCCAGGGGTCCACCTCTCACCCTGGACTTGCAGTATAGGCCATAGGATGCCCCCTGGAGCTCCTCCTAGGGGCCTAAGACCCCAGCAAGCTACCCAGGGGTCCAGCTCTCACCCTAGACTTGCAGTATAGGCCCCAGGGTGCCCCTTGGCCCTCCACCTATGGGCCTCTGACCCCTGCAAGTTACCCAGGGCTCCACAACTCTCCCTGGACTTGCAGTGGAGGCCACAGGGTGCCCCCTGTCCCTCCACCTAGGGGCCTCTGACCCCTGCAAGCTAAACAGGGGTCCACTTCTCTCCCTGGACTTGCAGTATAGGTCCCAGGGTGCCCCCTTGCCCCCAACCTAGGGGCCTCTGACCCCTGCAAGCTACCCAGGGGTCCACCTTTCTCCCTGGACTTGCAGTATAGACTCCAGGGTGCCTTCTGCCCCTCCACCTAGGGGCCTATGACCCCAGCAAGCTACCCAGGGGTCCACATCTCTCCCTGGACTTGCAGTAGAGGTCCCAGGGTGCCCAGAGGCCCTCCAAATAGGGGCCTACGACCCCTGCAAGCTAACCAGGGGTCCACATCTCTCCCTGGACTTGCAGTAGAGGTCCCAGGGTGCCCCCTTGCCCTCCACCCAGGGGCCTCTGACCCAAGCAAGCTACCCAGGGGTCCACATGTCTCCCTGGACTTGCAGTAGAGGTCCCAGGGTGCCCAGAGACCCTCCACCTAGGGGCCTATGACCCCTGCAAGCTAACCAGGGGTCCACATCTCTCCCTGGACTTGCAGTAGAGGTCCCAGAGTGCCCCCTTGCCCTCCACCCAGGGGCCTAAGACCCCAGCAAGCTACCCAGGGGTCCACCTCTCTCCCTGGACTTGCAGCAGAGGCCCCAGGGTGCCCACAAGCCCTCCACCTAGGGGCCTCTGACCCCTGCAAGTTACTCAGGGGTCCACCTCTCTCCCTGGACTTGCAGTTTAGGCCCTAAGGTGCCCCCTGGCCCTCCACCTAGGGGCCTCAGACCACAGCAAGCTACCCAGGGGTCCACCTGTCTCCCTGCACATGCAGTAGAAAGCCAAGGGTGCCCCCTGTCCCTCCACCTAGGGGCCTCTGACCACAGCAAGCTACCCAGGGGTCCACCTCTCACCCTGGACTTGCAGTATAGGCCATAGGATGCCCCCTGGAGCTCCTCCTAGGGGCCTAAGACCCCAGCAAGCTACCCAGGGGTACAGTTCTCTCCCTGGACTTGCAGTAGAGGCCCCAGGGTGCCCTCTTGCCCTCCACCTAGGGGCCTCTGACCCCTACAAGCTACCCAGGGGTCCACATCTCTCCCTGGACTTGCAGTAGAGGCCCCAGGGTACCCCCTGGCCCTCAACCAGTGGGCCTCTGACCCCAGCATGCTACCCAGGGGTCCACCTCTCACCCTAGACTTGCAGTATAGGCCCCAGGGTGCCCCTTGGCCCTCCACCTAGGGACCTCTGACCCCAGCAGGCTAACAACGGCTCCAACTCTCTCCCTGGACTTGCAGTATAGGCCCCAGGGTGCCCCTGGCCCTCCACCTAGGGGCCTCTGACCTCTGCAAGTTACCCTGGGGTCCACCTTTCTCCCTGGACTTGCAGTAGAGGCCCCAGGGTGCCCACAGGCCCTCCACCTAGGGGCCTCTGACCCCTGCAAGTTACCCAGGGGTCCACAACTCTCCCTGGACTTGCAGAAGAGGCCCCAGGGTGCCCCCTGGCCCTCCACCTAGGGGCTTCTGACCCCTGCAAGCTACCCAGGGGTCCACTTCTCTCCCTGGACTTGCAGTATAGGTCCCAGGGTGCCCCCTTGCCCTCCACCTAGGGGCCTCTGACCCCTGCAAGCTACCCAGGGGTCCACCTATCACCCTGGACTTGCAGTATAGACTCCAGGGTGCCTTCTGCCCCTCCACCTAGGGGCCTACGACCCCAGCAAGCTACCCAGGGGTCCACATCTCTCCCTGGACTTGCAGTAGAGGTCCCAGGGTGCCCAGAGGCCCTCCAAATAGGGGCCTACGACCCCTGCAAGCTAACCAGGGGTCCACATCTCTCCCTGGACTTGCAGTAGAGGTCCCAGGGTGCCCCCTTGCCCTCCACCCAGGGGCCTCTGACCCAAGCAAGCTACCCAGGGGTCCACATCTCTCCCTGGACTTGCAGTAGAGGTCCCAGGCTGCCCAGATGCCCTCCACCTAGGGGCCTATGACCCCTCCAAGCTAACCAGGGGTCCACATCTCTCCCTGGACTTGCAGTAGAGGTCCCAGGGTGCCCCCTTGCCCTCCACCCAGGGGCATAAGACCCCAGCAAGCTACCCTGGGGTCCACCTTTCTCCCTGGACTTGCAGTAGAGGCCCCAGGGTGCCCACAGGCCCTCCACCTAGGGGCCTCTGACCCCTGCAAGTTACCCAGGGGTCCACAACTCTCCCTGGACTTGCAGAAGAGGCCCCATGGTGCCCCCTGGCCCTCCACCTAGGGGCCTCTGACCCCAGCAAGCTACCCAGGGGTCCACCTCTCTCCCTGGACTTGCAGTAGAGGCCCCAGGGTGCCAACAGGCCCTCCACATAGGGGCCTCTGACCTCTGCAAGTTACTCTGGGGTCCACCTCTCTCCCTGCACTTGCAGTTTAGGCCCTAGGGTGCCCCCTGGCCCTCCACCTAGGGGCCTCTGTTCCCAGCAAGCTACCCAGGGGTCCACCTCTCTCCCGGTACTTGCAGTATAGGCCCTTAGGGTGCCCCCTGGCCCTCTACCTAGGGGCCTCTGACCACATCAAGCTAAAAAGGGGTCTATCTCTCTCCCTGGACTTGCAGTATAGGCCCCAGGGTGCCATATGGCCCTCCACCTAAGGGCCTCTGACCCCAGCAAGTTACCCAGGGGTCCACCTCTCACCCTGGACTTGCAGTATAGGCCCTAGGGTGCCCCCTGGAGCTCCATCTAAGGGCCTAAGACCACAGCAAGCTACCCAGGGGTCCAACCCTCTCCGTGGACATGCAGTAGAGGCCCCAGGGTGCCCCCTTTCCTCCATCTAGGGGCCTCTGACCCCAGCATGCTACCCAGGGGTCCACCTCTCTCCTTGAAGTAGATGTAGAGGCCCCAGGGTGCCCCCTTGCCCTCCACCTAGGGGCCTTAGACCCCAGCAATCCACCCAGGGGTCCACCTCTCTCCCTGGACTTGCAGTAGAGTCCCCAGGGTGCCCCCTGGCCTTCTACCTAGGGGTCTCTGACCCCAGCAGGCTAATCATGGGTCCACCTCTCTCCCTGGACTTGCAGTATAGGACCCAGGGTGCCCCCTGGCCCTACACCTAGGGGCCTCTGATCCCAGCAAGCCACCCAGGGGTCCACCTCTCTCCCTGGACTTGCAGTAGAGGCCCCAGGGTGCCCCCTGGCCTTCTACTTAGGGGCCTCTGACCCCAGCAAGCTACCCAGGGGTCTACCTCTCTCCCTGGACTTGCAGTATAGGCCCCAGCGTGCCCCATGGCCCTCCACCTAAGGGCCTCTGACTCCTGCAAGCTACCCAGGGGTCCACCTCTCTCCCTGGACTTGCAGTAGTAGCCCCAGGGTGCCCCCTTGCCCTCCACCTAGGGGCATCTGACCCCTGCAAGCTACCCAGGGGACCACCTCTCTCACTGGACTTGCAGTAGAGGCCCCAGGGTGCCCCCTGGCCCTCTACCTAGGGGCCTCTGACCCCATCAAGCTAAAAAGGGGTCTACCTCTCTCCCTGGACTTGCAGTATAGGCCCCAGGGTGCCATATGGTCCTCCACCTAAGGGCCTCTGACCCCAGCAAGTTACCCAGAGGTCCACCTCTCACCCTGGACTTGCAGTATAGGCCCTAGGGTGCCCCCTGGAGCTCCATCTAAGGGCCTAAGACCCCAGCAAGCTACCCAGGGGTCCACCCCTCTCCCTGGACATGCAGTAGAGGCCCCAGGGTGCCCCCTTTCCTCCACCTAGGGGCCTCTGACCCCTACAAGCTACCCAGGGGTCCACCTCTCTCCCTTGACTTGCAGTAGAGGCCCCAGGGTGCCCCCTGGTCCTCCACCTAGGGGCCTCTGACCCCCGCATGCTACCCAGCGGTCCACCTCTCTCCTTGGACTAGATGTAGAGACCCCAGGGTGCCCCCTTGCCCTCCACCTAGGGGCCTTAGACCCCAGCAATCCACCCAGGGGTCCACCTCTCTCCCTGGACTTGCAGTAGAGGCCCCAGGGTGCCCCCTGGCCTTCTACCTAGGGGCCTCTGACCCCAGCAGGCTACCCATGGGTCCACCTCTCTCCCTGGACTTGCAGGATAGGCCCCAGGGTGCCCCCTGGCCCTACACCTAGGGGCCTCTGACCCCAGCAAGCCACCCAGGGGTCCACCTCTCTCCCAGGACTTGCAGTAGAGGCCCCAGGGTGCCCCCTGGCCTTCTACCTAGGGGCCTCTGACCCCAGCAAGCTACCCAGGGGTCTACCTCTCTCCCTGGACTTGCAGTACAGGCCCCAGCGTGCCCCATGGCCCTCTACCTAAGGGCCTCTGACCCCTGCAAGCTACCCAGGGGTCCACCTCTCTCCCTGGACTTGCAGTAGAGACCCCAGGGTGCCCCCTTGCCCTCCACCTAGGGGCCTCTGACCCCTGCAAGCTACCCAGGGGACCACCTCTCTCCCTGGACTTGCAGTAGAGGCCCCAGGGTGCCCCCTGGCCCTCTACCTAGGGGCCTCTGACCCCATCAAGCTAAAAAGGGGTCTACCTCTCTCCCTGGACTTGCAGTATAGGCCCCAGGGTGCCATATGGTCCTCCACCTAAGGGCCTCTGACCTCAGCAAGTTACCCAGGGGTCCACCTCTCATCCTGGACATGCAGTAGAGGCCCCAGGGTGCCCCCTTTCCTCCACCTAGGGGCCTCTGACCCCTGCAAGCTACCCAGGTGACCACCTCTCTCCCTTTACTTGCAGTAGAGGCCCCAGGGTGCCCCCTGGCCTTCTACCTAGGGGCCTCTGACCCCAGCAAGCTACCCAGGGGTCTACCTCTTTCCCTGGACATAAAGTATAGGCCTTAGGGTGCCCCTGTCCCTCCACCTAGTGGCCTCTGACCCCAGCATGCTACCCAGGGGTCCACCTCTCTCCCTGGACTTTCAGCACAAGCCCCAGGGTGAGCCCTGGCCCTCCACCTAGGGGCCTCTGACCCCAGCAAGCTACCCAGGGGTCCACCTCTCTCCCTGGACTTGCAATGGAGGCCCCAGGGTGCTCCCTTGCCCTCCACCTAGGGGCCACTGACCCCAGCAGGCTACCCATGGGTCCACCTCTCTCCCTGGACTTGCAGGATAGGCCCCAGGGTGCTCCCTGGCCCTACACCTAGGTACCTCTGACCACAGCAAGCCACCCAGGGGTCCACCTCTCTCCCTGGACTTGCAGTAGAGGCCCCAGGGTGCCCCCTGGCCTTCTACCTAGGGGCCTCTGACCCCAGCAAGCTACCCAGGGGTTTACCTCTCTCCCTGGACTTGCAGTATAGGCCCCAGCGTGCCCCATGGCCCTCCACCTAAGGGCCTCTGACCCCTGCAAGCTACCCAGAGGTCCACCTCTCTCCCTGGACTTGCAATAGAGGCCCCAGGGTGCCCCCTTGCCCTCCACCTAGGGGCCTCTGACCCCTGCAAGCTTCCCAGGGGACCACCTCTCTCCCTGGACGTGCAGTAGAGGCCCCAGGGTGCCCCCTGGCCTTCTACCTAGGGGCCTCTGACCCCATCAAGCTACCCAGGGGTCTACCTCTTTCCCTGGACATAAAGTATAGGCCTTAGGGTGCCCCCTGTCTTTCCACCTAGTGGCCTCTGACCCCAGCTTGCTACCCAGGGGTCCACCTCTCTCCCTGGACTTTCAGGACAAGCCCCAGGGTGAGCCCTGGCCCTCCACATAGGGGCCCCCTGACCCCAGCAAGCTACCCAAGGGTCCACCTGTCTCCCTGGACTTGCAATATATGCCCCAGGGTGCCCCCTGGCCCTACACCTAGGGGCCTCTGACCCCAGCAAGCCACCCAGGGGTCCACCTCTCTCCCTGGACTTGCAGTAGAGGCCCCAGGGTGCCCCCTGGCCTTCTACCTAGGGGCCTCTGACCCCAGCAAGCTACCCAGGGGTCTACCTCTTTCCCTGGACATAAAGTATAGGCCTTAGGGTGCCCCCTGGCCCTCCACCTAGTGGCCTCTGACCCCAGCATGCTACCCAGGGGTCCACCTCTCTCCCTGGACTTGCAGCACAAGCCCCAGGGTGAGCCCTGGCCCTCCACATAGGGGCCCCTGACCCCAGCAAGCTACCCAGGGGTCCACCTGTCTCCCTGGACTTGCAATATAGGCCCCAGGGTGCCCCCTGTTCCTAGACCTAGGGGCCTCTGACTACAGCAAGCTACCCAGGGGTCCACTTGTATCCCTGGACTTGCAGTATAGGCCCCAGGGTGCCCCCTGGCCCTCTACCTAGGGGCCTCTGACCCCATCAAGCTACCCAGGGGTCCACCTCTCTCCCTGGACTTGCAGTAGAGGCCCCAGGGTGCCCCCTGGGCTTCTACCTAGGGGCCTCTGACCCCAGCAAGCTACCCAGGGGTCTACCTCTCTCCCTGGACTTGCAGTAGAGGCCCCAGGGTGCCCCCTTGCCCTCCACCTAGGGGCCTCTGACCCCAGCAAGCCACCCAGGGGTCCACCTCTCTCCCTGGACTTGCAGTAGAGGCCCCAGGGTGCCCCCTGGCCTTCTACCTAGGGGCCTCTTACCCCAGCAAGCTACCCAGGGGTCTAACTCTTTGCTTGGACATAAAGTATAGGCCTTAGGGTGCCCCCTTGCCCTCCACCTAGTGGCCTCTGACCCCAGCAAGCTACCCAGGGGTCCACCTGTCTCCCTGGACTTTGCGTAGAGAGCCCAGGGTGCCCCCTGTACCTCCACCTAGGGGCCTTTGACCCCAGCAAGTTACCCAAGGGTCCACCTCTCTCCCTGGACTTGCAGTATAGGCCCCAGGGTGCCCCCTGGCCTTCTACCTAGGGGCCTCTGACCCCAGCAAGCTACCCAGGGGACTACCTCTCTCCCTGGACTTGCAGTATAGGCCCCAGGGTGCCCCATGGCCCTCCACCTAAGGGCCTCTGACCCCTGCAAGCTACCAAGGGGTCCACCTCTCTCCCTGGACTTGCAGTAGATGCCCCAGGGTGCCCCCTTGCCCTCCACCTAGGGGCCTCTGACCCCAGCAAGCCACCCAGGGGTCCACCACTCTCTCCCTTGACTTGCAGTAGAGGCCCCAGGTTACTCCCTGGCCTTCTACCTAGGGGCCTCTGACCCCAGCAAGCTACCTAGGGGTCTACCTCTTTCCCTGGACAGAAAGTATAGGCCTTAGGGTGCCCCCTGGCCCTCCACCTAGTGGCCTCTGACCCCAGCATGTTACCCAGGAGTCCACCTCTCTCTCTGGACTTGCAGTAGAGGCCCCAGGGTGCCCCCTGGCCCTCCACCTAGGGGCCTCTGACCCCTGCAAGTTACCCAGGGCTCCACAACTCTCCCTGGACTTGCAGTAGAGGCTTTATGGGTGCCCCCTGGCCCTCCACCTAGGGGCCTCTTACCCCAGCAATTTACTCAGGGGTCCACCTCTCTCCCTGGACTTGCAGTATAGGCCCTAGGGTGCCCCCTGGCCCTCTACCTAGGGGCCTCTGACCCCAGCAGGCTACCCACGGGTCCACCTCTCTCCCTGGACTTGCAGGTTAGGCCCCAGGGTGCCACCTGGCCCTACACCTAGGGGCCTCTGACTACAGCAAGCTACCAAGGGGTCCACTTGTATCCCTGGACTTGCAGTATAGGCCCCAGTGTGCCCCCTGGCCCTCTACCTAGGGGCCTCTGAACCCATCAAGCTACCCAGGGGTCCACCTCTCTCCCTGGACTTGCAAAAGAGGCCCCACGGTGCCCCCTAGCCTTCTACCTAGGGGCCTCTGACCCCAGCAAGCTACCCAGGGGTCTACCTCTCTCCCTGGACTTGCAGTGAAGAACCCAGGGTGCCCCATGGCCCTCCACCTAAGGGCCTCTGACCCCTGCAAGCTGCTTAGGGGTCCACTTCTCTCCCTGGACTTGCAGTAGAGGCCCCAGGGTGCCCCCTTGCCCTCCACCTAGGGGCCTCTGACCCCAGCAAGCCACCCAGGGGTCCAGCTCTCTCCCTGGACTTGCAGTAGAGGCCCCAGGGTGCCCCCTGGCCTTCTACCTAGTGGCCTCTGACCCCAGCAAGCTACCCAGTTGTCTACCTCTTTCTTTGGACATAAAGTATAGGCCTTAGGGTGCCCCCTTGCCCTCCACCTAGTGGACTCTGACCCCAGCAAGCTAACCAGGGGTCCACCTGTCTCCCTGGACTTGCAGTAGAGAGCCCAGGGTGCCCCCTGTCCCTCCACCTAGGGGCCTCTGACCCCAGCAAGTTACCCAGGGGTCCACCTCTCTCCCTCGACTTGCAGTATAGGCTCCAGTGTGCAAACCTGGCCCTACACCTAGGGGCCTCTGACCCCAGCAAGCTACCCAGTGGTCCACCTATCACCCTGGACTTGCAGTATAGGCCCTAGGGTGCCCCCTGGTTCTCCACCTAGGGGCCTAAGACCCCTGCAAGCTACCCAGGTGTCCACCTCTCTCCCTGGACTTGCAGTGGAGGCCCCAGGGTGCTCCCTTGCCCTACACCTAGGGGCCTCTGACCCCAGCAAGCTACCCAGGGGTCCACCTCTCTCCCTGGACTTGCAGGATAGGCCCCAGGGTGCCCCCTGGCCCTCCACCTAGGGGCCTCTGACCCCAGCAAGCTACCCAGTGGTCCTTCTATCACCCTGGACTTGCAATATAGGCCCTAGGGTGCCCCCTGGAGCTAAACCTAGGGGCCTCTGACCACAGCAAGTTACCCAGGGGTCCACCTCTCACCCTGGACTTGCAGCAGATGCCCCAGGGTGCCCTCTTGCCCTCCATCTAGGGGCCTCTGAACCCTACAAGCTACCCAGAGGTCCACATCTCTCCCTGAACTTGCAGTATAGGCCCCAGGGTGCCCACAGGCCCTCCACCTAGGGGCCTCTGACCCCTGCAAGTTACCCAGGGGTCCACAACTCTCCCTGGACTTGCAGAAGAGGCCCCAGGGTGCCCCCTGGCCCTCCACCTAGGGGTTTCTGACCCCTGCAAGCTACCCAGGGGTCAAACTCTCTCGTTGGACTTGCAGTATAGGCCCCGGGGTGCCCCCTGGTCCTCCACCTAGGGGCCTCTGACCCCAGCAAGCTACCCAGGGGTCCACCTCTCTCCCTGGTCTTGCAGTTTAGGCCCTAGGGTGCCCCCTGGCCCTCCACCTAGGGGCCTCTGACCCCAGCAAGCCACCCAGGGGTCCACCTCTCTCCCTGTACTTGCAGTATAGGCCCTTAGGGTGCCCCCTGGACCTCTATCTAGGGGCCTCTGACCCCATCAAGCTAAAAAGGGGTCTTCCTCTCTCCCTGGACTTGCAGTATAGGCCCCAGGGTGCCATATGGCCCTCTACCTAAGGGCCTCTGACCCCAGCAAGTTACCCAGGGGTCCACCTCTAACCCTGGACTTGCAGTATAGGCCCTAGGGATCCCCCTGGAGCTCCATCTAAGGGCCTAAGACTCCAGCAAGCTACCCAGGGGTCCACCCCTCTCCCTGGACATGCAGTAGAGGCCCCAGGGTGCCCCCTTTCCTCCACCTAGGGGCCTCTGACCCCTACAAGCTACCCAGGGTTCCACCTCTCTCCCTGGACTTGCAGTAGAGGCCCCAGGGTGCCCCCTGGTCCTCTATCTAGGGGCCTCTGACCCCAACATGCTACCCAGGGGTCCACCTCTCTCCTTGGACTATATGTAGATGCCCCAGGGTGCCAACTTGCCCTCCACCTAGGGGCCTCTGACCCCAGCAATCCACCCAGGGGTCCACCTCTCTCCCTGGACTTGCAGTGGAGGCCCCAGGGTGCCCCCTGGCCTTCTACCTAGGGGCCTCTGACCCCAGCAGGCTACCCATGGGTCCACCTCTCTCCCTGGACTTGCAGGATAGGCCCCAGGGTGCCCCCTGGCCTTCTACCTAGGGGCCTAAGACCCCAGCAAGCTACCCACGGGTCCACATCATTCCCTGGACTTGCAGTAGAGGCACCAGGGTGCCCAGAGGCCCTCCACATAGGGGCCTCTGACCCCTGCAAACTAACCAGGGGTCCACCTCTCTCCCTGGACTTGCAGTAGAGGCCCCAGGGTGCCCCCTGGCCTTCTACCTAGGGGCCACTGACCCCAGCAGGCTACCCATGTGTCCACCTCTCTCCCTGGACTTGCAGGATAGGCCCCAGGGTGCCCCCTGGCCCTACACCTAGGGGCCTCTGACCCCAGCAAGCCACCCAGGGTTCCACCTCTCTCCCTGGACTTGCAGTAAAGGCCCCAGGGTGCCCCCTTGCCCTCCACCAAGGGGTCTCTGACCCCAGCAAGCCACCCAGGGGTCAACCTCTCTCCCTGGACTTGCAGTAGAGGCCCCAGGGTGCCCCCTGGCCCTCCACCTAGGGGCCTCTGACCCCTGCAAGCTACCCAGGGGTCCACCTCTCTTCCTGGACTTGCAGTATAGGTCCCAGGGTGCCCCCTTGCCCTCCACCTAGGGGCCTCTGACCCCTGCAAGCTACCCAGGGGTCCACCTTTCTCCCTAAACTGGAGGTATAGGCTCCAGGGTGCCTTCTGCCCCTCCACCTAGGGGCCTAAGAACCTAGCAAGCTACCCAGGGATCCACATCTCTCCCTGGACTTGCAGAAGAGGCCCCAGGGTGCCCATAGGCCCTCCACCTAGGGGCCTCTGACCCAAGCAAGCTACCCAGGGGTCCACCTCTCTCCCTGGACATGCAGTAGAGGCCCCAGGGTGCCCACAGGCCCTCCACCTAGGAGCCTCTGACCCTGCAAGTTACTCAGGGGTCCACCTCTCTCCCTGGACTTGCAGTATAGGCCCCAGGGTGCCCCCTTGCCCTCTACCTAGGGGCCTCTGACCCCATCAAGCTACCAAGGGGTCCACCTCTCTCCCTGGACTTGCAGTAGAGGCCCCAGGGTGCCCTTTTTCCCTCCACCTAGTGGCCTCTGACCCCAGCAAGCTACCCAGGGGTCCACCTCTCTCCCTGGACTTGCAGTATAGGCCCCAAGGTTCCCCTGGCCCTCCACCTAGGGGCCTAAGACCCCAGCAAGCTACCTAGGGGTCCACCTCTCTCCCTGGACTTGCAGTAGAGGCCCCAGGGTGCCCCCTGGAGCTCCTCCCAGGGGCTTAAGACGCCAGCAACCTACCTAGGGGTCCACTTCTCTCCCTGGACTTGCAGAAGAGGCCCCAGGGTGCCCCTTGCCCTCCACCTAGGGGCCTCTGACCCCTACAAGCTACCCAGGGGTCCACATCTCTCCCTGGACTTGCAGTAGAGGCCCCAGGGTGCCCCCTGGGCCTCCACCTAGGGGCCTAAGACCCCAGCAAGCTACCCAGGGGTCCACCTGTCTCCCTGGACTTGCAGTAGAGAGCCCAGGGTGCCCCCTGGCCCTCCACCTAGGGGCCTCTGACCCCTGCAAGCTACCCAGGGGTCCACCTCTCTCATTGGACTTGCAGTATAGGCCCCAAGGTGCCCCCTGGCCCTCCACCTAGGGGCCTCTGACCACAGCAAGTTACCCAGGGGTCCACCTCTCACCCTGGACTTGCAGTAGATGCCCCAGGGTGCCCTCTTGCCCTCCATCTAGGGGCCTCTGAACCCTACAAGCTACCCAGAGGTCCACATCTCTCCCTGAACTTGCAGTATAGGCCCCAGGGTGCCCACAGGCCCTCCACCTAGGGGCCTCTGACCCCTGCAAGTTACCCAGGGGTCCACAACTCTCCCTGGACTTGCAGAAGAGGCCCCAGGGTGCCCCCTGGCCCTCCACCTAGGGGTTTCTGACCCCTGCAAGCTACCCAGGGGTCAAACTCTCTCGTTGGACTTGCAGTATAGGCCCCGGGGTGCCCCCTGGTCCTCCACCTAGGGGCCTCTGACCCCAGCAAGCTACCCAGGGGTCCACCTCTCTCCCTGGTCTTGCAGTTTAGGCCCTAGGGTGCCCCCTGGCCCTCCACCTAGGGGCCTCTGACCCCAGCAAGCCACCCAGGGGTCCACCTCTCTCCCTGTACTTGCAGTATAGGCCCTTAGGGTGCCCCCTGGACCTCTACCTAGGGGCCTCTGACCCCATCAAGCTAAAAAGGGGTCTTCCTCTCTCCCTGGACTTGCAGTATAGGCCCCAGGGTGCCATATGGCCCTCTACCTAAGGGCCTCTGACCCCAGCAAGTTACCCAGGGGTCCACCTCTCACCCTGGACTTGCAGTAGAGGCCCCAGGGTGCCCCCTGGCCTTCTACCTAGGGGCCTCTGACCCCAGCAAGCTACCAAGGGGTCTACCTCTTTCTTTGGACATAAAGTATAGGCCTTAGGGTGCCCCCTTGCCCTCCACCTAGTAGCCTCTGACCCAAGCAAGCTACCCAGGGGTCCACCTGTCTCCCTGGACTTGCAGTATAGAGCCCAGGGTGCCCCCTGTACCTCCACCTAGGGGCCTCTGACCCCAGCAAGTTACCCAGGGGTCCACGTCTCTCCCTGGACATGCAGTAGAGGCCCCAGGGTGCCCCCTTTCCTCCACCTAGGGGCCTCTGACCCCTACAAGCTACCCAGGGTTCCACCTCTCTCCCTGGACTTGCAGTAGAGGCCCCAGGGTGCCCCCTGGTCCTCTATCTAGGTGCCTCTGACCCCAGCATGCTACCCAGGGGTCCACCTCTCTCCTTGGACTATATGTAGATGCCCCAGGGTGCCAACTTGCCCTCCACCTAGGGGCCTCTGACCCCAGCAATCCACCCAGGGGTCCACCTCTCTCCCTGGACTTGCAGTGGAGGCCCCAGGGTGCCCCCTGGCCTTCTACCTAGGGGCCTCTGACCCCAGCAGGCTACCCATGGGTCCACCTCTCTCCCTGGACTTGCAGGATAGGCCCCAGGGTGCCCCCTGGCCTTCTACCTAGGGGCCTAAGACCCCAGCAAGCTACCCACGGGTCCACATCATTCCCTGGACTTGCAGTAGAGGCACTAGGGTGCCCAGAGGCCCTCCACATAGGGGCCTCTGACCCCTGCAAACTAACCAGGGGTCCACCTCTCTCCCTGGACTTGCAGTAGAGGCCCCAGGGTGCCCCCTGGCCTTCTACCTAGGGGCCACTGACCCAAGCAGGCTACCCATGTGTCCACCTCTCTCCCTGGACTTGCAGGATAGGCCCCAGGGTGCCCCCTGGCCCTACACCTAGGGGCCTCTGACCCCAGCAAGCCACCCAGGGTTCCACCTCTCTCCCTGGACTTGCAGTAGAGGCCCCAGGGTGCCCCCTGGCCCTCCACCTGTGGGCCTCTGATCCCAGCATGCTACCCAGGAGTCTACCTCTCTCCCTGGACTTGCAGTAAAGGCCCCAGGGTGCCCCCTTGCCCTCCACCAAGGGGTCTCTGACCCCAGCAAGCCACCCAGGGGTCAACCTCTCTCCCTGGACTTGCAGTAGAGGCCCCAGGGTGCCCCCTGGCCCTCCACCTAGGGGCCTCTGACCCCTGCAAGTTACCCAGGGCTCCACAACTCTCCGTGGACTTGCAGTAGAGGCCCCAGGTTGCCCTCTGGCCCTCCACCTAGGGGCCTCTGACCCCAGCAAGCTACCCAGGGGTCTACATCTCTTCCTGGTATTGCAGTATAGGCCCCAGCGTTTCCCCTGGCCCTCCACCTAAGGGCCTCTGACCCCTGCAAGCTACCCAGGGGTCCACGTCTCTCCCTGGACTTGCAGTAGAGGCCCCAGGGTGCCCCCTTGCCCTCCACCTAGGGGCCTCTGACCCCTGCAAGCTACTCAGGGGACCACCTCTCTCCCTGGACTTGCAGTAGAGGCCCCAGGGTGCCCCCTGGCCTTCTACCTAGGGGCCTCTGACCCCAGCAAGCTACCCAGGGGTCTACCTCTTTCCCTGGACATAATGTATAGGCCTTAGGGTGCCCCCTGTCCCTCCACCTAGTGGCCTCTGACCCCAGCATGCTACCCAGGGGTCCACCTCTCTCCCTGGACTTTCAGCACAAGCCCCAGGGAGAGCCCTGGCCCTCCACATAGGGGCCCCTGACCCCAGCAAGCTACCCAGGGGTCCACCTGTCTCCCTGGACTTGCAGTATAGGCCCCAGGGTGCCCCCTGGCCCTACACCTAGGGGCCTCTGACCCCAGCAAGCCACCCAGGGGTCCACCTCTCTCCCTGGACTTGCAGTAGAGGCCCCAGGGTGCCCCCTGGCCCTCCACATAGGGGCCCCTGACCCCAGCAAGCTACCCAGGGGTCCACCTGGCTCCCTGGACTTGCAGTAGAGAGCCCATGGTGCCCCCTGTCCCTCCACCTAGGGGCCTCTGACCCCAGCAGGCTACCCACGGGTCCACCTCTCTCCCTGGACTTGCAGGTTAGGCCCCAGGGTGCCCCCTGGTCCTACACCTAGGGGCCTCTGACTACAGCAAGCTACCCAGGGGTCCACCTCTCTCCCTGGACTTGCAGTAGAGGCCCCAGGGTGCCCCCTTGCCCTCCACCTAGGGGCCTCTGACCCCAGCAAGCTACCCAGGGGTCTACCTCTTTCCCTGGACAAAAAGTATAGGCCTTAGGGTGCCCCCTGTCCCTCCACCTAGTGGCCTCTGACCCCAACATGCTACCCAGGGGTCCACCTCTCTCCCTGGACTTTCAGCACAAGCCCCAGGGTGAGCCCTGGCCCTTCTACCCAGGGGCCGCTGACCCCAGCAAGCTACCCAGGGGTCTACCTCTTTCCCTGGACATAAAGTATAGGCCTTAGGGTGCCCCCTGGCCCTCCACCTAGTGGCCTCTGACCCCAGCAAGCCACCCAGGGGTCCACCTCTCTCCCTGGACTTGCAGTAGAGGCCCCATGGTGCCCCCTGGAGCTCCATCTAAGGGCCTAAGACCCCAGCAAGCCACCCAGGGGTCCAACCCTCTCCCTGGACATGCAGTAGAGGCCCCAGGGTGCCCCCTGGCCCTCCACCTAGGGGCCTCTGACCCCTGCAAGCTACCCAGGGGTCAAACTATCTCATTGGACTTGCAATATAGGCCCCGGGGTGCCCACAGGCCCTCCACCTAGGGGCCTCTGACCCCTGCAAGTTACTCAGGGGTCCACCTCTCTCCCTGGACTTGCAGTTTAGGCCCTAGGGTGATCCCTGGCCCTCCACCTAGGGGCCTCTGACCCCTGCAAGTTACTCAGGGGTCCACCTCTCTCCCTGGACTTGCAGTATAGGCCCTTAGGGTGCCCCCTGGCCCTCTACCTAGGGGCCTCTGACCCCATCAAGCTAAAAAGGGGTCTACCTCTCTCCCTGGACTTGCAGTATAGGCCCCAGGGTGCCTTATGGCCCTCCACCTAAGGGCCTCTGACCCCAGCAAGTTACCCAGGGGTCCACCTCTCACCCTGGACTTGCAGTAGAGGCCCCAGGGTGCCCCCTGGCCTTCTACCTAGGGGCCTCTGACCCCAGCAAGCTACCAAGGGGTCTACCTCTTTCTTTGGACATAAAGTATAGGCCTTAGGGTGCCCCCTTGCCCTCCACCTAGTAGCCTCTGACCCAAGCAAGCTACCCAGGGGTCCACCTGTCTCCCTGGACTTGCAGTATAGAGCCCAGGGTGCCCCCTGTACCTCCACCTAGGGGCCTCTGACCCCAGCAAGTTACCCAGGGGTCCACCTCTCTCCCTGGACTTGCAGTATAGGCCCCAGGGTGCCCCCTGGCCCTACACCTAGGGGCCTCTGACCCCAGCAAGCTACCCACTGGTCCATCTATCACCCTGGACTTGCAGTATAGGCCCTAGGGTGCCCCCTGGAGCTCCACCTAGGGGCCTAAGACCCCTGCAAGCTACCCAGGTGTCCACCTCTCTCCCTGGACTTGCAGTGGAGGCCCCAGGGTGCTCCCTTGCCCTACACCTAGGGGCCTCTGACCCCAGCAAGCTACCCAGGGGTCCACCTCTCCCCCTGGACTTGCAGGATAGGCCCCAGGGTGCCCCCTGGCCCTACACCTAGGGGCCTCTGACCCCAGCAAGCTACCCAGGGGTCCACTTAAATCCCTGGACTTGCAGTATAGGCCCCAGGGTGCCCCCTGGCCCTCTACCTAGGGGCCTCTGACCCCATCAAGCTACCAAGGGGTCCACCTCTCTCCCTGGACTTGTAGTATAGGCCCCAGGGTGCCCCCTGGTCATCCACCTAGGGGCCTCTGACCCAAGCAAGCTACCCAGGGGTCCACCTCTCTCCCTGGACTTGCAGTATAGGCCCCAATGTTCCCCCTGTCCCTCCACCTAGGGGCCTAAGACCCCAGCAAGCTACCCAGGGGTCCACCTCTCTCCCTGGACATGCAGTAGAGGCCCCATGGTGCCCACAGGCCCTCCACCTAGGGGCCTCTGACCCTGCAAGTTACTCAGGGGTCCACCTCTCTCCCTGGACTTGTAGTTTAGGCCCTAGGGTGCCCCCTGGCCCTCCACCTAGGGGCCTCTGACCCCAGCAAGCTACCAAGGGCTCCACAACTCTCCCTGGACTTGCAGTGGAGGCCCCAGGGTGCCCCCTGGCCCTCTACCTAGGGGCCTCTGACCCCATCAAGCTACCAAGGGGTCCACCTCTCTCCCTGGACTTGCAGTATATGCCCTAGGGTGCCTCCTGGAGCTCCACCTAGGGTCCTAAGACCCCAGCAAGCTACCCAGGTGTCCACCTCTCTCCCTGGACTTGCAGTAGAGGCCCCAGGGTGCCCTTTTTCCCTCCACCTAGTGGCCTCTGACCCCAGCAAGCTACCCAGGGGTCCACCTCTCTCCCTGGACTTGCAGTATAGGCCCCAAAGTTCCCCTGGCCCTCCACCTAGGGGCCTAAGACCCCAGCAAGCTACCCAGGGGTCCACCTCTCTCCCTGGACTTGCAGTAGAGGCCCTAGGGTGCCCCCTGGAGCTCCTCCTAGGGGCTTAAGACGCCAGCAACCTACCTAGGGGTCCACCTCTCTCCCTGGACTTGCAAAAGAGGCCCCAGGGTGCCCCTTGCCCTACACCTAGGGGCCTCTGACCCCAGCAAGCTACCCAGTGGTCCACCTCTCACCCTGGACTTGCAGTATAGGCCCTAGGGTGCCCCCTGGAGCTCCTCCTAGGGGCTTAAGACGCCAGCAACCTACCTAGGGGTCCACCTCTCTCCCTGGACTTGCAAAAGAGGCCCCAGGGTGCCCCTTGCCCTCCACCTAGGGGCCTCTGACCCCTACAAGCTACCCAGGGGTCCACATCTCTCCCTGGACTTGCAGTAGAGGCCCCAGGGTGCCCCCTGGCCCTCCACCTGTGGGCCTCTGACCCCAGCAAGCCACCCAGGGGTCAACCTCTCTCCCTGGACTTGCAGTAGAGGCCCCTGGGTGCCCCCTGGCGCTCCACCTAGGGGCCTCTGACCCCTGCAAGTTACCCAGGGCTCCACAACTCTCCCTGGACTTGCAGTAGAGGCCCCAGGTTGACCCCTGGCCCTCCACCTAGGGGCCTCTGACCCCAGCAAGTTACTCAGGGGTCCACCTCTCTCCCTGGACTTGCAGTATAGGCCCTAGGGTGCCCCCTTTCCCTCCACCCAGGGGCCTCTGACCCCAGCAAGCTACCCAAGGGTCCATATCTCTCCCTGTACTTGCAGTATAGGCTCCAGGGTGCCTTCTGCCACTCCACCTAGTGGCCTCTGACCCCAGCATGCTACCCAGGGGTCCACCTCTCTCCCTGGACTTGCAGCATAGGCCCCTGGGTGAGCCCTGGCCCTCCACATAGGGGCCCCTGACCCCAGCAAGCTACCCAGGGGTCCACCTGTCTCCCTGGACTTGCAGTAGAGAGCCCGGGGTGCCCCCTGTCCCCCCACCTAGGGGCCTCTGACCCCAGCAAGTTACCCAGGGGTCAACCTCTCTCCCTGGACTTGCAGTAGATGCCCCAGGGTGCCCACAGGCCCTCCACCTAGGGGTGTCTGACCCCTGCAAGTTACCCAGGGGTCCACCTCTCTCCCTGGACTTGCAGTATAGGTCCCAGGGTGCCCACAGGCCCTCCACCTATGGGCCTCTGACCCCTGCAAGTTACCATGGGCTCCACAACTCTCCCTGGACTTGCAGTGGAGGCCCCAGGGTGCCCCCTGGCCCTCCACCTAGGGGCCTCTGACCCCAGCAAGCTACCCAGGGGTCCACCTCTCTCCCTGTACTTGCAGTATAGGCCCTTAGGGTGCCCCCTGGCCCTGTACCTAGGGGCCTCTGACCCCATCAAGCTAAAAAGGGGTCTATCTCTCTGCCTGGACTTGCAGTATAGGCCCCAGGGTGCCATATGGTCCTCCACCTAAGGGCCTCTGACCCCAGCAAATTACCCAGAGGTCCACCTCTTACCCTGGACTTGCAGTATAGGCCCTAGGGTGCCCCCTGGCCCTACACCTAGGGGCCTCTGACCCCAGCAAGCCACCCAGGGGTCCACCTCTCTCCCTGGACTTGCAGTAGAGGCCCCAGGGTGCCCCCTGGCCTTCTACCTAGGGGCCTCTGACCCCAGCAAGCTACCCAGGGGTCTACCTCTCTCCCTGGACTTGCAGTATAGGCACCACGGTGCCCCCTGGCCTTCTACCTAGAGGCCTCTGACCCCAGCAAGCTACCCAGGGGTCCACCTCTCTCCCTTGACTTGCAGTAGAGGCCCCAGGGTGCCCCCTGGTCCTCCACCTAGGGGCCTCTGACCCCAGCATGCTACCCAGGGGTCCACCTCTCTCCTTGGACTAGATGTAGAGGCCCCAGGGTGCCCCCTTGCCCTCCACCTAGGGGCCTCTGACCCCAGCAATCCACCCAGGGGTCCACCTCTCTCTCTGGACTTGCAGTAGAGGCCCCAGGGTGCCCCCCTGGCCTTCTACCTAGGGGCCACTGACCCCAGCAGGCTACCCATGGGTCCACCTCTCTCCCTGGACTTGCAGGATAGGCGCCAGGGTGCCCCCTGGCCCTACACCTAGGGGCCTCTGACCCCAGCAAGCCACCCAGGGGCCCACCTCTCTCTCTGGATTTGCAGTAGAGGCCCCAAGGTGCCCCCTGGCCCTCCACTTAGGGGCCTCTGACCCCTGCAAGCTACCCAGGGCTCCACAACTCTTCCTGGACTTGCAGTAGAGGCCCCATGGGTGCCCCCTGGCCCTCCACCTAGGGGCCTCTGACCCCTACAAGCTATCCAGGGGTCCACATCTCTCATTGGATTTGCAGTAGAGGTCCCAGGGTACCCCCTGGCCCTCAACCAGTGGGACTCTGACCCCTGCAAGCTACCCAGGGGTCCACCTCTCTCCCTGGACTTGCAGTAGAGGCCCCAGGGTGCCACCTGGTCCTCCACCTAGGGGCCTCTGACCCCAGCAATTTACTCAGGGGTCCACCTTTCTCCCTGGACTTACAGTAGAGGCCCCAGGTTGCCCCCTGGCCTTCTACCTAGGGGCCACTGACCCCAGCAGGCTACCCATGGGTCCACCTCTCTCCATGGACTTGCAGGATAGGCCCCAGGGTGCCCCCTGGCCCTACACCTAGGGGCATCTGACCCCAGCAAGCCACCCAGGGGTCCACCTCTCTCCCTGGACTTGCAGTAGAGGCCCCAGGGTGCCCCCTGGCCTTCTACCTAGGGGCCTCTGACCCCAGCAAGCTACCCAGGGGTCTACCTCTCTCCCTGGACTTGCAGTATAGGCCCCAGCGTGCCCCATGGCCCTCCACCTAAGGGCCTCTAACCCCTTCAAGCTACGCAGGGGTCCACGTCTCTCCCTGGACTTGCAGTAGAGGCCCCAGGGTGCCCCCTTGCCCTCCACCTAGGGGCCTCTGACCCCTGCAAGCTACCCAGGGGACCACCTCTCTCCCTGGACTTGCAGTAGAGGCCCCGGGGTGCACCCTGGCCTTCTACCTAGGGGCCTCTGACCCCGGCAAGCTACCCAGGGGTCTACCTCTTTCCCTGGACATAAAGTATAGGCCTTAGGGTGCCCCCTGTCCCTCCACCTAGTGGCCTCTGACCCCAGCATGCTACCCAGGGGTCCACCTCTCTCCCTAGACTTTCAGCACAAGCCCCAGGGTGAGCCCTGGCCCTCCACATAGGGGCCCCTGACCCCAGCAAGCTACGCAGGGGTCCACCTGTCTCCCTGGACTTGCAGTAGAGGCCCCAAGGTGCCCCCTGGCCTTCTACCTAGGGGCCTCTGACCCCAGCAAGCTACCCAGGTGTCTACCTCTTTCCCTGGACATAAAGTATAGGCCTTAGGGTGCCCCCTGGCCCTCCACCTAGTGGCCTCTGACCCCAGCATGCTACCCAGGGGTCCACCTCTCTCCCTGGACTTGCAGCACAAGCCCCAGGGTGAGCCCTGGCCCTCCACATAGGGGCCCCTGACCCCAGCAAGCTACCCAGGGGTCCACCTGTCTCCCTGGACTTGCAGTAGAGAGCCCATGGTGCCCCCTGTCCCTCCACATAGGGTCCTCTGACCCCAGCAGGCTACCCAGGGGTCCACCTCTCTCCCTGCACTTGCAGGTTAGGCCCAAGGGTGCCCCCTGGCCCTACACCTAGGGGCCTCTGACCCCAGCAAGCCACCCAGGGGTCCACTTGTATCCCTGGACTTGCAGGATAGGCCCCAGGGTGCCCCCTGGCTCTACACCTAGGGGCCTCTGACCCCAGCAAGCCACCCAGGGATCCACCTCTCTCCCTGGACTTGCAGTAGAGGCCCCAGGGTGCCCCCTGGCCTTCTACCTAGGGGCCTCTGACCCCAGCAAGCTAACCAGGGTCTACCTCTCTCCCTGGACTTGCAGTATAGAACCCAGGGTTCCCCATGGCCCTCTACCTAAGGGCCTCTGACCCCATCAAGCTACCCAGGGGTCTACCTCTCTCCCTGGACTTGCAGTACAGGCCTCAGCGTGCCCCATGGCCCTCCAACCAAGGGCCTCTGACCCCTGCAAGCTACCCAGGGGTCCACCTCTCTCCCTGGACTTGCAGTAGAGGCCCCAGGGTGCCCCCTTGCCTTCCACCTAGGGGCCTCTGACCCCTGCAAGCTACCCAGCGGACCACCTCTCTCCCTGGACTTGCAGTAGAGGCCCCAGGGTGTCCCCTGGCCCTCTACCTAGGGGCCTCTGACCCCATCAAGCTAAAAAGTGGTCTACCTCTCTCCCTGGACTTGCAGTATAGGCCCCAGGGTGCCATATGGTCCTCCACCTAAGGGCCTCTGACCCCAGCAAGTTACCCAGGGGTCCACCTCTCACCCTGGACTTGTAGTATAGGCCCTAGGGTGCCCCCTGGAGCTCCATCTAAGGGCCTAAGACACCAGCAAGCTACCCAGGGTTCCACCCCTCTCCCTGGACATAAAGTAGAGGCCCCAGGGTGCCCCCTTTCCTCCACCTAGGGGCCTCTGACCCCTACAAGCTACCCAGGGGTCCACTTCTCTCCCTGGACTTGCAGTAGAGGCCCCAGGGTGCCCCCTGGTCCTCCACCTAGGGGCCTCTGACCCCAGCATGCTACCCAGGGGCCCACCTCTCTCCTTGGTCTAGATGTAGAGGCCCCAGGGTGCCCCCTTGCCCTCCACCTAGGGGCCTCTGACCCCAGCAATCGACACAGGGGTCCACCTCTCTCCCTGGACTTGCAGTAGAGGCCCCAGGGTGCCCCCTGGCCTTCTACCTAGGGGCCACTGACCCCAGCAGGCTACCCATGGGTCCACCTCTCTCCATGGACTTGCAGGATAGGCCCCAGGGTGCCCCCTGGCCCTACACCTACGGGCCTCTGACCCCAGCAAGCCACCCAGGGGTCCACCTCTCTCCCTGGACTTGCAGTAGAGGCCCCAGGGTGCCCCCTGGCCTTCTACCTAGGGGCCTCTGACCCCAGCAAGCTACCCAGGGGTCTACCTCTCTCCCTGGACTTGCAGTATAGGCCCCAGCGTGCCCCATGGCCCTCCACCTAAGGGCCTCTAACCCCTTCAAGCTACCCAGGGGTCCACGTCTCTCCCTGGACTTGCAGTAGAGACCCCAGGGTGCCCCCTTGCCCTCCACCTAGGGGCCTCTGACCCCTGCAAGCTACCCAGGGGACCACCTCTCTCCCTCGACTTGCAGTAGAGGCACCAGGGTGCCCCTTGGCCTCCTACCTAGGGGCCTCTGACCCCAGCAAGCTACCCAGGGGTCTACCTCTTTCCCTGGACATAAAGTATAGGCCTTAGGGTGCCCCCTGGCCCTCCACCTAGTGGCGTCTGACCCCAGCATGCTACCCAGGGGTCCACCTCTCTCCCTGGACTTGCAGCACAAGCCCCAGTGTGAGCCCTGGCCCTCCACATAGGGGCCCCTGACCCCAGCAAGCTACCCAGGGGTCCACCTGTCTCCCTGGACTTGCAGTAGAGAGCCCATGGTGCCCCCTGTCCCTCCACCTAGGGGCCTCTGACCCCAGCAGGCTACCCACGGGTCCACCTCTCTCCCTGGACGTGCAGGTTAGGCCCCAGGGTGCCCCTGGCCCTACACATAGGGGCCTCTGACTACAGCAAGCTACCCAGGGGTCCACTTGTATCCCTGGACTTGCAGTAAAGGCCCCAGGGTGCCCCCTGGCCCTCTACCTAGGGGCCTCTGACCCCATCAAGCTAACCAGGGGTCCACCTCTCTCCCTGGACTTGCAGTAGAGGCCCCAGGGTGCCCCCTGGCCTTCTACCTAGGGGCCTCTGACCCCAGCAAGCTAACCAGGGTCTACCTCTCTCCCTGGACTTGCAGTATAGAACCCAGGGTTCCCCATGGCCCCCCACCTAAGGGCCTCTGACCCCAGCAAGCTACCCAGGGGTCTACCTCTCTCCATGGACTTGCAGTACAGGCCTCAGCGTGCCCCATGGCCCTCCAACCAAGGGCCTCTGACCCCTGCAAGCTACCCAGGGGTCCACCTCTCTCCCTGGACTTGCAGTAGAGGCCCCAGGGTGCCCCCTTGCCTTCCACCTAGGGGCCTCTGACCCCTGCAAGCTACCCAGCGGACCACCTCTCTCCCTGGACTTGCAGTAGAGGCCCCGGGGTGTCCCCTGGCCCTCTACCTAGGGGCCTCTGACCCCATCAAGCTAAAAAGGGGTCTACCTCTCTCCCTGGACTTGCAGTATAGGCCCCAGGGTGCCATATGGTCCTCCACCTAAGGGCCTCTGACCCCAGCAAGTTACCCAGGGGTCCACCTCTCACCCTGGACTTGCAGTATAGGCCCTAGGGTGCCCCCTGGAGCTCCATCTAAGTGCCTAAGACCCCAGCAAGCTACCCAGGGGAACGCCCCTCTCCCTGGACATGCAGTAGAGGCCCCAGGGTGCCCCCTTTCCTCCACCTAGGGGCCTCTGACCCCTACAAGCTACCCAGTGGTCCACCTCTCTCCCTTTACTTGCAGTAGAGGCCCCAGGGTGCCCCCTGGTCCTCCACCTAGGGGCCTCTGACCCCAGCATGCTACCCAGGGGTCCACCTCTCTCCTTGGACTAGATGTAGAGGCCCCAGGGTGCCCCCTTGCCCTCCACCTAGGGGCCTCTGACCCCAGCAATCCACCCAGGGGTCCACCTCTCTCTCTGGACTTGCAGTAGAGGCCCCAGGGTGCCCCCTGGCCTTCTACCTAGGGGCCACTGACCCCAGCAGGCTACCCACGGGTCCACCTCTCTCCCTGGACTTGCAGGATAGGCCCCAGGGTGCCCCCTGGCCCTACACCTAGGGGCCTCTGACCCCAGCAAGCCACCCAGGGATCCACCTCTCTCCCTGGACTTGCAGTAGAGGCCCCAGGGTGCCCCCTGGCCTTCTACCTAGGGGCCTCTGACCCCAGCAAGCTACACAGGGGTCTACCTCTCTCCCTGGACTTGCAGTATAGGCCCCAGCGTGCCCCATGGCCCTCCACCTAAGGGCCTCTGACCCCTGCAAGCTACCCAGGGGTCCACCTCTCTCCCTGGACTTGCAGTAGAGGCCCCAGGGTGCCCCCTTGCCCTCCACCTAGGGGCCTCTGACCCCTGCAAGCTACCCAGGGGACCACCTCTCTCCCTGGACTTGCAGTAGAGGCCCCAGGGTGCCCCCTTGCCCTCCACCTAGGGGCCTCTGACCCCAGCAATTTACCCAGGGGTCTACCTCTTTCCCTGGACATAAAGTATAGGCCTTGGGGTGCCCCCCGTCCCTCCACCTAGTGGCCTCTGACCCCAGCATGCTACCCAGGGGTCCACCTCTCTCCCTGGACTTTCAGCACAAGCCCCAGGGTGAGCCCTGGCCCTCCACCTAGGGGCCTCTGACCCCAGCAAGATACCCAGGGGTACACTTCTCTCCCTGGACTTGCAATGGAGGCCCCAGGGTGCTCCCTTGCCATCCACCTAGGGGCCTCTGACCCCAGCAAGCTACCCAGGGGTCCACCTCTCTCCCTGGACTTGCAGTATAGGCCCCAGGGTGCCCCTTGGCCCTCCACCTAGGGGCCTCTGACCCCAGCAAGCTACCCAGGGGTCTACCTGTCTCCCTGGACTTGCAGTAGAGGCCCCAGGGTGCCCCCTTGCCCTCCACCTAGGGGCCTCTAACCCCAGCAAGCCACCCAGGGGTCTACCTCTCTCCCTGGACTTGCAGTACAGGCCTCAGCGTGCCCCATGGCCCTCCAACCAAGGGCCTCTGACCCCTGCAAGCTACCCAGGGGTCCACCTCTCTCCCTTGACTTGCAGTAGAGGCCCCAGGGTGCCCCCTGGTCCTCCACCTAGGGGCCTCTGACCCCAGCATGCTACCCAGGGGTCCACCTCTCTCCTTGGACTAGATGTAGAGGCCCCAGGGTGCCCCCTTGCCCTCCACCTAGGGGCCTCTGACCCCAGCAATCCACCCAGGGGTCCACCTCTCTCTCTGGACTTGCAGTAGAGGCCCCAGGGTGCCCCCCTGGCCTTCTACCTAGGGGCCACTGACCCCAGCAGGCTACCCATGGGTCCACCTCTCTCCCTGGACTTGCAGGATAGGCGCCAGGGTGCCCCCTGGCCCTACACCTAGGGGCCTCTGACCCCAGCAAGCCACCCAGGGGCCCACCTCTCTCTCTGGATTTGCAGTAGAGGCCCCAAGGTGCCCCCTGGCCCTCCACTTAGGGGCCTCTGACCCCTGCAAGCTACCCAGGGCTCCACAACTCTTCCTGGACTTGCAGTAGAGGCCCCATGGGTGCCCCCTGGCCCTCCACCTAGGGGCCTCTGACCCCTACAAGCTATCCAGGGGTCCACATCTCTCATTGGATTTGCAGTAGAGGTCCCAGGGTACCCCCTGGCCCTCAACCAGTGGGACTCTGACCCCTGCAAGCTACCCAGGGGTCCACCTCTCTCCCTGGACTTGCAGTAGAGGCCCCAGGGTGCCACCTGGTCCTCCACCTAGGGGCCTCTGACCCCAGCAATTTACTCAGGGGTCCACCTTTCTCCCTGGACTTACAGTAGAGGCCCCAGGTTGCCCCCTGGCCTTCTACCTAGGGGCCACTGACCCCAGCAGGCTACCCATGGGTCCACCTCTCTCCATGGACTTGCAGGATAGGCCCCAGGGTGCCCCCTGGCCCTACACCTAGGGGCATCTGACCCCAGCAAGCCACCCAGGGGTCCACCTCTCTCCCTGGACTTGCAGTAGAGGCCCCAGGGTGCCCCCTGGCCTTCTACCTAGGGGCCTCTGACCCCAGCAAGCTACCCAGGGGTCTACCTCTCTCCCTGGACTTGCAGTATAGGCCCCAGCGTGCCCCATGGCCCTCCACCTAAGGGCCTCTAACCCCTTCAAGCTACGCAGGGGTCCACGTCTCTCCCTGGACTTGCAGTAGAGGCCCCAGGGTGCCCCCTTGCCCTCCACCTAGGGGCCTCTGACCCCTGCAAGCTACCCAGGGGACCACCTCTCTCCCTGGACTTGCAGTAGAGGCCCCGGGGTGCACCCTGGCCTTCTACCTAGGGGCCTCTGACCCCGGCAAGCTACCCAGGGGTCTACCTCTTTCCCTGGACATAAAGTATAGGCCTTAGGGTGCCCCCTGTCCCTCCACCTAGTGGCCTCTGACCCCAGCATGCTACCCAGGGGTCCACCTCTCTCCCTAGACTTTCAGCACAAGCCCCAGGGTGAGCCCTGGCCCTCCACATAGGGGCCCCTGACCCCAGCAAGCTACGCAGGGGTCCACCTGTCTCCCTGGACTTGCAGTAGAGGCCCCAAGGTGCCCCCTGGCCTTCTACCTAGGGGCCTCTGACCCCAGCAAGCTACCCAGGTGTCTACCTCTTTCCCTGGACATAAAGTATAGGCCTTAGGGTGCCCCCTGGCCCTCCACCTAGTGGCCTCTGACCCCAGCATGCTACCCAGGGGTCCACCTCTCTCCCTGGACTTGCAGCACAAGCCCCAGGGTGAGCCCTGGCCCTCCACATAGGGGCCCCTGACCCCAGCAAGCTACCCAGGGGTCCACCTGTCTCCCTGGACTTGCAGTAGAGAGCCCATGGTGCCCCCTGTCCCTCCACATAGGGTCCTCTGACCCCAGCAGGCTACCCAGGGGTCCACCTCTCTCCCTGCACTTGCAGGTTAGGCCCAAGGGTGCCCCCTGGCCCTACACCTAGGGGCCTCTGACCCCAGCAAGCCACCCAGGGGTCCACTTGTATCCCTGGACTTGCAGGATAGGCCCCAGGGTGCCCCCTGGCTCTACACCTAGGGGCCTCTGACCCCAGCAAGCCACCCAGGGATCCACCTCTCTCCCTGGACTTGCAGTAGAGGCCCCAGGGTGCCCCCTGGCCTTCTACCTAGGGGCCTCTGACCCCAGCAAGCTAACCAGGGTCTACCTCTCTCCCTGGACTTGCAGTATAGAACCCAGGGTTCCCCATGGCCCTCTACCTAAGGGCCTCTGACCCCATCAAGCTACCCAGGGGTCTACCTCTCTCCCTGGACTTGCAGTACAGGCCTCAGCGTGCCCCATGGCCCTCCAACCAAGGGCCTCTGACCCCTGCAAGCTACCCAGGGGTCCACCTCTCTCCCTGGACTTGCAGTAGAGGCCCCAGGGTGCCCCCTTGCCTTCCACCTAGGGGCCTCTGACCCCTGCAAGCTACCCAGCGGACCACCTCTCTCCCTGGACTTGCAGTAGAGGCCCCAGGGTGTCCCCTGGCCCTCTACCTAGGGGCCTCTGACCCCATCAAGCTAAAAAGTGGTCTACCTCTCTCCCTGGACTTGCAGTATAGGCCCCAGGGTGCCATATGGTCCTCCACCTAAGGGCCTCTGACCCCAGCAAGTTACCCAGGGGTCCACCTCTCACCCTGGACTTGTAGTATAGGCCCTAGGGTGCCCCCTGGAGCTCCATCTAAGGGCCTAAGACACCAGCAAGCTACCCAGGGTTCCACCCCTCTCCCTGGACATAAAGTAGAGGCCCCAGGGTGCCCCCTTTCCTCCACCTAGGGGCCTCTGACCCCTACAAGCTACCCAGGGGTCCACTTCTCTCCCTGGACTTGCAGTAGAGGCCCCAGGGTGCCCCCTGGTCCTCCACCTAGGGGCCTCTGACCCCAGCATGCTACCCAGGGGCCCACCTCTCTCCTTGGTCTAGATGTAGAGGCCCCAGGGTGCCCCCTTGCCCTCCACCTAGGGGCCTCTGACCCCAGCAATCGACACAGGGGTCCACCTCTCTCCCTGGACTTGCAGTAGAGGCCCCAGGGTGCCCCCTGGCCTTCTACCTAGGGGCCACTGACCCCAGCAGGCTACCCATGGGTCCACCTCTCTCCATGGACTTGCAGGATAGGCCCCAGGGTGCCCCCTGGCCCTACACCTACGGGCCTCTGACCCCAGCAAGCCACCCAGGGGTCCACCTCTCTCCCTGGACTTGCAGTAGAGGCCCCAGGGTGCCCCCTGGCCTTCTACCTAGGGGCCTCTGACCCCAGCAAGCTACCCAGGGGTCTACCTCTCTCCCTGGACTTGCAGTATAGGCCCCAGCGTGCCCCATGGCCCTCCACCTAAGGGCCTCTAACCCCTTCAAGCTACCCAGGGGTCCACGTCTCTCCCTGGACTTGCAGTAGAGACCCCAGGGTGCCCCCTTGCCCTCCACCTAGGGGCCTCTGACCCCTGCAAGCTACCCAGGGGACCACCTCTCTCCCTCGACTTGCAGTAGAGGCACCAGGGTGCCCCTTGGCCTCCTACCTAGGGGCCTCTGACCCCAGCAAGCTACCCAGGGGTCTACCTCTTTCCCTGGACATAAAGTATAGGCCTTAGGGTGCCCCCTGGCCCTCCACCTAGTGGCGTCTGACCCCAGCATGCTACCCAGGGGTCCACCTCTCTCCCTGGACTTGCAGCACAAGCCCCAGTGTGAGCCCTGGCCCTCCACATAGGGGCCCCTGACCCCAGCAAGCTACCCAGGGGTCCACCTGTCTCCCTGGACTTGCAGTAGAGAGCCCATGGTGCCCCCTGTCCCTCCACCTAGGGGCCTCTGACCCCAGCAGGCTACCCACGGGTCCACCTCTCTCCCTGGACGTGCAGGTTAGGCCCCAGGGTGCCCCTGGCCCTACACATAGGGGCCTCTGACTACAGCAAGCTACCCAGGGGTCCACTTGTATCCCTGGACTTGCAGTAAAGGCCCCAGGGTGCCCCCTGGCCCTCTACCTAGGGGCCTCTGACCCCATCAAGCTAACCAGGGGTCCACCTCTCTCCCTGGACTTGCAGTAGAGGCCCCAGGGTGCCCCCTGGCCTTCTACCTAGGGGCCTCTGACCCCAGCAAGCTAACCAGGGTCTACCTCTCTCCCTGGACTTGCAGTATAGAACCCAGGGTTCCCCATGGCCCCCCACCTAAGGGCCTCTGACCCCAGCAAGCTACCCAGGGGTCTACCTCTCTCCATGGACTTGCAGTACAGGCCTCAGCGTGCCCCATGGCCCTCCAACCAAGGGCCTCTGACCCCTGCAAGCTACCCAGGGGTCCACCTCTCTCCCTGGACTTGCAGTAGAGGCCCCAGGGTGCCCCCTTGCCTTCCACCTAGGGGCCTCTGACCCCTGCAAGCTACCCAGCGGACCACCTCTCTCCCTGGACTTGCAGTAGAGGCCCCGGGGTGTCCCCTGGCCCTCTACCTAGGGGCCTCTGACCCCATCAAGCTAAAAAGGGGTCTACCTCTCTCCCTGGACTTGCAGTATAGGCCCCAGGGTGCCATATGGTCCTCCACCTAAGGGCCTCTGACCCCAGCAAGTTACCCAGGGGTCCACCTCTCACCCTGGACTTGCAGTATAGGCCCTAGGGTGCCCCCTGGAGCTCCATCTAAGTGCCTAAGACCCCAGCAAGCTACCCAGGGGAACGCCCCTCTCCCTGGACATGCAGTAGAGGCCCCAGGGTGCCCCCTTTCCTCCACCTAGGGGCCTCTGACCCCTACAAGCTACCCAGTGGTCCACCTCTCTCCCTTTACTTGCAGTAGAGGCCCCAGGGTGCCCCCTGGTCCTCCACCTAGGGGCCTCTGACCCCAGCATGCTACCCAGGGGTCCACCTCTCTCCTTGGACTAGATGTAGAGGCCCCAGGGTGCCCCCTTGCCCTCCACCTAGGGGCCTCTGACCCCAGCAATCCACCCAGGGGTCCACCTCTCTCTCTGGACTTGCAGTAGAGGCCCCAGGGTGCCCCCTGGCCTTCTACCTAGGGGCCACTGACCCCAGCAGGCTACCCACGGGTCCACCTCTCTCCCTGGACTTGCAGGATAGGCCCCAGGGTGCCCCCTGGCCCTACACCTAGGGGCCTCTGACCCCAGCAAGCCACCCAGGGATCCACCTCTCTCCCTGGACTTGCAGTAGAGGCCCCAGGGTGCCCCCTGGCCTTCTACCTAGGGGCCTCTGACCCCAGCAAGCTACACAGGGGTCTACCTCTCTCCCTGGACTTGCAGTATAGGCCCCAGCGTGCCCCATGGCCCTCCACCTAAGGGCCTCTGACCCCTGCAAGCTACCCAGGGGTCCACCTCTCTCCCTGGACTTGCAGTAGAGGCCCCAGGGTGCCCCCTTGCCCTCCACCTAGGGGCCTCTGACCCCTGCAAGCTACCCAGGGGACCACCTCTCTCCCTGGACTTGCAGTAGAGGCCCCAGGGTGCCCCCTTGCCCTCCACCTAGGGGCCTCTGACCCCAGCAATTTACCCAGGGGTCTACCTCTTTCCCTGGACATAAAGTATAGGCCTTGGGGTGCCCCCCGTCCCTCCACCTAGTGGCCTCTGACCCCAGCATGCTACCCAGGGGTCCACCTCTCTCCCTGGACTTTCAGCACAAGCCCCAGGGTGAGCCCTGGCCCTCCACCTAGGGGCCTCTGACCCCAGCAAGATACCCAGGGGTACACTTCTCTCCCTGGACTTGCAATGGAGGCCCCAGGGTGCTCCCTTGCCATCCACCTAGGGGCCTCTGACCCCAGCAAGCTACCCAGGGGTCCACCTCTCTCCCTGGACTTGCAGTATAGGCCCCAGGGTGCCCCTTGGCCCTCCACCTAGGGGCCTCTGACCCCAGCAAGCTACCCAGGGGTCTACCTGTCTCCCTGGACTTGCAGTAGAGGCCCCAGGGTGCCCCCTTGCCCTCCACCTAGGGGCCTCTAACCCCAGCAAGCCACCCAGGGGTCCACCTATCTCCCTGGACTTTCAGCACAAGCCCCAGGGTGAGCCCTGGCCCTCCACATAGGGGCCCCTGACCCCAGCAAGCTACGCAGGGGTCCACCTGTCTCCCTGGACTTGCAGTAGAGGCCCCAAGGTGCCCCCTGGCCTTCTACCTAGGGGCCTCTGACCCCAGCAAGCTACCCAGGTGTCTACCTCTTTCCCTGGACATAAAGTATAGGCCTTAGGGTGCCCCCTGGCCCTCCACCTAGTGGCCTCTGACCCCAGCATGCTACCCAGGGGTCCACCTCTCTCCCTGGACTTGCAGCACAAGCCCCAGGGTGAGCCCTGGCCCTCCACATAGGGGCCCCTGACCCCAGCAAGCTACCCAGGGGTCCACCTGTGTCCCTGGACTTGCAGTAGAGAGCCCATGGTGCCCCCTGTCCCTCCACATAGGGTCCTCTGACCCCAGCAGGCTACCCAGGGGTCCACCTCTCTCCCTGCACTTGCAGGTTAGGCCCAAGGGTGCCCCCTGGCCCTACACCTAGGGGCCTCTGACCCCAGCAAGCCACCCAGGGGTCCACTTGTATCCCTGGACTTGCAGGATAGGCCCCAGGGTGCCCCCTGGCTCTACACCTAGGGGCCTCTGACCCCAGCAAGCCACCCAGGGATCCACCTCTCTCCCTGGACTTGCAGTAGAGGCCCCAGGGTGCCCCCTGGCCTTCTACCTAGGGGCCTCTGACCCCAGCAAGCTAACCAGGGTCTACCTCTCTCCCTGGACTTGCAGTAAAGAACCCAGGGTTCCCCATGGCCCTCCACCTAAGGGCCTCTGACCCCATCAAGCTACCCAGGGGTCTACCTCTCTCCCTGGACTTGCAGTACAGGCCTCAGCGTGCCCCATGGCCCTCCAACCAAGGGCCTCTGACCCCTGCAAGCTACCCAGGGGTCCACCTCTCTCCCTGGACTTGCAGTAGAGGCCCCAGGGTGCCCCCTTGCCTTCCACCTAGGGGCCTCTGACCCCTGCAAGCTACCCAGCGGACCACCTCTCTCCCTGGACTTGCAGTAGAGGCCCCAGGGTGTCCCCTGGCCCTCTACCTAGGGGCCTCTGACCCCATCAAGCTAAAAAGTGGTCTACCTCTCTCCCTGGACTTGCAGTATAGGCCCCAGGGTGCCATATGGTCCTCCACCTAAGGGCCTCTGACCCCAGCAAGTTACCCAGGGGTCCACCTCTCACCCTGGACTTGTAGTATAGGCCCTAGGGTGCCCCCTGGAGCTCCATCTAAGGGCCTAAGACACCAGCAAGCTACCCAGGGTTCCACAACTCTCCCTGGACATAAAGTAGAGGCCCCAGGGTGCCCCCTTTCCTCCACCTAGGGGCCTCTGACCCCTACAAGCTACCCAGGGGTCCACTTCTCTCCCTGGACTTGCAGTAGAGGCCCCAGGGTGCCCCCTGGTCCTCCACCTAGGGGCCTCTGACCCCAGCATGCTACCCAGGGGCCCACCTCTCTCCTTGGACTAGATGTAGAGGCCCCAGGGTGCCCCCTTGCCCTCCACCTAGGGGCCTCTGACCCCAGCAATCGACACAGGGGTCCACCTCTCTCCCTGGACTTGCAGTAGAGGCCCCAGGGTGCCCCCTGGCCTTCTACCTAGGGGCCACTGACCCCAGCAGGCTACCCATGGGTCCACCTCTCTCCATGGACTTGCAGGATAGGCCCCAGGGTGCCCCCTGGCCCTACACCTAGGGGCCTCTGACCCCAGCAAGCCACCCAGGGGTCCACCTCTCTCCCTGGACTTGCAGTAGAGGCCCCAGGGTGCCCCCTGGCCTTCTACCTGGGGGCCTCTGACCCCAGCAAGCTACCCAGGGGTCTACCTCTCTCCCTGGACTTGCAGTATAGGCCCCAGCGTGCCCCATGGCCCTCCACCTAAGGGCCTCTAACCCCTTCAAGCTACCCAGGGGTCCACGTCTCTCCCTGGACTTGCAGTAGAGACCCCAGGGTGCCCCCTTGCCCTCCACCTAGGGGCCTCTGACCCCTGCAAGCTACCCAGGGGACCACCTCTCTCCCTCGACTTGCAGTAGAGGCACCAGGGTGCCCCTTGGCCTTCTACCTAGGGGCCTCTGACCCCAGCAAGCTACCCAGGGGTCTACCTCTTTCCCTGGACATAAAGTATAGGCCTTAGGGTGCCCCCTGGCCCTCCACCTAGTGGCGTCTGACCCCAGCATGCTACCCAGGGGTCCACCTCTCTCCCTGGACTTGCAGCACAAGCCCCAGTGTGAGCCCTGGCCCTCCACATAGGGGCCCCTGACCCCAGCAAGCTACCCAGGGGTCCACCTCTCTCCCTGGACTTTCAGCACAAGCCCCAGGGTGAGCCCTGGCCCTCCACATAGGGGCCCCTGACCCCAGCAAGCTACGCAGGGGTCCACCTGTCTCCCTGGACTTGCAGTAGAGGCCCCAAGGTGCCCCCTGGCCTTCTACCTAGGGGCCTCTGACCCCAGCAAGCTACCCAGGTGTCTACCTCTTTCCCTGGACATAAAGTATAGGCCTTAGGGTGCCCCCTGGCCCTCCACCTAGTGGCCTCTGACCCCAGCATGCTACCCAGGGGTCCACCTCTCTCCCTGGACTTGCAGCACAAGCCCCAGGGTGAGCCCTGGCCCTCCACATAGGGGCCCCTGACCCCAGCAAGCTACCCAGGGGTCCACCTGTCTCCCTGGACTTGCAGTAGAGAGCCCATGGTGCCCCCTGTCCCTCCACATAGGGTCCTCTGACCCCAGCAGGCTACCCAGGGGTCCACCTCTCTCCCTGCACTTGCAGGTTAGGCCCAAGGGTGCCCCCTGGCCCTACACCTAGGGGCCTCTGACCCCAGCAAGCCACCCAGGGGTCCACTTGTATCCCTGGACTTGCAGGATAGGCCCCAGGGTGCCCCCTGGCTCTACACCTAGGGGCCTCTGACCCCAGCAAGCCACCCAGGGATCCACCTCTCTCCCTGGACTTGCAGTAGAGGCCCCAGGGTGCCCCCTGGCCTTCTACCTAGGGGCCTCTGACCCCAGCAAGCTAACCAGGGTCTACCTCTCTCCCTGGACTTGCAGTATAGAACCCAGGGTTCCCCATGGCCCTCCACCTAAGGGCCTCTGACCCCATCAAGCTACCCAGGGGTCTACCTCTCTCCCTGGACTTGCAGTACAGGCCTCAGCGTGCCCCATGGCCCTCCAACCAAGGGCCTCTGACCCCTGCAAGCTACCCAGGGGTCCACCTCTCTCCCTGGACTTGCAGTAGAGGCCCCAGGGTGCCCCCTTGCCTTCCACCTAGGGGCCTCTGACCCCTGCAAGCTACCCAGCGGACCACCTCTCTCCCTGGACTTGCAGTAGAGGCCCCAGGGTGTCCCCTGGCCCTCTACCTAGGGGCCTCTGACCCCATCAAGCTAAAAAGTGGTCTACCTCTCTCCCTGGACTTGCAGTATAGGCCCCAGGGTGCCATATGGTCCTCCACCTAAGGGCCTCTGACCCCAGCAAGTTACCCAGGGGTCCACCTCTCACCCTGGACTTGTAGTATAGGCCCTAGGGTGCCCCCTGGAGCTCCATCTAAGGGCCTAAGACACCAGCAAGCTACCCAGGGTTCCACCCCTCTCCCTGGACATAAAGTAGAGGCCCCAGGGTGCCCCCTTTCCTCCACCTAGGGGCCTCTGACCCCTACAAGCTACCCAGGGGTCCACTTCTCTCCCTGGACTTGCAGTAGAGGCCCCAGGGTGCCCCCTGGTCCTCCACCTAGGGGCCTCTGACCCCAGCATGCTACCCAGGGGCCCACCTCTCTCCTTGGACTAGATGTAGAGGCCCCAGGGTGCCCCCTTGCCCTCCACCTAGGGGCCTCTGACCCCAGCAATCGACACAGGGGTCCACCTCTCTCCCTGGACTTGCAGTAGAGGCCCCAGGGTGCCCCCTGGCCTTCTACCTAGGGGCCACTGACCCCAGCAGGCTACCCATGGGTCCACCTCTCTCCATGGACTTGCAGGATAGGCCCCAGGGTGCCCCCTGGCCCTACACCTAGGGGCCTCTGACCCCAGCAAGCCACCCAGGGGTCCACCTCTCTCCCTGGACTTGCAGTAGAGGCCCCAGGGTGCCCCCTGGCCTTCTACCTAGGGGCCTCTGACCCCAGCAAGCTACCCAGGGGTCTACCTCTCTCCCTGGACTTGCAGTATAGGCCCCAGCGTGCCCCATGGCCCTCCACCTAAGGGCCTCTAACCCCTTCAAGCTACCCAGGGGTCCACGTCTCTCCCTGGACTTGCAGTAGAGACCCCAGGGTGCCCCCTTGCCCTCCACCTAGGGGCCTCTGACCCCTGCAAGCTACCCAGGGGACCACCTCTCTCCCTCGACTTGCAGTAGAGGCACCAGGGTGCCCCTGGCCCTACACATAGGGGCCTCTGACTACAGCAAGCTACCCAGGGGTCCACTTGTATCCCTGGACTTGCAGTAAAGGCCCCAGGGTGCCCCCTGGCCCTCTACCTAGGGGCCTCTGACCCCATCAAGCTAACCAGGGGTCCACCTCTCTCCCTGGACTTGCAGTAGAGGCCCCAGGGTGCCCCCTGGCCTTCTACCTAGGGGCCTCTGACCCCAGCAAGCTAACCAGGGTCTACCTCTCTCCCTGGACTTGCAGTATAGAACCCAGGGTTCCCCATGGCCCCCCACCTAAGGGCCTCTGACCCCAGCAAGCTACCCAGGGGTCTTCCTCTCTCCATGGACTTGCAGTACAGGCCTCAGCGTGCCCCATGGCCCTCCAACCAAGGGCCTCTGACCCCTGCAAGCTACCCAGGGGTCCACCTCTCTCCCTGGACTTGCAGTAGAGGCCCCAGGGTGCCCCCTTGCCTTCCACCTAGGGGCCTCTGACCCCTGCAAGCTACCCAGCGGACCACCTCTCTCCCTGGACTTGCAGTAGAGGCCCCGGGGTGTCCCCTGGCCCTCTACCTAGGGGCCTCTGACCCCATCAAGCTAAAAAGGGGTCTACCTCTCTCCCTGGACTTGCAGTATAGGCCCCAGGGTGCCATATGGTCCTCCACCTAAGGGCCTCTGACCCCAGCAAGTTACCCAGGGGTCCACCTCTCACCCTGGACTTGCAGTATAGGCCCTAGGGTGCCCCCTGGAGCTCCATCTAAGTGCCTAAGACCCCAGCAAGCTACCCAGGGGAACGCCCCTCTCCCTGGACATGCAGTAGAGGCCCCAGGGTGCCCCCTTTCCTCCACCTAGGGGCCTCTGACCCCTACAAGCTACCCAGTGGTCCACCTCTCTCCCTTTACTTGCAGTAGAGGCCCCAGGGTGCCCCCTGGTCCTCCACCTAGGGGCCTCTGACCCCAGCATGCTACCCAGGGGTCCACCTCTCTCCTTGGACTAGATGTAGAGGCCCCAGGGTGCCCCCTTGCCCTCCACCTAGGGGCCTCTGACCCCAGCAATCCACCCAGGGGTCCACCTCTCTCTCTGGACTTGCAGTAGAGGCCCCACGGTGCCCCCTGGCCTTCTACCTAGGGGCCACTGACCCCAGCAGGCTACCCACGGGTCCACCTCTCTCCCTGGACTTGCAGGATAGGCCCCAGGGTGCCCCCTGGCCCTACACCTAGGGGCCTCTGACCCCAGCAAGCCACCCAGGGATCCACCTCTCTCCCTGGACTTGCAGTAGAGGCCCCAGGGTGCCCCCTGGCCTTCTACCTAGGGGCCTCTGACCCCAGCAAGCTACACAGGGGTCTACCTCTCTCCCTGGACTTGCAGTATAGGCCCCAGCGTGCCCCATGGCCCTCCACCTAAGGGCCTCTGACCCCTGCAAGCTACCCAGGGGTCCACCTCTCTCCCTGGACTTGCAGTAGAGGCCCCAGGGTGCCCCCTTGCCCTCCACCTAGGGGCCTCTGACCCCTGCAAGCTACCCAGGGGACCACCTCTCTCCCTGGACTTGCAGTAGAGGCCCCTGGGTGCCCCCTGGCCTTCTACCTAGGGGCCTCTGACCCCAGCAATTTACCCAGGGGTCTACCTCTTTCCCTGGACATAAAGTATAGGCCTTGGGGTGCCCCCCGTCCCTCCACCTAGTGGCCTCTGACCCCAGCATGCTACCCAGGGGTCCACCTCTCTCCCTGGACTTTCAGCACAAGCCCCAGGGTGAGCCCTGGCCCTCCACCTAGGGGCCTCTGACCCCAGCAAGATACCCAGGGGTACACTTCTCTCCCTGGACTTGCAATGGAGGCCCCAGGGTGCTCCCTTGCCCTCCACCTAGGGGCCTCTGACCCCAGCAAGCTACCCAGGGGTCCACCTCTCTCCCTGGACTTGCAGTATAGGCCCCAGGGTGCCCCTTGGCCCTCCACCTAGGGGCCTCTGACCCCAGCAAGCTACCCAGGGGTCTACCTGTCTCCCTGGACTTGCAGTAGAGGCCCCAGGGTGCCCCCTTGCCCTCCACCTAGGGGCCTCTAACCCCAGCAAGCCACCCAGGGGTTCACCTCTCTCCCTGGACTTGCAGTAAAGGCCCCAGGGTGCCCCCTGGCCTTCTACCTAGGGGCCTCAGACCCCAGCAAGCTACCCAGGGGTCTACCTCTCTCCCTGGACTTGCAGTATAGGCCCCAGGGTGCCTCATGGCCCTCCACCTAGGGGCCTCTGACCTCTGCAAGCTACCCAGGGGACCACCTCTCTCCCTGGACTTGCAGAAGAGGCCCCAGGGTGCCCCCTGGCCCTCTACCTAGGGGCCTCTGACCCCATCAAGCTGAAAAGGGGTCTACTTCTCTCCCTGGACTTGCAGTATTGGCCCCAGGGTGCCCCCTGGCCTTCTACCTAAGGGCCTCTGACCCCAGCAAGCTACCCAGGGGTCTACCTCTTTCTTTGGACATAAAGTATAGGCCTTAGGGTGCCCCCTTGCCCTCCACCTAGTGGCCTCTGACCCCAGCAGGCTACCCATGGGTCCACCTCTCTCCATGGACTTGCAGGATAGGCCCCAGGGTGCCCCCTGGCCCTACACCTAGGGGCCTCTGACCCCAGCAAGCCACCCAGGGGTCCACCTCTCTCCCTGGACTTGCAGTAGAGGCCCCAGGGTGCCCCCTGGCCTTCTACCTAGGGGCCTCTGACCCCAGCAAGCTACCCAGGGGTCTACCTCTCTCCCTGGACTTGCAGTATAGGCCCCAGCGTGCCCCATGGCCCTCCACCTAAGGGCCTCTAACCCCTTCAAGCTACCCAGGGGTCCACGTCTCTCCCTGGACTTGCAGTAGAGGCCCCAGGGTGCCCCCTTGCCCTCCACCTAGGGGCCTCTGACCCCTGCAAGCTACTCAGGGGACCACCTCTCTCCCTGGACTTGCAGTAGAGGCCCCAGGGTGCCCCCTGGCCTTCTACCTAGGGGCCTCTGACCCCAGCAAGCTACCCAGGGGTCTACCTCTTTCCCTGGACATAATGTATAGGCCTTAGGGTGCCCCCTGTCCCTCCACCTAGTGGCCTCTGACCCCAGCATGCTACCCAGGGGTCCACCTCTCTCCCTGGACTTTCAGCACAAGCCCCAGGGAGAGCCCTGGCCCTCCACATAGGGGCCCCTGACCCCAGCAAGCTACCCAGGGGTCCACCTCTCTCCCTGGACTTGCAGTAGAGGCCCCAGGGTGCCCCCTGGCCCTCCACATAGGGGCCCCTGACCCCAGCAAGCTACCCAGGGGTCCACCTGGCTCCCTGGACTTGCAGTAGAGAGCCCATGGTGCCCCCTGTCCCTCCACCTAGGGGCCTCTGACCCCAGCAGGCTACCCACGGGTCCACCTCTCTCCCTGGACTTGCAGGTTAGGCCCCAGGGTGCCCCCTGGTCCTACACCTAGGGGCCTCTGACTACAGCAAGCTACCCAGGGGTCCACCTCTCTCCCTGGACTTGCAGTAGAGGCCCCAGGGTGCCCCCTTTCCCTCCACCTAGGGGCCTCTGACCCCTGCAAGCTACCCAGGGGACCACCTCTCTCCCTGGACTTGCAGTAGAGGCCGCAGGGTGCCCCCTGGCCTTCTACCTAGGGGCCTCTGACCCCAGCAAGCTACCCAGGGGTCTACCTCTTTCCCTGGACAAAAAGTATAGGCCTTAGGGTGCCCCCTGTCCCTCCACCTAGTGGCCTCTGACCCCAACATGCTACCCAGGGGTCCACCTCTCTCCCTGGACTTTCAGCACAAGCCCCAGGGTGAGCCCTGGCCCTTCTACCCAGGGGCCGCTGACCCCAGCAAGCTACCCAGGGGTCTACCTCTTTCCCTGGTCATAAAGTATAGGCCTTAGGGTGCCCCCTGGCCCTCCACCTAGTGGCCTCTGACCCCAGCAAGCCACCCAGGGGTCCACCTCTCTCCCTGGACTTGCAGTAGAGGCCCCATGGTGCCCCCTGGAGCTCCATCTAAGGGCCTAAGACCCCAGCAAGCCACCCAGGGGTCCAACCCTCTCCCTGGACATGCAGTAGAGGCCCCAGGGTGCCCCCTGGCCCTCCACCTAGGGGCCTCTGACCCCTGCAAGCTACCCAGGGGTCAAACTATCTCATTGGACTTGCAATATAGGCCCCGGGGTGCCCACAGGCCCTCCACCTAGGGGCCTCTGACCCCTGCAAGTTACTCAGGGGTCCACCTCTCTCCCTGGACTTGCAGTTTAGGCCCTAGGGTGATCCCTGGCCCTCCACCTAGGGGCCTCTGACCCCAGCAAGTCACCCAGGGGTCCACCTCTCTCCCTGGACTTGCAGTATAGGCCCTTAGGGTGCCCCCTGGCCCTCTACCTAGGGGCCTCTGACCCCATCAAGCTAAAAAGGGGTCTACCTCTCTCCCTGGACTTGCAGTATAGGCCCCAGGGTGCCTTATGGCCCTCCACCTAAGGGCCTCTGACCCCAGCAAGTTACCCAGGGGTCCACCTCTCACCCTGGACTTGCAGTAGAGGCCCCAGGGTGCCCCCTGGCCTTCTACCTAGGGGCCTCTGACCCCAGCAAGCTACCAAGGGGTCTACCTCTTTCTTTGGACATAAAGTATAGGCCTTAGGGTGCCCCCTTGCCCTCCACCTAGTAGCCTCTGACCCAAGCAAGCTACCCAGGGGTCCACCTGTCTCCCTGGACTTGCAGTATAGAGCCCAGGGTGCCCCCTGTACCTCCACCTAGGGGCCTCTGACCCCAGCAAGTTACCCAGGGGTCCACCTCTCTCCCTGGACTTGCAGTATAGGCCCCAGGGTGCCCCCTGGCCCTACACCTAGGGGCCTCTGACCCCAGCAAGCTACCCACTGGTCCATCTATCACCCTGGACTTGCAGTATAGGCCCTAGGGTGCCCCCTGGAGCTCCACCTAGGGGCCTAAGACCCCTGCAAGCTACCCAGGTGTCCACCTCTCTCCCTGGACTTGCAGTGGAGGCCCTAGGGTGCTCCCTTGCCCTACACCTAGGGGCCTCTGACCCCAGCAAGCTACCCAGGGGTCCACCTCTCCCCCTGGACTTGCAGGATAGGCCCCAGGGTGCCCCCTGGCCCTACACCTAGGGGCCTCTGACCCCAGCAAGCTACCCAGGGGTCCACTTATATCCCTGGACTTGCAGTATATGCCCCAGGGTGCCCCCTGGCCCTCTACCTAGGGGCCTCTGACTCCATCAAGCTACCAAGGGGTCCACCTCTCTCCCTGGACTTGCAGTATAGGCCCCAATGTTCCCCCTGTCCCTCCACCTAGGGGCCTAAGACCCCAGCAAGCTACCCAGGGGTCCACCTCTCTCCCTGGACATGCAGTAGAGGCCCCATGGTGCCCACAGGCCCTCCACCTAGGGGCCTCTGACCCTGCAAGTTACTCAGGGGTCCACCTCTCTCCCTGGACTTGTAGTTTAGGCCCTAGGGTGCCCCCTGGCCCTCCACCTAGGGGCCTCTGACCCCAGCAAGCTACCAAGGGCTCCACAACTCTCCCTGGACTTGCAGTGGAGGCCCCAGGGTGCCCCCTGGCCCTCTACCTAGGGGCCTAAGACCCCAGCAAGCTACCCAGGTGTCCACCTCTCTCCCTGGACTTGCAGTAGAGGCCCCAGGGTGCCCTTTTTCCCTCCACCTAGTGGCCTCTGACCCCAGCAAGCTACCCAGGGGTCCACCTCTCTCCCTGGACTTGCAGTATAGGCCCCAAAGTTCCCCTGGCCCTCCACCTAGGGGCCTAAGACCCCAGCAAGCTACCCAGGGGTCCACCTCTCTCCCTGGACTTGCAGTAGAGGCCCCAGGGTGCCCCTGGCCCTACACCTAGGGGCCTCTGACCCCAGCAAGCTACCCAGTGGTCCACCTCTCACCCTGGACTTGCAGTATAGGCCCTAGGGTGCCCCCTGGAGCTCCTCCTAGGGGCTTAAGACGCCAGCAACCTACCTAGGGGTCCACCTCTCTCCCTGGACTTGCAAAAGAGGCCCCAGGGTGCCCCTTGCCCTCCACCTAGGGGCCTCTGACCCCTACAAGCTACCCAGGGGTCCACATCTCTCCCTGGACTTGCAGTAGAGGCCCCAGGGTGCCCCCTGGCCCTCCACCTGTGGGCCTCTGACCCCAGCAAGCCACCCAGGGGTCAACCTCTCTCCCTGGACTTGCAGTAGAGGCCCCTGGGTGCCCCCTGGCGCTCCACCTAGGGGCCTCTGACCCCTGCAAGTTACCCAGGGCTCCACAACTCTCCCTGGACTTGCAGTAGAGGCCCCAGGTTGACCCCTGGCCCTCCACCTAGGGGCCTCTGACCCCAGCAAGTTACTCAGGGGTCCACCTCTCTCCCTGGACTTGCAGTATAGGCCCTAGGGTGCCCCCTTTCCCTCCACCCAGGGGCCTCTGACCCCAGCAAGCTACCCAAGGGTCCATATCTCTCCCTGTACTTGCAGTATAGGCTCCAGGGTGCCTTCTGCCACTCCACCTAGTGGCCTCTGACCCCAGCATGCTACCCAGGGGTCCACCTCTCTCCCTGGACTTGCAGCATAGGCCCCTGGGTGAGCCCTGGCCCTCCACATAGGGGCCCCTGACCCCAGCAAACTACCCAGGGGTCCACCTGTCTCCCTGGACTTGCAGTAGAGAGCCCGGGGTGCCCCCTGTCCCCCCACCTAGGGGCCTCTGACCCCAGCAAGTTACCCAGGGGTCAACCTCTCTCCCTGGACTTGCAGTAGATGCCCCAGGGTGCCCACAGGCCCTCCACCTAGGGGTGTCTGACCCCTGCAAGTTACCCAGGGGTCCACCTCTCTCCCTGGACTTGCAGTATAGGTCCCAGGGTGCCCACAGGCCCTCCACCTATGGGCCTCTGACCCCTGCAAGTTACCATGGGCTCCACAACTCTCCCTGGACTTGCAGTGGAGGCCCCAGGGTGCCCCCTGGCCCTCCACCTAGGGGCCTCTGACCCCAGCAAGCTACCCAGGGGTCCACCTCTCTCCCTGTACTTGCAGTATAGGCCCTTAGGGTGCCCCCTGGCCCTGTACCTAGGGGCCTCTGACCCCATCAAGCTAAAAAGGGGTCTATCTCTCTGCCTGGACTTGCAGTATAGGCCCCAGGGTGCCATATGGTCCTCCACCTAAGGGCCTCTGACCCCAGCAAGTTACCCAGAGGTCCACCTCTTACCCTGGACTTGCAGTATAGGCCCTAGGGTGCCCCCTGGCCCTACACCTAGGGGCCTCTGACCCCAGCAAGCCACCCAGGGGTCCACCTCTCTCCCTGGACTTGCAGTAGAGGCCCCAGGGTGCCCCCTGGCCTTCTACCTAGGGGCCTCTGACCCCAGCAAGCTACCCAGGGGTCTACCTCTCTCCCTGGACTTGCAGTATAGGCCCCACGGTGCCCCCTGGCCTTCTACCTAGAGGCCTCTGACCCCAGCAAGCTACCCAGGGGTCCACCTCTCTCCCTTGACTTGCAGTAGAGGCCCCAGGGTGCCCCCTGGTCCTCCACCTAGGGGCCTCTGACCCCAGCATGCTACCCAGGGGTCCACCTCTCTCCTTGGACTAGATGTAGAGGCCCCAGGGTGCCCCCTTGCCCTCCACCTAGGGGCCTCTGACCCCAGCAATCCACCCAGGGGTCCACCTCTCTCTCTGGACTTGCAGTAGAGGCCCCAGGGTGCCCCCTGGCCTTCTACCTAGGGGCCACTGACCCCAGCAGGCTACCCATGGGTCCACCTCTCTCCCTGGACTTGCAGGATAGGCGCCAGGGTGCCCCCTGGCCCTACACCTAGGGGCCTCTGACCCCAGCAAGCCACCCAGGGGCCCACCTCTCTCTCTGGATTTGCAGTAGAGGCCCCAAGGTGCCCCCTGGCCCTCCACTTAGGGGCCTCTGACCCCTGCAAGCTACCCAGGGCTCCACAACTCTTCCTGGACTTGCAGTAGAGGCCCCATGGGTGCCCCCTGGCCCTCCACCTAGGGGCCTCTGACCCCTACAAGCTATCCAGGGGTCCACATCTCTCACTGGATTTGCAGTAGAGGTCCCAGGGTACCCCCTGGCCCTCAACCAGTGGGACTCTGACCCCTGCAAGCTACCCAGGGGTCCACCTCTCTCCCTGGACTTGCAGTAGAGGCCCCAGGGTGCCCCCTGGTCCTCCACCTAGGGGCCTCTGACCCCAGCAATTTACTCAGGGGTCCACCTTTCTCCCTGGACTTGCAGTAGAGGCCCCAGGTTGCCCCCTGGCCTTCTACCTAGGGGCCACTGACCCCAGCAGGCTACCCATGGGTCCACCTCTCTCCATGGACTTGCAGGATAGGCCCCAGGGTGCCCCCTGGCCCTACACCTAGGGGCCTCTGACCCCAGCAAGCCACCCAGGGGTCCACCTCTCTCCCTGGACTTGCAGTAGAGGCCCCAGGGTGCCCCCTGGCCTTCTACCTAGGGGCCTCTGACCCCAGCAAGCTACCCAGGGGTCTACCTCTCTCCCTGGACTTGCAGTATAGGCCCCAGCGTGCCCCATGGCCCTCCACCTAAGGGCCTCTAACCCCTTCAAGCTACGCAGGGGTCCACGTCTCTCCCTGGACTTGCAGTAGAGGCCCCAGGGTGCCCCCTTGCCCTCCACCTAGGGGCCTCTGACCCCTGCAAGCTACCCAGGGGACCACCTCTCTCCCTGGACTTGCAGTACTGGCCCCGGGGTGCCCCCAGGCCTTCTACCTAGGGGCCTCTGACCCCGGCAAGCTACCCAGGGGTCTACCTCTTTCCCTGGACATAAAGTATAGGCCTTAGGGTGCCCCCTGTCCCTCCACCTAGTGGGCTCTGACCCCAGCATGCTACCCAGGGGTCCACCTCTCTCCCTGGACTTTCAGCACAAGCCCCAGGGTGAGCCCTGGCCCTCCACATAGGGGCCCCTGACCCCAGCAAGCTACGCAGGGGTCCACCTGTCTCCCTGGACTTGCAGTAGAGGCCCCAAGGTGCCCCCTGGCCTTCTACCTAGGGGCCTCTGACCCCAGCAAGCTACCCAGGTGTCTACCTCTTTCCCTGGACATAAAGTATAGGCCTTAGGGTGCCCCCTGGCCCTCCACCTAGTGGCCTCTGACCCCAGCATGCTACCCAGGGGTCCACCTCTCTCCCTGGACTTGCAGCACAAGCCCCAGGGTGAGCCCTGGCCCTCCACAGAGGGGCCCCTGACCCCAGCAAGCTACCCAGGGGTCCACCTGTCTCCCTGGACTTGCAGTAGAGAGCCCATGGTGCCCCCTGTCCCTCCACATAGGGTCCTCTGACCCCAGCAGGCTACCCAGGGGTCCACCTCTCTCCCTGCACTTGCAGGTTAGGCCCAAGGGTGCCCCCTGGCCCTACACCTAGGGGCCTCTGACCCCAGCAAGCCACCCAGGGGTCCACTTGTATCCCTGGACTTGCAGGATAGGCCCCAGGGTGCCCCCTGGCTCTACACCTAGGGGCCTCTGACCCCAGCAAGCCACCCAGGGATCCACCTCTCTCCCTGGACTTGCAGTAGAGGCCCCAGGGTGCCCCCTGGCCTTCTACCTAGGGGCCTCTGACCCCAGCAAGCTAACCAGGGTCTACCTCTCTCCCTGGACTTGCAGTATAGAACCCAGGGTTCCCCATGGCCCTCCACCTAAGGGCCTCTGACCCCATCAAGCTACCCAGGGGTCTACCTCTCTCCCTGGACTTGCAGTACAGGCCTCAGCGTGCCCCATGGCCCTCCAACCAAGGGCCTCTGACCCCTGCAAGCTACCCAGGGGTCCACCTCTCTCCCTGGACTTGCAGTAGAGGCCCCAGGGTGCCCCCTTGCCTTCCACCTAGGGGCCTCTGACCCCTGCAAGCTACCCAGGGGACCACCTCTCTCCCTGGACTTGCAGTAGAGGCCCCAGGGTGTCCCCTGGCCCTCTACCTAGGGGCCTCTGACCCCATCAAGCTAAAAAGTGGTCTACCTCTCTCCCTGGACTTGCAGTATAGGCCCCAGGGTGCCATATGGTCCTCCACCTAAGGGCCTCTGACCCCAGCAAGTTACCCAGGGGTCCACCTCTCACCCTGGACTTGTAGTATAGGCCCTAGGGTGCCCCCTGGAGCTCCATATAAGGGCCTCTGACACCAGCAAGCTACCCAGGGTTCCACCCCTCTCCCTGGACATAAAGTAGAGGCCCCAGGGTGCCCCCTTTCCTCCACCTAGGGGCCTCTGACCCCTACAAGCTACCCAGGGGTCCACTTCTCTCCCTGGACTTGCAGTAGAGGCCCCAGGGTGCCCCCTGGTCCTCCACCTAGGGGCCTCTGACCCCAGCATGCTACCCAGGGGCCCACCTCTCTCCTTGGACTAGATGTAGAGGCCCCAGGGTGCCCCCTTGCCCTCCACCTAGGGGCCTCTGACCCCAGCAATCGACCCAGGGGTCCACCTCTCTCCCTGGACTTGCAGTAGAGGCCCCAGGGTGCCCCCTGGCCTTCTACTGAGGGGCCACTGACCCCAGCAGGCTACCCATGGGTCCACCTCTCTCCATGGACTTGCAGGATAGGCCCCAGGGTGCCCCCTGGCCCTACACCTAGGGGCCTCTGACCCCAGCAAGCCACCCAGGGGTCCACCTCTCTCCCTGGACTTGCAGTAGAGGCCCCAGGGTGCCCCCTGGCCTTCTACCTAGGGGCCTCTGACCCCAGCAAGCTACCCAGGGGTCTACCTCTCTCCCTGGACTTGCAGTATAGGCCCCAGCGTGCCCCATGGCCCTCCACCTAAGGGCCTCTAACCCCTTCAAGCTACCCAGGGGTCCACGTCTCTCCCTGGACTTGCAGTAGAGACCCCAGGGTGCCCCCTTGCCCTCCACCTAGGGGCCTCTGACCCCTGCAAGCTACCCAGGGGACCACCTCTCTCCCTCGACTTGCAGTAGAGGCACCAGGGTGCCCCTTGGCCTTCTACCTAGGGGCCTCTGACCCCAGCAAGCTACCCAGGGGTCTACCTCTTTCCCTGGACATAAAGTATAGGCCTTAGGGTGCCCCCTGGCCCTCCACCTAGTGGCGTCTGACCCCAGCATGCTACCCAGGGGTCCACCTCTCTCCCTGGACTTGCAGCACAAGCCCCAGTGTGAGCCCTGGCCCTCCACATAGGGGCCCCTGACCCCAGCAAGCTACCCAGGGGTCCACCTGTCTCCCTGGACTTGCAGTAGAGAGCCCATGGTGCCCCCTGTCCCTCCACCTAGGGGCCTCTGACCCCAGCAGGCTACCCACGGGTCCACCTCTCTCCCTGGACGTGCAGGTTAGGCCCCAGGGTGCCCCTGGCCCTACACATAGGGGCCTCTGACTACAGCAAGCTACCCAGGGGTCCACTTGTATCCCTGGACTTGCAGTAAAGGCCCCAGGGTGCCCCCTGGCCCTCTACCTAGGGGCCTCTGACCCCATCAAGCTAACCAGTGGGTCCACCTCTCTCCCTGGACTTGCAGTAGAGGCCCCAGGGTGCCCCCTGGCCTTCTACCTAGGGGCCTCTGACCCCAGCAAGCTAACCAGGGTCTACCTCTCTCCCTGGACTTGCAGTATAGAACCCAGGGTTCCCCATGGCCCCCCACCTAAGGGCCTCTGACCCCAGCAAGCTACCCAGGGGTCTACCTCTCTCCATGGACTTGCAGTACAGGCCTCAGCGTGCCCCATGGCCCTCCAACCAAGGGCCTCTGACCCCTGCAAGCTACCCAGGGGTCCACCTCTCTCCCTGGACTTGCAGTAGAGGCCCCAGGGTGCCCCCTTGCCTTCCACCTAGGGGCCTCTGACCCCTGCAAGCTACCCAGCGGACCACCTCTCTCCCTGGACTTGCAGTAGAGGCCCCGGGGTGTCCCCTGGCCCTCTACCTAGGGGCCTCTGACCCCATCAAGCTAAAAAGGGATCTACCTCTCTCCCTGGACTTGCAGTATAGGCCCCAGGGTGCCATATGGTCCTCCACCTAAGGGCCTCTGACCCCAGCAAGTTACCCAGGGGTCCACCTCTCACCCTGGACTTGCAGTATAGGCCCTAGGGTGCCCCCTGGAGCTCCATCTAAGTGCCTAAAACCCCAGCAAGCTACCCAGGGGAACGCCCCTCTCCCTGGACATGCAGTAGAGGCCCCAGGGTGCCCCCTTTCCTCCACCTAGGGGCCTCTGACCCCTACAAGCTACCCAGTGGTCCACCTCTCTCCCTTTACTTGCAGTAGAGGCCCCAGGGTGCCCCCTGGTCCTCCACCTAGGGGCCTCTGACCCCAGCATGCTACCCAGGGGTCCACCTCTCTCCTTGGACTAGATGTAGAGGCCCCAGGGTGCCCCCTTGCCCTCCACCTAGGGGCCTCTGACCCCAGCAATCCACCCAGGGGTCCACCTCTCTCTCTGGACTTGCAGTAGAGGCCCCAGGGTGCCCCCTGGCCTTCTACCTAGGGGCCACTGACCCCAGCAGGCTACCCACGGGTCCACCTCTCTCCCTGGACTTGCAGGATAGGCCCCAGGGTGCCCCCTGGCCCTACACCTAGGGGCCTCTGACCCCAGCAAGCCACCCAGGGATCCACCTCTCTCCCTGGACTTGCAGTAGAGGCCCCAGGGTGCCCCCTGGCCTTCTACCTAGGGGCCTCTGACCCCAGCAAGCTACACAGGGGTCTACCTCTCTCCCTGGACTTGCAGTATAGGCCCCAGCGTGCCCCATGGCCCTCCACCTAAGGGCCTCTGACCCCTGCAAGCTACCCAGGGGTCCACCTCTCTCCCTGGACTTGCAGTAGAGGCCCCAGGGTGCCCCCTTGCCCTCCACCTAGGGGCCTCTGACCCCTGCAAGCTACCCAGGGGACCACCTCTCTCCCTGGACTTGCAGTAGAGGCCCCAGGGTGCCCCCTGGCCTTCTACCTAGGGGCCTCTGACCCCAGCAATTTACCCAGGGGTCTACCTCTTTCCCTGGACATAAAGTATAGGCCTTGGGGTGCCCCCCGTCCCTCCACCTAGTGGCCTCTGACCCCAGCATGCTACCCAGGGGTCCACCTCTCTCCCTGGACTTTCAGCACAAGCCCCAGGGTGAGCCCTGGCCCTCCACCTAGGGGCCTCTGACCCCAGCAAGATACCCAGGGGTACACTTCTCTCCCTGGACTTGCAATGGAGGCCCCAGGGTGCTCCCTTGCCCTCCACCTAGGGGCCTCTGACCCCAGCAAGCTACCCAGGGGTCCACCTCTCTCCCTGGACTTGCAGTATAGGCCCCAGGGTGCCCCTTGGCCCTCCACCTAGGGGCCTCTGACCCCAGCAAGCTACCCAGGGGTCTACCTGTCTCCCTGGACTTGCAGTAGAGGCCCCAGGGTGCCCCCTTGCCCTCCACCTAGGGGCCTCTAACCCCAGCAAGCCACCCAGGGGTTCACCTCTCTCCCTGGACTTGCAGTAAAGGCCCCAGGGTGCCCCCTGGCCTTCTACCTAGGGGCCTCAGACCCCAGCAAGCTACCCAGGGGTCTACCTCTCTCCCTGGACTTGCAGTATAGGCCCCAGGGTGCCTCATGGCCCTCCACCTAGGGGCCTCTGACCTCTGCAAGCTACCCAGGGGACCACCTCTCTCCCTGGACTTGCAGAAGAGGCCCCAGGGTGCCCCCTGGCCCTCTACCTAGGGGCCTCTGACCCCATCAAGCTGAAAAGGGGTCTACCTCTCTCCCTGGACTTGCAGTATTGGCCCCAGGGTGCCCCCTGGCCTTCTACCTAAGGGCCTCTGACCCCAGCAAGCTACCCAGGGGTCTACCTCTTTCTTTGGACATAAAGTATAGGCCTTAGGGTGCCCCCTTGCCCTCCACCTAGTGGCCTCTGACCCCAGCAGGCTACCCATGGGTCCACCTCTCTCCATGGACTTGCAGGATAGGGCCCAGGGTGCCCCCTGGCCCTACACCTAGGGGCCTCTGACCCCAGCAAGCCACCCAGGGGTCCACCTCTCTCCCTGGACTTGCAGTAGAGGCCCCAGGGTGCCCCCTGGCCTTCTACCTAGGGGCCTCTGACCCCAGCAAGCTACCCAGGCGTCTACCTCTCTCCCTGGACTTGCAGTATAGGCCCCAGCGTGCCCCATGGCCCTCCACCTAAGGGCCTCTAACCCCTTCAAGCTACCCAGGGGTCCACGTCTCTCCCTGGACTTGCAGTAGAGACCCCAGGGTGCCCCCTTGCCCTCCACCTAGGGGCCTCTGACCCCTGCAAGCTACCCAGGGGACCACCTCTCTCCCTCGACTTGCAGTAGAGGCACCAGGGTGCCCCTTGGCCTTCTACCTAGGGGCCTCTGACCCCAGCAAGCTACCCAGGGGTCTACCTCTTTCCCTGGACATAAAGTATAGGCCTTAGGGTGCCCCCTGGCCCTCCACCTAGTGGCGTCTGACCCCAGCATGCTACCCAGGGGTCCACCTCTCTCCCTGGACTTGCAGCACGAGCCCCAGTGTGAGCCCTGGCCCTCCACATAGGGGCCCCTGACCCCAGCAAGCTACCCAGGGGTCCACCTGTCTCCCTGGACTTGCAGTAGAGAGCCCATGGTGCCCCCTGTCCCTCCACCTAGGGGCCTCTGACCCCAGCAGGCTACCCACGGGTCCACCTCTCTTCCTGGACGTGCAGGTTAGGCCCCAGGGTGCCCCTGGCCCTACACATAGGGGCCTCTGACTACAGCAAGCTACCCAGGGGTCCACTTGTATCCCTGGACTTGCAGTAAAGGCCCCAGGGTGCCCCCTGGCCCTCTACCTAGGGGCCTCTGACCCCATCAAGCTAACCAGGGGTCCACCTCTCTCCCTGGACTTGCAGTAGAGGCCCCAGGGTGCCCCCTGGCCTTCTACCTAGGGGCCTCTGACCCCAGCAAGCTAACCAGGGTCTACCTCTCTCCCTGGACTTGCAGTATAGAACCCAGGGTTCCCCATGGCCCCCCACCTAAGGGCCTCTGACCCCAGCAAGCTACCCAGGGGTCTACCTCTCTCCATGGACTTGCAGTACAGGCCTCAGCGTGCCCCATGGCCCTCCAACCAAGGGCCTCTGACCCCTGCAAGCTACCCAGGGGTCCACCTCTCTCCCTGGACTTGCAGTAGAGGCCCCAGGGTGCCCCCTTGCCTTCCACCTAGGGGCCTCTGACCCCTGCAAGCTACCCAGCGGACCACCTCTCTCCCTGGACTTGCAGTAGAGGCCCCGGGGTGTCCCCTGGCCCTCTACCTAGGGGCCTCTGACCCCATCAAGCTAAAAAGGGGTCTACCTCTCTCCCTGGACTTGCAGTATAGGCCCCAGGGTGCCATATGGTCCTCCACCTAAGGGCCTCTGACCCCAGCAAGTTACCCAGGGGTCCACCTCTCACCCTGGACTTGCAGTATAGGCCCTAGGGTGCCCCCTGGAGCTCCATCTAAGTGCCTAAGACCCCAGCAAGCTACCCAGGGGAATGCCCCTCTCCCTGGACATGCAGTAGAGGCCCCAGGGTGCCCCCTTTCCTCCACCTAGGGGCCTCTGACCCCTACAAGCTACCCAGTGGTCCACCTCTCTCCCTTTACTTGCAGTAGAGGCCCCAGGGTGCCCCCTGGTCCTCCACCTAGGGGCCTCTGACCCCAGCATGCTACCCAGGGGTCCACCTCTCTCCTTGGACTAGATGTAGAGGCCCCAGGGTGCCCCCTTGCCCTCCACCTAGGGGCCTCTGACCCCAGCAATCCACCCAGGGGTCCACCTCTCTCTCTCTGGACTTGCAGTAGAGGCCCCAGGGTGCCCCCTGGCCTTCTACCTAGGGGCCACTGACCCCAGCAGGCTACCCATGGGTCCACCTCTCTCCCTGGACTTGCAGGATAGGCCCCAGGGTGCCCCCTGGCCCTCCACCTAGGGGCCTCTGACCCCAGCAAGCCACCCAGGGATCCACCTCTCTCCCTGGACTTGCAGTAGAGGCCCCAGGGTGCCCCCTGGCCTTCTACCTAGGGGCCTCTGACCCCAGCAAGCTACACAGGGGTCTACCTCTCTCCCTGGACTTGCAGTATAGGCCCCAGCGTGCCCCATGGCCCTCCACCTAAGGGCCTCTGACCCCTGCAAGCTACCCAGGGGTCCACCTCTCTCCCTGGACTTGCAGTAGAGGCCCCAGGGTGCCCCCTTGCCCTCCACCTAGGGGCCTCTGACCCCTGCAAGCTACCCAGGGGACCACCTCTCTCCCTGGACTTGCAGTAGAGGCCCCAGGGTGCCCCCTGGCCTTCTACCTAGGGGCCTCTGACCCCAGCAATTTACCCAGGGGTCTACCTCTTTCCCTGGACATAAAGTATAGGCCTTGGGGTGCCCCCCGTCCCTCCACCTAGTGGCCTCTGACCCCAGCATGCTACCCAGGGGTCCACCTCTCTCCCTGGACTTCAGCACAAGCCCCAGGGTGAGCCCTGGCCCTCCACCTAGGGGCCTCTGACCCCAGCAAGATACCCAGGGGTACACTTCTCTCCCTGGACTTGCAATGGAGGCCCCAGGGTGCTCCCTTGCCCTCCACCTAGGGGCCTCTGACAACAGCAAGCTACCCAGGGGTCCACCTCTCTCCCTGGACTTGCAGTATAGGCCCCAGGGTGCCCCTTGGCCCTCCACCTAGGGGCCTCTGACCCCAGCAAGCTACCCAGGGGTCTACCTGTCTCCCTGAACTTGCAGTAGAGGCCCCAGGGTGCCCCCTTGCCCTCCACCTAGGGGCCTCTAACCCCAGCAAGCCACCCAGGGGTTCACCTCTCTCCCTGGACTTGCAGTAAAGGCCCCAGGGTGCCCCCTGGCCTTCTACCTAGGGGCCACAGACCCCAGCAAGCTACCCAGGGGTCTACCTCTCTCCCTGGACTTGCAGTATAGGCCCCAGGGTGCCTCATGGCCCTCCACCTAGGGGCCTCTGACCTCTGCAAGCTACCCAGGGGACCACCTCTCTCCCTGGACTTGCAGAAGAGGCCCCAGGGTGCCCCCTGGCCCTCTACCTAGGGGCCTCTGACCCCATCAAGCTGAAAAGGGGTCTACCTCTCTCCCTGGACTTGCAGTATTGGCCCCAGGGTGCCCCCTGGCCTTCTACCTAAGGGCCTCTGACCCCAGCAAGCTACCCAGGGGTCTACCTCTTTCTTTGGACATAAAGTATAGGCCTTAGGGTGCCCCCTTGCCCTCCACCTAGTGGCCTCTGACCCCAGCAAGCTACCCAGGGGTCCACCTGTCTCCCTGGACTTGCAGTAGAGAGCCCAGGGTGCCCCCTGTACCTCCACCTATTGGCCTCTGACCCCAGCAAGTTACCCAGGGGTCCACCTCTCTCCCTGGACTTGCAGTAAAGGCCCCAGGGTGCCCCCTGTCCTTCTACCTAGGGGCCTGTGACCCCAGCAAGCTACCCAGGGGTCTACCTCTCTCCCTGGACTTGCAGTATAGGCCCCAGGGTGCCCCTTGGCCCTCTACCTAAGGGCCTCTGACCCCTGCAAGCTACCCAGGGGTCCACCTCTCTCCCTGGACTTGCAGTAGATGCCCCAGGGTGCCCCCTTGCCCTCCACCTAGGGGCCTCTGACCCCAGCAAGCCACCCAGGGGTCCACCTCTCTCCCTGGACTTGCAGTAGAGAACCCAGGTTACCCCCTGGCCTTCTACCTAGGGGCCTCTGACCCCAGCAAGCTACTCAGGGGTCTACCTCTTTCCTTGGACATAAAGTATAGGCCTTAGGGTGCCCCCTGGTACTCCACCTAGTGGCCTCTGACCCCAGCATGTTACCCAGGGGTCCAACTCTCTCTCTGGACTTGCAGTAGAGGCCCCATGGGTGCCCCCTGGCCCTCCACCTAGGGGCCTCTGACCCCAGCAATTTACTCAGGGGTCCACACCTTTCTCCCTGGACTTGCAGTATAGGCCCTAGGGTGCCCCCTGGAACTCTACATAGGGGCCTCTGACCCCAGCAGGCTACCCACGGGTCCACCTCTCTCCCTGGACTTGCGAGTTAGACCCCAGGGTGCCCCCTGGCCCTACACCTAGGGGCCTCTGACTACAGCAAGCTACCCAGGGGTCCACTTGTAACCCTGGACTTGCAGTATAGGCCCCAGGGTGCCCCCTGGCCCTCTACCTAGGGACCTCTGACCCTATCAAGCTACCCAGGGGTCCACCTCTCTCCCTGGACTTGCAGTAGAGGCCCCAGGGTGCCCCCTGGCCTTCTACCTAGGGACCTCTGACCCCAGCAAGCTACCCAGGGGTCTACCTCTCTCCCTGGACTTGCAGTATAGAACCCAGGGTGCCCCATGGCCCTCCACCTAAAGGCCTCTGACCCCTGCAAGCTACCCAGTTGTCCACTTCTCTCCCTGGACTTGCAGTAGAGGCCCCAGGGTGCCCCCTTGCCCTCCACCTAGGGGCCTCTGACCCCTACAAGCTACCCAGGGGTCCACAACTCTCACTGGACTTGCAGTAGAGGCCCCAGGGTACCCCCTGGCCCTCAACCAGTGGGCCTCTGACCCCAGCATGCTACCCAGGGGTCCACCTCTCACCCTAGACTTGCAGTATAGGCCCCAGGGTGCCCCTTGGCCCTCCAGCTAGGGACCTCAGACCCCAGCAGGCTAACAACGGCTCCACCTCTCTCCCTGGACTTGCTGGATAGGCCCCAGGGTGCCCCTGGCCCTACACCTAGGGGCCTCTGACCCCAGCCAGTTACCCAGTGGTCCAACTCTCTCCCTGGACTTGCAGTATAGGCCCTAGGGTGCCCCATGGAGCTCCACCTAGGGGCCTAAGACCCCAGCAAGCTACCCAGGTGTCCACCTCTCTCCCTGGACTTGCAGTATAGGCCCCAGGGTGCCCCTGGCCTTCCACCTAGGGGCCTCTGACCTCTGCAAGCTACCCTGGGGTCCACCTTTCTCCCTGGACTTGCAGTATAGGCCCTTAGGGTGCCCCGTGCCCCTCCACATAGGGGCCTAAGACCCCAGCAAGCTACCCAGGGGTCAATCTCTCTCCCTGGACTTGCACTAGAGGCCCCAGGGTGCCCACAGGCCCTCCACCTAGGGGCCTCTGACCCCAGCAAGCTACCCAGGGGTACCCTTCTCTCCCTGGACTTGCAATGGAGGCCCCAGGGTGCTCCCTTGCCCTCCACCTAGGGGCCTCTGACCCCAGCAAGCTACCCAGGGGTCCACCTCTCTCCCTGGACTTGCAGTAGAGGCCCCAGGGTGCCCCTTGGCCCTCCACCTAGGGGCCTCTGACCCCAGCAAGCTACCCAGGGGTCTACCTGTCTCCCTGGACTTGCAGTAGAGAGCCCAGGGTGCCACCTGTCCCTCCACCCAGGGGCCTCTGACCCCAGCAAGCTACCCAGGGGTCTACCTCTTTCCCTGGACTTGCAGTAGAGGCCCCAGGGTGCTCCCTTGTCCTCCACCTAGGGGCCTCTGACCCCAGCAAGCTACCCAGGGGTCCACCTCTCTCCCTGGACTTGCAGTATAGGCCCCAGGGTGCCCCTTGACCCTCCACCTAGGGGCCTCTGACCCCAGCAAGCTACCCAGGGGTCTACCTGTCTCCCTGGACTTGCAGTAGAGAGCCCAGGGTGTCCCCTGTCCCTCCACCCAGGGGCCTCTGACCCCAGCAAGCTACCCAGGGGTCTACCTGTCTCCCTGGACTTGCAATAGAGAGCCCAGGGTGTCCCCTGTCACTCCACCCAGGGGCCTCTGACCCCAGCAAGCTACCCAGGGGTCTACCTCTTTCCTTGGACTAGATGTAGAGGCCCCAGGGTGCCCCCTGGCCCTCTACCTAGGGGCCACTGACCCCAGCAGGCTACCAATGGGTCCACCTCTCTCCCTGGTCTTGCAGGATAGGCCCCAGGGTGCCCCCTGGCCCTACACCTAGGGGCCTCTGACCCCTGCAAGCCACCCAGGGGTCCATCTCTCTCCCTGGACTTGCAGTAGAGGCCCCAGGGTGCCCCCTGGCCTTCTACCTAGGGGCCTCTGACCCCAGCAAGCTACCCAGGGGTCTACCTCTCTCCCTGGACTTGCAGTATAGGCCCCAGCGTGCCCCATGGCCCTCCACCTAAGGGCCTCTAACCCCTGCAAGCTACCCAGGGGTCCACGTCTCTCCCTGGACTTGCAGTAGAGGCCCCAGGGTGCCCCCTTGCCCTCCACCTAGGGGCCTCTGACCCCTGCAAGCTACCCAGGGGACCACTTCTCTCCCTGGACTTGCAGTAGAGGCCCCAGGGTGCCCCCTGGCCTTCTACCTAGGGGCCTCTGACCCCGGCAAGCTACCCAGGGGTCTACCTCTTTCCCTGGACATAAAGTATAGGCCTTAGGGTGCCCCCTGTCCCTCCACCTAGTGGCCTCTGACCCCAGCATGCTACCCAGGGGTCCACCTCTCTCCCTGGACTTTCAGCACAAGCCCCAGGGTGAGCCCTGGCCCTCCACATAGGGGCCCCTGACCCCAGCAAGCTACCCAGAGGTCCACCTGTCTCCCTGGACTTGCAGTAGAGGCCCCAGGGTGCCCCCTGGCCTTCTACCTAGGGGCCCCTGACCCCAGCAAGCTACCCAGGGGTCCACCTGTCTCCCTGGACTTGCAGTAGAGAGCCCATGGTGCCCCCTGTCCCTCCACATAGGGGCCTCTGACCCCAGCAGGCTACCCACGGGTCAACCTCTCTCCCTGCACTTGCAGGTTAGGCCCCAGGGTGCCCCCTGGCCCTACACCTAGGGGCCTCTGACCACAGCAAGCCACCCAGGGGTCCACTTGTATCCCTGGACTTGCAGGATAGGCCCCAGGGTGCCCCCTGGCTCTACACCTAGGGGCCTCTGACCCCAGCAAGCCAGCCAGGGATCCACCTCTCTCCCTGGACTTGCAGAATAGGCCCCAGGGTGCCCCCTGCACTTCCACCTAGGGGCCTAAGATCACACCCAGCTACCCAGGGGTTTACCTCTCTCCCTGGAATTGCAGTATAGGCCCCAGCAAGCCCCATGGCCCTCCACCTAAGGGCCTCTGACCCTTGCAAGCTACCCAGGGGTCCACGTCTCTCCCTGGACTTGCAGTAGAGGCCTCAGGGTGCCCCCTTGCCCTCCACCTAGGGGCCTCTGACCCCTGCAAGCTACCCAGGGGACCACCTCTCTCCCTGGACTTGCAGTAGAGGCCCCAGGGTGCCCCTTGGCCTTCTACCTAGGGGCCTCTGACCCCAGCAAGCTACCCAGGTTTCTACCTCTTTCCCTGGACATAAAGTATAGGCCTTAGGGTGCCCCCTGTCCCTCCACCTAGTGGCCTCTGACCCCAGCAAGCCACCCAGGGGTCCACCTCTCTCCCTGGACTTGCAGTAGAGGCTCCAGGGTGCCCCCTGGCCTTCTACCTAGGGGCCTCTGACCCCAGCAAGCTACCCAGGGGTCTACCTCTTTCCCTGGACATAAAGTATAGGCCTTAGGGTGCCCCCTGGCCCTCCACCTAGTGGCGTCTGACCCTTGCAAGCTACCCAGGGGACCACCTCTCTCCCTGGACTTGCAGTAGAGGCCCCAGGGTGCCCCTTGGCCTTTTACCTAGGGGCCTCTGACCCCAGCAAGCTACCCAGGTTTCTACCTCTTTCCCTGGACATAAAGTATAGGCCTTAGGGTGCCCCCTGTCCCTCCACCTAGTGGCCTCTGACCCCAGCATGCTACCCAGGGGTCCACATCTCTCCCTGGACTTTCAGCACAAGCCCCAGGGTGCCCCATGGCCCTCCACCTAAGGGCCCCTGACCCCAGCAAGCCACCCAGGGGTCCACCTCTCTCCCTGGACTTGCAGTAGAGGCCCCAGGGTGCCCCCTTGCCCTCCACCTAGGGGCCTCTGACCCCAGCAAGCCACCCAGGGGTTCACCTCTCTCCCTGGACTTGCAGTAGAGGCCCCAGGGTTCCCCCTGGCCCTCTACCTAGGGGCCTCTGACCCCATCAAGCTAAAAAGGGGTCTACCTCTCTCCCTGGACTTGCAAAATAGGCCCCAGGGTGCCCCCTGGCCCTCTACCTAGGGGTCTCTGACCCCATCAAGCTAAAAAGGGGTCTACCTCTTTCCCTGGACTTGTAGTATAGGAACCAGGGTGCCCCTTGGCCCTCCACCTAGGGGCCTCTGACCCCAGCAAGCTACACAGGAGTCCACCTCTCTCCCTGGACTTGCAGTATAGGAACCAGGGTGCCCCTTGGCCCTCCACCTAGGGGCCTCTGACCCCAGCATGCTACCCAGGGGTCCACCTCTCTCCCTGGACTTTCAGCACAAGCCCCAGGGTGCCCCCTGGCCCTACACCTAGGGGCCTCTGACTACAGCAAGCTACCCAGGGGTCCACCTCTCTCCCTGGAATTGCAGTAGAGGCCCCAGGGTGCCCCCTGGCCTTCTACCTAGGGGCCTCTGACCCCAGCAAGCTAACCAGGGTCTACCTCTCTCCCTGGACTTGCAGTATAGAACCCAGGGTTCCCCATGGCCCTCTACCTAAGGGCCTCTGACCCCTGCAAGCTACCCAGGGGACCACCTCTCTCCCTGGACTTGCAGTAGAGGCCCCAGGGTGCCCCCTGGCCCTCTACCTAGGGGTCTCTGACCCCATCAAGCTAAAAAGGGGTCTACCTCTTTCCCTGGACTTGTAGTATAGGCCCCAGGGTGCCATATGGCCCTCCACCTAAGGGCCTCTGACCCCAGCAAGTTACCCAGGGGTCCACCTCTCACCCTGGACTTGCAGTATAGGCCCTAGGGTGCCCCCTGGAGCTCCATCTAAGGGCCTAAGACCCCAGCAAGCTACCCAGGGGTCCACCCCTCTCCCTGGACTTGCAGTATAGGAACCAGGGTGCCCCTTGGCCCTCCACCTAGGGGCCTCTGACCCCAGCATGCTACCCAGGGGTCCACCTCTCTCCCTGGACTTTCAGCACAAGCCCCAGGGTGCCCCCTGGCCCTACACCTAGGGGCCTCTGACTACAGCAAGCTACCCAGGGGTCCACCTCTCTCCCTGGACATGCAGTAGAGGCCCCAGGGTGCCCCCTTTCCTCCACCTAGGGGCCTCTGACCCCTACAAGCTACCCAGGGGTCCACCTCTCTCCCTGGACTTGCAGTAGAGGGCCCAGGGTGCCCCCTGGTCCTCCACCTAGGGGCCTCTGACCCCAGCATGCTACCCAGGGGTCCACCTCTCTCCTTGGACTAGATGTAGAGGCCCCAGGGTGCCCCCTTGCCCTCCACCTAGGGGCCTCTGACCCCAGCAATCCACCCAGGGGTCCACCTCTCTCCCTGGACTTGCAGTAGAGGCCCCAGGGTGCCCCCTGGCCTTCTACCTAGGGGCAACTGACCCCAGCAGGCTACCCATGGGTCCACCTCTCTCCCTGGACTTGCAGGATAGGCCCCAGGCTGCCCCCTGGCCCTCCACCTAGGGGCCTCTGACCCCAGCAAGCCACCCAGGTGTCCACCTCTCTCCCTGGACTTGCAGTAGAGGCCCCAGGGTGCCCCCTGGCCTTCTACCTAGGGGCCTCTGACCCCAGCAAGCTAACCAGGGTCTACCTCTCTCCCTGGACTTGCAATATAGAACCCAGGGTTCCCCATGGCCCTCTACCTAAGGGCCTCTGACCCCTGCAAGCTACCCAGGGGACCACCTCTCTCCCTGGACTTGCAGTAGAGGCCCCAGGGTGCCCCCTGGCCCTCTACCTAGGGGTCTCTGACCCCATCAAGTCAAAAAGGGGTCTACCTCTTTCCCTGGACTTGCAGTATAGGCCCCAGGGTGCCATATGGCCCTCCACCTAAGGGCCTCTGACCCCAGCAAGTTACCCAGGGGTCCACCTCTCACCCTGGACTTGCAGTATAGGCCCTAGGGTGCCCCCTGGAGCTCCATCTAAGGGCCTAAGACCCCAGCAAGCTACCCAGGGGTCCACCTGTCTCCCTGGACATGCAGTAGAGGCCCCAGGGTGCCCCCTTTCCTCCACCTAGGGGCCTCTGACCCCTACAAGCTACCCAGGGGTCCACATCTCTCCCTGGACTTGCAGTAGAGGGCCCAGGGTGCCCCCTGGTCCTCCACCTAGGGGCCTCTGACCCCAGCATGCTACCCAGGGGTCCACCTCTCTCCTTGGACTAGATGTAGAGGCCCCAGGGTGCCCCCTTGCCCTCCACCTAGGGGCCTCTGACCCCAGCAATCCACCCAGGGGTCCACCTCTCTCCCTGGACTTGCAGTAGAGGCCCCAGGGTGCCCCCTGGCCTTCTACCTAGGGGCAACTGACCCCAGCAGGCTACCCATGGGTCCACCTCTCTCCCTGGACTTGCAGGATAGGCCCCAGGGTGCCCCCTGGCCCTCCACCTAGGGGCCTCTGACCCCAGCAAGCCACCCAGGTGTCCACCTCTCTCCCTGGACTTGCAGTAGAGGCCCCAGGGTGCCCCCTGGCCTTCTACCTAGGGGCCTCTGACCCCAGCAAGCTACCCATGGGTCCACCTCTCTCCCTGGACTTGCAGGATAGGCCCCAGGGTGCCCCCTGGCCCTCCACCTAGGGGCCCCTGACCCCAGCAAGCCACCCAGGGGTCCACCTCTCTCCCTGGACTTGCAGTAGAGGCCCCAGGGTGCACCCTGGCCTTCTACCTAGGGGCCTCTGACCCCAGCAAGCTACCCAGGGGTCTACCTCTCTCCCTGGACTTGCAGTTTAGGCCCCAGCGTGCCCCATGGCCCTCCACCTAAGGGCCTCTGACCCCTGCAAGCTACCCAGGGGTCCACGTCTCTCCCTGGACTTGCAGTAGAAGCCCCAGGGTGCCCCCTTGCCCTCCACCTAGGGGCCTCTGACCCCTGCAAGCTACCCAGGGGACCACCTCTCTCCCTGGACTTGCAGTAGAGGCCCCAGGGTGCCCCCTGGCCTTCTACCTAGGGGCCTCTGACCCCAGCATGCTACCCAGGGGTCTACCTCTTTCCCTGGACTTGCAGTAGAGGCCCCAGGGTGCCCCCTCGCCTTCTACCTAGGGGCCTCTGACCCCAGCAAGCTACCCAGGGGTCTACCTCTTTCCCTGGACATAAAGTATAGGCCTTAGGGTGCCCCCTGGCCCTCCACCTAGTGGCGTCTGACCCCAGCATGCTACCCAGGGGTCCACCTCTCTCCCTGGACTTGCAGCTCAAGCCCCAGGGTGAGCCCTGGCCCTCCACATAGGGGCCCCTGACCCCAGCATGCTACCCAGGGGTCCACCTGTCTCCCTGGACTTGCAGTAGAGAGCCCATGGTGCCCCCTGTCCTTCCACCTAGGGGCCTCTGACCCCAGCAGGCTACCCACGGGTCCACCTCTCTCCCTGGACTTGCAAGTTAGGCCCCAGGGTGCCCCCTGGCCCTACACCTAGGGGCCTCTGACTACAGCAAGCTACCCAGGGGTCCACTTGTATCCATGGACTTGCAGTAAAGGCCCCAGGGTGCCCCCTGGCCCTCTACCTAGGGGCCTCTGACCTCATCAAGCTACCCAGGGTTCCACCTCTCTCCCTGGACTTGCAGTAGAGGCCCCAGGGTGCCCCTGGCCTTCTACCTAGGGGCCTCTGATCCCAGCAAGCTACCCAGGTGTCCACCTCTCTCCCTGGACTTGCAGTATAGGCCCCAGGGTGCCCCTGGCCTTCCAAATAGGGGCCTAAGACCCCAGCAAGCTGCCCAGGGGTCAACCTCTCTCCCTGGACTTGCAGTAGAGGCCCCAGGGTGCCCACAGGCCCTCCACCTAGGGGCCTCTGACCCCTGCAAGTTACCCAGGGGTCCACAACTCTCCCTGGACTTGCAGAAGAGGCCCCAGGGTGCCCCCTGGCCCTCTACCTAGGGGCCTCTGACCCCATCAAGCTAAAAAGGGGTCTACCTCTCTCCCTGGACTTGCAAAATAGACCCCAGGGTGCCATATGGCCCTCCACCCAGGGGCCTCTGACCCCAGCAAGCTACCCAGGGGTCTACCTCTTTCCCTGGACTTGCAGTAGAGGCCCCAGGGTGCCCCCTGTCCCTCCACCTAGGGGCCTCTGACCCCAGCAAGCCACCCAGGGGTTCACCTCTCTCCTTGGACTAGATGTAGAGGCCCCAGGGTGCCCCCTTGCCCTCCACCTAGGGGTCCACCTCTCTCCTTGGACTAGATGTAGAGGCCCCAGGGTGCCCCCTTGCCCTCCACCTATGGGCCTCTGACCCCAGCAATCCACCCAGGGGTCCACCTCTCTCCCTGGACTTGCAGTAGAGGCCCCAGGGTGCCCCCTGGCCTTCTACCTAGGGGCCACTGACCCCAGCAGGCTACCCATGGGTCCACCTCTCTCCCTGGACTTGCAGGATAGGCCCCAGGGTGCCCCCTGGCTCTACACCTAGGGGCCTCTGACCCCAGCAAGCCAGCCAGGGATCCACCTCTCTCCCTGGACTTGCAGAATAGGCCCCAGGGTGCCCCCTGCCCTTCCACCTAGGGGCCTAAGATCACACCCAACTACCCAGGGGTCTACCTCTCTCCCTGGAATTGCAGTATAGGCCCCAGCATGCCCCATGGCCCTCCACCTAAGGGCCTCTGACCCTTGCAAGCTACCCAGGGGTCCACGTCTCTCCCTGGACTTGCAGTAGAGGCCTCAGGGTGCCCCCTTGCCCTCCACCTAGGGGCCTCTGACCCCTGCAAGCTACCCAGGGGACCACCTCTCTCCCTGGACTTGCAGTAGAGGCCCCAGGGTGCCCCTTGGCCTTCTACCTAGGGGCCTCTGACCCCAGCAAGCTACCCAGGTTTCTACCTCTTTCCCTGGACATAAAGTATAGGCCTTAGGGTGCCCCCTGTCCCTCCACCTAGTGGCCTCTGACCCCAGCATGCTACCCAGGGGTCCACCTCTCTCCCTGGACTTTCAGCACAAGCCCCAGGGTGCCCCATGGCCCTCCACCTAAGGGCCCCTGACCCCAGCAAGCCACCCAGGGGTCCACCTCTCTCCCTGGACTTGCAGTAGAGGCCCCAGGGTGCCCCCTGGCCTTCTACCTAGGGGCCTCTGACCCCAGCAACTACCCAGGGGTCTACCTCTTTCCCTGGACATAAAGTATAGGCCTTAGGGTGCCCCCTGGCCCTCCACCTAGTGGCGTCTGACCCCAGCATGCTACCCAGGGGTCCACCTCTCTCCCTGGACTTGCAGCACAAGCCCCAGGGTGAGCCCTGGACCTCCACATAGGGGCCCCTGACCCCAGCAAGCTACCCAGGGGTCCACCTGTCTCCCTGGACTTGCAGTAGAGAGCCCATGATGCCCCCTGTCCCTCCACTTAGGGGCCTCTGACCCCAGCAGGCTGCCCACGGGTCCACCTCTCTCCCTGGACTTGCAGGTTAGGCCCCAGGGTGCCCTCTGGCCCTACACCTAGGGGCCTCTGACTACAGCAAGCTACCCAGGGGTTCACTTGTATCCCTGGACTTGCAGTAAAGGCCCCAGGGTGCCCCCTGGCCCTCTACCTAGGGGCCTCTGACCCCATCAAGCTACCCAGGGGTCCACCTCTCTCCCTGGACTTGCAGTAGAGGCCCCAGGGTGCCCCCTGGCCTTCTACCTAGGGGCCTCTGACCCCAGCAAACTAACCAGGGTCTACCTCTTTCCCTGGACTTGCAATATAGAACCCAGGGTTCCCCATGGCCCTCCACCTAAGGGCCTCTGACCCCAGCAAGCTACCCAGGGGTCTACCTCTCTCCCTGGACTTGCAGTACAGGCCCCAGCGTGCCCCATGGCCCTCCACCTAAGGGCCTCTGACCCCTGCAAGCTACCCAGGGGTCCACCTCTCTCCCTGGACTTGCAGTAGAGGCCCCAGGGTGCCCCCTTGCCCTCCACCTAGGGGCCTCTGACCCCTGCAAGCTACCCAGGGGACCACCTCTCTCCCTGGACTTGCAGTAGAGGCCCCAGGGTGTCCCCTGGCCCTCTACCTAGGGGCCTCTGACCCCTATCAAGCTAAAAAGGGGTCTACCTCTCTCCCTTGAATTGCAGTATAGGCCCCAGCATGCCCCATGGCCCTCCACCTAAGGGCCTCTGACCCTTGCAAGCTACCCAGGGGTCCACGTCTCTCCCTGGACTTGCAGTAGAGGCCTCAGGGTGCCCCCTTGCCCTCCACCTAGGGGCCTCTGACCCCTGCAAGCTACCCAGGGGACCACCTCTCTCCCTGGACTTGCAGTAGAGGCCCCAGGGTGCCCCTTGGCCTTCTACCTAGGGGCCTCTGACCCCAGCAAGCTACCCAGGTTTCTACCTCTTTCCCTGGACATAAAGTATAGGCCTTAGGGTGCCCCCTGTCCCTCCACCTAGTGGCCTCTGACCCCAGCATGCTACCCAGGGGTCCACCTCTCTCCCTGGACTTTCAGCACAAGCCCCAGGGTGCCCCATGGCCCTCCACCTAAGGGCCCCTGACCCCAGCAAGCCACCCAGGGGTCCACCTCTCTCCCTGGACTTGCAGTAGAGGCCCCAGGGTGCCCCCTGGCCTTCTACCTAGGGGCCTCTGACCCCAGCAACTACCCAGGGGTCTACCTCTTTCCCTGGACATAAAGTATAGGCCTTAGGGTGCCCCCTGGCCCTCCACCTAGTGGCGTCTGACCCCAGCATGCTACCCAGGGGTCCACCTCTCTCCCTGGACTTGCAGCACAAGCCCCAGGGTGAGCCCTGGCCCTCCACATAGGGGCCCCTGACCCCAGCAAGCTACCCAGGGGTCCACCTGTCTCCCTGGACTTGCAGTAGAGAGCCCATGATGCCCCCTGTCCCTCCACTTAGGGGCCTCTGACCCCAGCAGGCTGCCCACGGGTCCACCTCTCTCCCTGGACTTGCAGGTTAGGCCCCTGGGTGCCCTCTGGCCCTACACCTAGGGGCCTCTGACTACAGCAAGCTACCCAGGGGTTCACTTGTATCCCTGGACTTGCAGTAAAGGCCCCAGGGTGCCCCCTGGCCTTCTTCCTAGGGGCCTCTGACCCCAGCAAACTAACCAGGGTCTACCTCTTTCCCTGGACTTGCAATATAGAACCCAGGGTTCCCCATGGCCCTCCACCTAAGGGCCTCTGACCCCAGCAAGCTACCCAGGGGTCTACCTCTCTCCCTGGACTTGCAGTACAGGCCCCAGCGTGCCCCATGGCCCTCCACCTAAGGGCCTCTGACCCCTGCAAGCTACCCAGGGGTCCACCTCTCTCCCTGGACTTGCAGTAGAGGCCCCAGGGTGCCCCCTTGCCCTCCACCTAGGGGCCTCTGACCCCTGCAAGCTACCCAGGGGACCACCTCTCTCCCTGGACTTGCAGTAGAGGCCCCAGGGTGTCCCCTGGCCCTCTACCTAGGGGCCTCTGACCCCTATCAAGCTAAAAAGGGGTCTACCTCTCTCCCTGGACTTGCAGTATAGGCCCCAGGGTGCCATATGGTCCTCCACCTAAGGGCCTCTGACCCCAGCAAGTTACCCAGGGGTCCACCTCTCACCCTGGACTTGCAGTATAGGCCCTAGGGTGCCCCCTGGAGCTCCATCTAAGTGCCTAAGACCCCAGCAAGCTACCCAGGGGTCCACCCCTCTCCCTGGACATGCAGTAGAGGCCCCAGGGTGCCCCCTTTCCTCCACCTAGGGGCCTCTGACCCCTACAAGCTACCCAGAGGTCCACCTCTCTCCCTTTACTTGCAGTAGAGGCCCCAGGGTGCCCCCTGGTCCTCCACCTAGGGGCCTCTGACCCCAGCATGCTACCCAGGGGTCCACCTCTCTCCTTGGACTAGATGTAGAGGCCCCAGGGTGCCCCCTTGCCCTCCACCTAGGGGCCTCTGACCCCAGCAATCCACCCAGGGGTCCACCTCTCTCTCTGGACTTGCAGTAGAGGCCCCAGGGTGCCCCCTGGCCTTCTACCTAGGGGCCACTGACCCCAGCAGGCTACCCATGGGTCCACCTCTCTCCCTGGACTTGCAGGATAGGCCCCAGGGTGCCCCCTGGCCCTACAACTAGGGGCCTCTGACCCCAGCAAGCCACCCAGGGATCCAACTCTCTCCCTGGACTTGCAGTAGAGGCCCCAGGGTGCCCCGAGGCCTTCTACCTAGGGGCCTCTGACCCCAGCAAGCTACCCAGGGATCTACCTCTCTCCCTGGACTTGCAGTATAGGCCCCAGCGTGCCCCATGTCCCTCCACCTAAGGGCCTCTGACCCCTGCAAGCTACCCAGGGGTCCACCTCTCTCCCTGGACTTGCAGTAGAGGCCCCAGGGTGCCCCCTTGCCCTCCACCTAGGGGCCTCTGACCCCTGCAAGCTACCCAGGGGACCACCTCTCTCCCTGGACTTGCAGTAGAGGCCCCAGGGTGCCCCCTGGCCTTCTACCTAGTTGCCTCTGACCCCAGCAAGCTACCCAGGGGTCTACCTCTTTCCCTGGACATAAAGTATAGGCCTTAGGGTGCCCCCCGTCCCTCCACCTAGTGGCCTCTGACCCCAGCCTTCTACCTTGACCCCAGCAAGCTAACCAGGTGTCTACCTCTTTTCCTGGACATAAAGTATAGGCCTTAGGGTGCCCCCTGGCCCTCCACCTAGTGGCCTCTGACCCCAGCATGCTACCCAGGGGTCCACCTCTCTCCCTGGACTTGCAGCACAAGCCCCAGGGTGAGCCCTGGCCCTCCACATAGGGGCCCCTGACCCCAGCAAGCTACCCAGGGGTCCTTCTGTCTCCCTGGACTTGCAGTAGAGAGCCCATGGTGCCCCCTGTCCCTCTACATAGGGGCCTCTGACCCCTGCAGGCTACCCACGGGTCCACCTCTCTCCCTGCACTTGCAGGTTAGGCCCCAGGGTGCCCCCTGGCCCTACACCTAGGGGCCTCTGACCCCAGCAGGCTACCCATGGGTCCACCTCTCTCCCTGGACTTGCAGTAGAGGCCCCAGGGTGCCCCCTTGCCCTCCACCTAGGGGCCTCTGACCCCTACAAGCTACCCAGGGGTCCACAACTCTCACTGGACTTGCAGTAGAGGCCCCAGGGTACCCCCTGGCCCTCAACCAGTGGGCCTCTGACCCCAGCATGCTACCGAGGGGTCCCCCTCTCACCCTAGACTTGCAGTATAGGCCCCAGGGTGCCCCTTGGCCCTCCACCTAGGGACCTCAGACCCCAGCAGGCTAACAACGGCTCCACCTCTCTCCCTGGACTTGCAGGATAGGCCCCAGGGTGCCCCTGGCCCTACACCTAGGGGCCTCTGACCCCAGCCAGTTACCCAGTGGTCCAACTCTCTCCCTGGACTTGCAGTATATTCCCTAGGGTGCCCCCTGGAGCTCCACCTAGGGGCCTAAGACCCCAGCAAGCTACCCAGGTGTCCACCTCTCTCCCTGGACTTGCAGTATAGGCCCCAGGGTGCCCCTGGCCTTCCACCTAGGGGCCTCTGACCTCTGCAAGCTACCCTGGGGTCCACCTTTCTCCCTGGACTAGCAGTATAGGCCCTTAGGGTGCACCGTGCCCCTCCACATAGAGGCCTAAGACCCCAGCAAGCTACCCAGGGGTCAACCTCTCTCCCTGGACTTGCAGTAGAGGCCCCAGGGTGCCCACAGGCCCTCCACCTAGGGGCCTCTGACCCCTGCAAGTTACCCAGGGGTCCACAACTCTCCCTGGACTTGCAGAAGAGGCCCCATGGTGCCCCCTGGCCCTCCACCTAGGGGCCTCTGACCCCTGCAAGCTCCCCAGGGGTCCACCTCTCTCATTGGACTTGCAGTATAGGCCCCGGAGTGCCCCCTTGCACTCCACCTAGGGGCCTCTGACCCCAGCAAGCTACCCAGGGGTCCACCTCTCTACCTGGACTTGCAGTAGAGTCCCCAGGGTGCCCACAGGCCCTCCACCTAGGGGCCTCTGACCCCTGCAAGTGACTCAGGGGTCCACCTCTCTCCCTGGACTTGCAGTTTAGGCCCTAGGGTGCCCCCTGGCCCTCCACCTAGGGGCCTCTGACCCCAGCAAGCTACCCAGGGGTCCACCTCTCTCCCTGTACTTGCAGTATAGGCCCTTAGGGTGCCCCCTGGCCCTGTACCTAGGGGCCTCTGACCCCATCAAGCTAAAAAGGGGTCTATCTCTCTCCCTGGACTTGCAGTATAGGCCCCAGGGTGCCATATGGTCCTCCACCTAAGGGCCTCTGACCCCAGCAAGTTACCCAGAGGTCCACCTCTCACCCTGGACTTGCAGTATAGGCCCTAGGGTGCCCCCTGGAGCTCCATCTAAGGGCCTAAGACCCCAGCAAGCTACCCAGGGGTCCACCCCTCTCCCTGAACATGCAGTAGAGGCCCCAGGGTGCCCCCTTTCCTCCACTTAGGGGCCTCTGACCCATACAAGCTACCCAGGTGTCCACCTCTCTCCCTTGACTTGCAGTAGAGGCCCCAGGGTGCCCCCTGGTCCTCCACCTAGGGGCCTCTGACCCCAGCATGCTACCCAGGGGTCCACCTCTCTCTTTGGACTAGATGTAGAGGCCTCAGGGTGCCCCCTTGCCCTCCATCAAGGGGCCTATGACCCCAGCAATCCACCCAGGGGTCCACCTCTCTCCCTGGACTTGCAGTAGAGGACCCAGGGTGCCCCCTGGCCTTCTACCTAGGGGCCACTGACCCCAGCAGGCTACCCATGGGTCCACCTCTCCCTGGACTTGCAGGATAGGCCCCAGGGTGCCCCCTGGCCCTACACCTAGGGGCCTCTGACCCCAGCAAGCCACCCAGGGGTCCAACTCTCTCCCTGGACTTGCAGTAGAGGCCCCAGGGTGCCCCCTGGCCTTCTACCTAGGGGCCTCTGACCCCAGCAAGCTACCCAGGGGTCTACCTCTCTCCCTGGACTTGCAGTACAGGCCCCAGCGTGCCCTTATGGCCCTCCACCAAAGGGCCTCTGACCCCTGGAAGCTACCCAGGGGTCCACCTCTCTCCCTGGACTTGCAGTAGAGGCCCCAGGGTGCCCCCTTGCCCTCCACCTAGGGGCCTCTGACCCCTGCAAGCTACCCAGGGGACCACCTCTTTCCCTGGACTTGCAGTATAGGCCCCAGGGTGCCATATGGTCCTCCACCTAAGGGCCTCTGACCCCAGCAAGTTACCCAGGGGTCCACCTCTCACCCTGGACTTGCAGTATAGGCCCTAGGGTGCCCCCTGGAGCTCCATCTAAGTGCCTAAGACCCCAGCAAGCTACCCAGGGGTCCACCCCTCTCCCTGGACATGCAGTAGAGGCCCCAGGGTGCCCCCTTTCCTCCACCTAAGGGACTCTGACCCCTACAAGCTACCCAGAGGTCCACCTCTCTCCCTTTACTTGCAGTAGAGGCCCCAGGGTGCCCCCTGGTCCTCCACCTAGGGGCCTCTGACCCCAGCATGCTACCCAGGGGTCCACCTCTCTCCTTGGACTAGATGTAGAGGCCCCAGGGTGCCCCCTTGCCCTCCACCTAGGGGCCTCTGACCCCAGCAATCCACCCAGGGGTCCACCTCTCTCTCTGGACTTGCAGTAGAGGCCCCAGGGTGCCCCCTGGCCTTCTACCTAGGGGCCACTGACCCCAGCAGGCTACCCATGGGTCCACCTCTCTCCCTGGACTTGCAGGATAGGCCCCAGGGTGCCCCCTGGCTCTAAACCTAGGGGCCTCTGACCCCAGCAAGCCACCCAGGGATCCACCTCTCTCCCTGGACTTGCAGTATAGGCCCTAGCGTGCCCCATGGCCCTCCACCTAAGGGCCTCTGACCCCAGCAATCCACCCAGGGGTCCACCTCTCTCTCTGGACTTGCAGTAGAAGCCCCAGGGTGCCCCCTGGCCTTCTACCTAGGGGCCACTGACCCCAGCAGGCTACCCATGGGTCTACCTCTCTCCCTGGACTTGCAGGATAGGCCCCAGGGTGCCCCCTGGCCCTACACCTAGGGGCTTCTGACCCCAGCAAGCCACCCAGGGATCCACCTCTCTCCCTGGACTTGCAGTAGAGGCCCCAGGGTGCCCCCTGGCCTTCTACCTAGGGGCCTCTGACCCCAGCAAGCTACCCAGGGGTACACTTCTCTCCCTGGACTTGCAATGGAGGCCCCAGGGTGCTCCCTTGCCCTCCACCTAGGGGCCTCTGACCCCAGCAAGCTACCTAGGGGTCCACCTCTCTCCCTGGACTTGCAGTATAGGCCCCAGGGTGCCCCTTGGCCCTCCACCTAGGGGCCTCTGACCCCAGCAAGCTACCCAGGGGTCTACCTGTCTCCCTGGACTTGCAGTAGAGAGCCCAGGGTGCCCCCTGTCCCTCCACCTAGGGGCCTCTGACCCCTGTAAGCTCCCCAGGGGTCCACCTCTCTCATTGGACTTGCAGTATAGGCCCCAGGGTGCCCCCTTGCCCTCCACCTAGGGGCCTCTGACCCCAGCAAGCTACCCAGGGGTCCACCTCTCTCCCTGGACTTGCAGTAGAGGCCCCAGGGTGCCCACAGGCCCTCCACCTAGGGGCCTCTGACCCCTGCAAGTTACTCGGGTCCACCTCTCTCCCTGGACTTGCAGTTTAGGCCCTAGGGTGCCCCCTGGCCCTCCACCTAGGGGCCTCTGACCCCAGCAAGCTACCCAGGGGTCCACCTCTCTCCCTGTACTTGCAGTATAGGCCCTTAGGGTGCCCCCTGGCCCTGTACCTAGGGGCCTCTCATCCCATCAAGCTAAAAAGGGGTCTATCTCTCTCCCTGGACTTGCAGTATAGGCCCCAGGGTGCCATATGGTCCTCCACCTAAGGGCCTCTGACCCCAGCAAGTTACCCAGAGGTCCACCTCTCACCCTGGACTTGCAGTATAGGCCCTAGGGTGCCCCCTGGAGCTCCATCTAAGGGCCTAAGACCCCAGCAAGCTACCCAGGGGTCCACCCCTCTCCCTGAACATGCAGTAGAGGCCCCAGGGTGCCCCCTTTCCTCCACCTCGGGGCCTCTGACCCCTACAAGCTACCCAGGTGTCCACCTCTCTCCCTTGACTTGCAGTAGAGGCCCCAGGGTGCCCCCTGGTCCTCCACCTAGGGGCCTCCGACCCCAGCATGCTACCCAGGGGTCCACCTCTCTCCTTGGACTAGATGTAGAGGCCCCAGGGTGCCCCCTTGCCCTCCACCTAGGGGCCTATGACCCCAGCAATCCACCCAGGGGTCCACCACTCTCCCTGGACTTGCAGTAGAGGCCCCAGGGTGCCCCCTAGCCTTCTACCTAGGGGCCACTGACCCCAGCAGGCTACCCATGGGTCCACCTCTCTCCCTGGACTTGCAGGATAGGCCCCAGGGTGCCCCCTGGCCCTACACCTAGGGGCCTCTGACCCTAGCAAGCCACCCAGGGGTCCACCTCTCTCCCTGGACTTGCAGTAGAGGCCCCAGGGTGCCCCCTGGCCTTCCACCTAGGGGCCTCTGACCCCAGCAAGCTACCCAGGGGTCTACCTCTCTCCCTGGACTTGCAGTACAGGCCCCAGCGTGCCCCATGGCCCTCCACCTAAGGGCCTCTGACCCCTGCAAGCTACCCAGGGGTCCACCTCTCTCCCTGTACTCGCAGTAGAGGCCCCGGGGTGCCCCCTTGCCCTCCACCTAGGGGCCTCTGACCCCTGCAAGCTACCCAGGGGACCACCTCTCTCCCTGGACTAGCAGTAGAGGCCCCAGGGTGTCCCCTGTCCCTCTACCTAGGGGCCTCTGACCCCATCAAGCTAAAAAGGGGTCTACCTGTCTCCCTGGACTTGCAGTATAGGCCCCAGGGTCCCATATGGTCCTCCACCTAAGGGCTCTGACCCCAGCAAGTTACCCAGGGGTCCACCTCTCACCCTGGACTTGCAGTATAGGCCCTAGGTTGCCCCCTTTCCTCCACCTAGGGGCCTCTGACCCCTACAAGCTACCCAGAGGTCCACCTCTCTCCCTTTACTTGCAGTAGAGGCCCCAGGGTGCCCCCTGGTCCTCCACCTAAGGGCCTCTGACCCCAGCATGCTACCCTGTGGTCCACCTCTCTCCTTGGACTAGATGTAAAGGCCCCAGGGTGCCCCCTTGCCCTCCACCTAGGGGCCTCTGACCCCAGCAATCCACCCAGGGGTCCACCTCTCTCTCTGGACTTGCAGTATAGGCCCTAGGGTGCCCCCTGGAGCTCCATCTAAGGGCCTAAGACCCCAGCAAGCTACCCAGGGGTCCACCCCTCTCCCTGAACATGCAGTAGAGGCCCCAGGGTGCCCCCTTTCCTCCACCTAGGGGCCTCTGACCCCTACAAGCTACCCAGGTGTCCACCTCTCTCCCTGGACTTGCAGTAGAGGCCCCAGGGTGCCCCCTGGTCCTCCACCTAGGGGCCTCTGACCCCAGCATGCTACCCAGGGGTCCACCTCTCTCCCTGGACTTGCAGTAGAGGCCCCAGGGTGCCCCCTTGCCCTCCACCTAGGGGCCTCTGACCCCTGCAAGCTACCCAGGGGACCACCTCTCTCCCTGGACTTGCAGTAGAGGCCCCAGGGTGCCCCTTGGCCTTCTACCTAGGGGCCTCTGACCCCAGCAAGCTACCCAGGGGTCTACCTCTTTCCCTGGACATAAAGTATAGGCCTTAGGGTGCCCCCTGTCCCTCCACCTAGTGGCCTCTGACCCCAGCATGCTACCCAGGGGTCCACCTCTCTCCCTGGACTTTCAGCACAAGCCCCAGGGTGCCCCATGGCCCTCCACCTAAGGGCCCCTGACCCCAGCAAGCCACCCAGGGGTCCACCTCTCTCCCTGGACTTGCAGTAAAGGCCCCAGGGTGCCCCCTGGCCTTCTACTTAGGGGCCTCTGACCCCAGCAAGCTACCCAGGGGTCTACCTCTTTCCCTGGACATAAAGTATAGGCCTTAGGGTGCCCCCTGGCCCTCCACCTAGTGGCGTCTGACCCCAGCATGCTACCCAGGGGTCCACCTCTCTCCCTGGACTTGCAGCACAAGCCCCAGGGTGAGCCCTGGCCCTCCACATAGGGGCCCCTGACCCCAGCAAGCTACCCAGGGGTCCACCTGTCTCCCTGGACTTGCAGTAGAGTGCCCATGGTGCCCCCTGTCCCTCCACCTAGGGGCCTCTGACCCCAGCAGGCTACCCACGGGTCCACCTCTCTCCCTGGACTTGCAGGTTAGGCCCCAGGGTGCCCCCTGGCCCTACACCTAGGGGCCTCTGACTACAGCAAGCTACCCAGGGGTCCACTTGTATCCCTTGACTTGCAGTAAAGGCCCCAGGGTGCCCCCTGGCCCTCTACCTAGGGGCCTCTGACCCCATCAAGCTACCCAGAGGTCCACCTCTCTCCCTGGACTTGCAGTAGAGGCCCCAGGGTGCCCCCTGGCCTTCTACCTAGGGGCCTCTGACCCCAGCAAGCTAACTAGGGTCTACCTCTCTCCCTGGACTTGCAGTACAGGCCCCAGCGTGCCCCATGGCCCTCCACCTAAGGGCCTCTGACCCCAGCAAGCTACCCAGGGGTCCACCTCTCTCCCTGGACTTGCAGTAGAGGCCCCAGGGTGCCCCCTTGCCCTCCACCTAGGGGCCTCTGACCCCTGCAAGCTACCCAGGGGACCACCTCTCTCCCTGGACTTGCAGTAGAGGCCCCAGGGTTTCCCCTGGCCCTCTACCTAGGGGCCTCTGACCCCATCAAGCTAAAAAGGGTCTACCTCTCTCCCTGGACTTGCAGTATAGGCCCCAGGGTGCCATATAGTCCTCCACCTAAGGGCCTCTGACCCCAGCAAGTTACCGAGGGGTCCACCTCTCACCCTGGACTTGCAGTATAGGCCCTAGGGTGCCCCCTGGAGCTCCATCTAAGTGCCTAAGACCCCAGCAAGCTACCCAGGGGTCCACCCCTCTCCCTGGACATGCAGTAGAGGCCGCAGGGTGACCCCTTTCCTCCACCTAGGGGCCTCTGACCCCTACAAGCTACCCAGAGGTCCACCTCTCTCCCTTTACTTGCAGTAGAGGTCCCAGGGTGCCCCCTGGTCCTCCACCTAGGGGCCTCTGACCCCAGCATGCTACCCAGGGGTCCACCTCTCTCCTTGGACTAGATGTAGAGGCCCCAGGGTGCCCCCTTGCCCTCCACCTAGGGGCCTCTGACCCCAGCAATCCACCCAGGGGTCCACCTCTCTCTCTAGACTTGCAGTAGAGGCCCCAGGGTGCCCCCTGGCCTTCTACCTAGGGGCCACTGACCCCAGCAGGCTACCCATGGGTCCACCTCTCTCCCTGGACTTGCAGGATAGGCTCCAGGGTGCCCCCTGGCCCTACACCTAGGGGCCTCTGACCCCAGCAAGCCACCCAGGGATCCACATCTCTCCTTGGACTTGCAGTAGAGGCCCCAGGGTGCCCCCTGGCCTTCTACCTAGGGGCCTCTGACCCCAGCAAGCTACCCAGGGGTCTACCTCTCTCCCTGGACTTGCAGTAGAGGCCCCAGCGTGCCCCATGGCCCTCCACCTAAGGGCCTCTGACCCCTGCAAGCTACCCAGGGGTCCACCTCTCTCCCTGGACTTGCAGTAGAGGCCCCAGGGTGCCCCCTTGCCCTCCACCTAGGGGTCTCTGACCCCTGCAAGCTACCCAGGGGACCACCTCTCTCCCTGGACTTGCAGTAGAGGCCCCAGGGTGCCCCCTGGCCTTCTACCTAGGGGCCTCTGACCCCAGCAATTTACCCAGGGGTCTACCTCTTTCCCTGGACATAAAGTATAGGCCTTAGGGTGCCCCCCGTCCCTCCACCTAGTGGCCTCTGACCCCAGCATGCTACCCAGGGGTCCACCTCTCTCCCTGGACTTTCAGCACAAGCCCCAGGGTGAGCCCTGGCCCTCCACCTAGGGGCCTCTGACCCCAGAAAGATATCCAGGGGTACACTTCTCTCCCTGGACTTGCAATGGAGGCCCCAAGGTGCTCCCTTGCCCTCCACCTAGGGGCCTCTGACCCCAGCAAGCTACCCAGGGGTCCACCTCTCTCCCTGGACTTGCAGTAGAGGCCCCAGGGTGCCCCCTGGCCTTCTACCTAGGGGCCTCTGACCCCAGCAAGCTACCCAGGGGTCTACCTCTCTCCCTGGACTTGCAGTATAGGCCCCAGGGTGCCCCATGGCCCTCCACCTAGGGGCCTCTGACCCCTGCAGGCTACCCAGGGGACCACCTCTCTCCCTGGACTTGCAGAAGAGGCCCCAGGGTGCCCCCTGGCCCTCTACCTAGGGGCCTCTGACCCCATCAAGCTAAAAAGGGGTCTACCTCTCTCCCTGGACTTGCAGTATAGGCCCCAGGGTGCCCCCTGGCCTTCTACCTAAGGGCCTCTGACCCCAGCAAGCTACCCAGGGGTCTACCTCTTTCTTTGGACATAAAGTATAGGCCTTAGGGTGCCCCCTTGCCCTCCACCTAGTGGCCTCTGACCCCAGCAAGCTACCCAGGGGTCCACCTGTCTCCCTGGACTTGCAGTAAAGAGCCCAGGGTGCCCCTTGTACCTCCACCTAGGGGCCTCTGACCCCAGCAAGTTACCCAGGGGTCCACCTCTCTCCCTGGACTTGCAGTATAGGCCCCAGGGTGCCCCCTGTCCTTCTACCTAGGGGCCTGTGACCCCAGCAAGCTACCCAGGGGTCTACCTCTCTCCCTGGACTTGCAGTATAGGCCCCAGGGTGCCCCTTGGCCCTCCACCTAAGGGCCTCTGACCCCTGCAAGGTACCCAGGGGTCCACCTCTCTCCCTGGACTTGCAGTAGATGCCCCAGGGTGCCCCCTTGCCCTCCACCTAGGGGCCTCTGACCCCAGCAAGCCACCCAGGGGTCCACCTCTCTCCCTGGACTTGCAGTAGAGAACCCAGGTTACCCCCTGGCCTTCTACCTAGGGGCCTCTGACCCCAGCAAGCTACTCAGGGGTCTACCTCTTTCCTTGGACAGAAAGTATAGGCCTTAGGGTGCCCCCTGGTACTCCACCTAGTGGCCTCTGACCCCAGCATGTTACCCAGGGGTCCACCTATCTCTCTGGACTTGCAGTAAAGGCCCCAAGGTGCCCCCTGGCCCTCCACCTAGGGGCCTCTGACCCCTGCAAGTTACCCAGGGCTCCACAACTCTCCCTGGACTTGCAGTAGAGGCCCCATGGGTGCCCCCTGGCCCTCCACCTAGGGGCCTCTGACCCCAGCAATTTACTCAGGGGTCCACCTTTCTCCCTGGACTTGCAGTATAGGCCCTAGGGTGCCCCTTGGCCCTCTACCTAGGGGCCTCTGACCCCAGCAGGCTACCCACGGGTCCACCTCTCTCCCTGGACTTGCAGGTTAGGCCCCAGGGTGCCCCCTGGTCCTACACCTAGGGGCCTCTGACTACAGCAAGCTTTTTCCAGGGGTCCACTTGTATCCCTGGACTTGCAGTATAGGCCCCAGGGTGCCCCCTGGCCCTCTACCTAGGGGCCTCTGACCCTATCAAGCTACCCAGGGGTCCACCTCTCTCCCTGGACTTGCAGTAGAGGACCCAGGGTGCCCCCTGGCCTTCTACCTAGGGGCCTCTGACCCCAGCAAGCTACCCAGGGGTCTACCTCTCTCCCTGGACTTGCAGTATAGAACCCAGGGTGCCCCATGGCCCTCCACCTAAAGGCTTGTGACCCCTGCAAGCTACCCAGGGGTCCACCTCTCTCCCTGGACTTGCAGTAGAGGCCCCAGGGTGCCCCCTTGCCCTCCACCTAGGGGCCTCTGACCCCTACAAGCTACCCAGGGGTCCACAACTCTCACTGGACTTGCAGTAGAGGCCCCAGGGTACCCCCTGGCCCTCAACCAGTGGGCCTCTGACCCCAGCATGCTACCCAGGGGTCCACCTCTCACCCTAGACTTGCAGTATAGGCCCCAGGGTGCCCCTTGGCCCTCCACCTAGGGACCTCAGACCCCAGCAGGCTAACAACGGCTCCACCTCTCTCCCTGGACTTGCAGGATAGGCCCCAGGGTGCCCCTGGCCCTACACCTAGGGGCCTCTGACCCCAGCCAGTTACCCAGTGGTCCAACTCTCTCCCTGGACTTGCAGTATAGGCCCTAGGGTGCCCCCTGGAGCTCCACCTAGGGGCCTAAGACCCCAGCAAGCTACCCAGGTGTCCACCTCTCTCCCTGGACTTGCAGTATAGGCCCCAGGGTGCCCCTGGCCTTCCACCTAGGGGCCTCTGACCTCTGAAAGCTACCCTGGGGTCCACCTTTCTCCCTGGACTAGCAGTATAGGCCCTTAGGGTGCACCGTGCCCCTCCACATAGAGGCCTAAGACCCCAGCAAGCTACCCAGGGGTCAACCTCTCTCCCTGGACTTGCAGTAGAGGCCCCAGGGTGCCCACAGGCCCTCCACCTAGGGGCCTCTGACCCCTGCAAGTTACCCAGGGGTCCACAACTCTCCCTGGACTTGCAGAAGAGGCCCCAGGGTGCTCCCTGGCCCTCCACCTAGGGGCCTCTGACCCCTGCAAGCTCCCCAGGGGTCCACCTCTCTCATTGGACTTGCAGTATAGGCCCCGGAGTGCCCCCTTGCACTCCACCTAGGGGCCTCTGACCCCAGCAAGCTACCCAGGGGTCCACCTCTCTACCTGGACTTGCAGTAGAGTCCCCAGGGTGCCCACAGGCCCTCCACCTAGGGGCCTCTGACCCCTGCAAGTGACTCAGGGGTCCACCTCTCTCCCTGGACTTGCAGTTTAGGCCCTAGGGTGCCCCCTGGCCCTCCACCTAGGGGCCTCTGACCCCAGCAAGCTACCCAGGGGTCCACCTCTCTCCCTGTACTTGCAGTATAGGCCCTTAGGGTGCCCCCTGGCCCTGTACCTAGGGGCCTCTGACCCCATCAAGCTAAAAAGGGGTCTATCTCTCTCCCTGGACTTGCAGTATAGGCCCCAGGGTGCCATATGGTCCTCCACCTAAGGGCCTCTGACCCCAGCAAGTTACCCAGAGGTCCACCTCTCACCCTGGACTTGCAGTATAGGCCCTAGGGTGCCCCCTGGAGCTCCATCTAAGGGCCTAAGACCCCAGCAAGCTACCCAGGGGTCCACCCCTCTCACTGAACATGCAGTAGAGGCCCCAGGGTGCCCCCTTTCCTCCACTTAGGGGCCTCTGACCCCTACAAGCTACCCAGGTGTCCACCTCTCTCCCTTGACTTGCAGTAGAGGCCCCAGGGTGCCCCCTGGTCCTCCACCTAGGGGCCTCTGACCCCAGCATGCTACCCAGGGGTCCACCTCTCTCCTTGGACTAGATGTAGAGGCCTCAGGGTGCCCCCTTGCCCTCCACCTAGGGGCCTATGACCCCAGCAATCCACCCAGGGGTCCACCTCTCTCCCTGGACTTGCAGTAGAGGACCCAGGGTGCCCCCTGGCCTTCTACCTAGGGGCCACTGACCCCAGCAGGCTACCCATGGGTCCACCTCTCCCTGGACTTGCAGGATAGGCCCCAGGGTGCCCCCTGGCCCTACACCTAGGGGCCTCTGACCCCAGCAAGCCACCCAGGGGTCCACCTCTCTCCCTGGACTTGCAGTAGAGGCCCCAGGGTGCCCCCTGGCCTTCTACCTAGGGGCCTCTGACCCCAGCAAGCTACCCAGGGGTCCACCTCTCTCCCTGGACTTGCAGCACAAGCCCCAGGGTGAGCCCTGGCCCTCCACATAGGGGCCCCTGACCCCAGCAAGCTACCCAGGGGTCCACCTGTCTCCCTGGACTTGCAGTAGAGTGCCCATGGTGCCCCCTGTCCCTCCACCTAGGGGCCTCTGACCCCAGCAGGCTACCCACGGGTCCACCTCTCTCCCTGGACTTGCAGGATAGGCCCCAGGGTGCCCCCTGGCCCTACACCTAGGGGCCTCTGACTACAGCAAGCTACCCAGGGGTCCACTTGTATCCCTTGACTTGCAGTAAAGGCCCCAGGGTGCCCCCTGGCCCTCTACCTAGGGGCCTCTGACCCCATCAAGCTACCCAGAGGTCCACCTCTCTCCCTGGACTTGCAGTAGAGGCCCCAGGGTGCCCCCTGGCCTTCTACCTAGGGGCCTCTGACCCCAGCAAGCTAACTAGGGTCTACCTCTCTCCCTGGACTTGCAGTACAGGCCCCAGCGTGCCCCATGGCCCTCCACCTAAGGGCCTCTGACCCCAGCAAGCTACCCAGGGGTCCACCTCTCTCCCTGGACTTGCAGTAGAGGCCCCAGGGTGCCCCCTTGCCCTCCACCTAGGGGCCTCTGACCCCTGCAAGCTACCCAGGGGACCACCTCTCTCCCTGGACTTGCAGTAGAGGCCCCAGGGTTTCCCCTGGCCCTCTAACTAGGGGCCTCTGACCCCATCAAGCTAAAAAGGGTCTACCTCTCTCCCTGGACTTGCAGTATAGGCCCCAGGGTGCCATATAGTCCTCCACCTAAGGGCCTCTGACCCCAGCAAGTTACCGAGGGGTCCACCTCTCACCCTGGACTTGCAGTATAGGCCCTAGGGTGCCCCCTGGAGCTCCATCTAAGTGCCTAAGACCCCAGCAAGCTACCCAGGGGTCCACCCCTCTCCCTGGACATGCAGTAGAGGCCCCAGGGTGACCCCTTTCCTCCACCTAGGGGCCTCTGACCCCTACAAGCTACCCAGAGGTCCACCTCTCTCCCTTTACTTGCAGTAGAGGTCCCAGGGTGCCCCCTGGTCCTCCACCTAGGGGCCTCTGACCCCAGCATGCTACCCAGGGGTCCACCTCTCTCCTTGGACTAGATGTAGAGGCCCCAGGGTGCCCCCTTGCCCTCCACCTAGGGGCCTCTGACCCCAGCAATCCACCCAGGGGTCCACCTCTCTCTCTAGACTTGCAGTAGAGGCCCCAGGGTGCCCCCTGGCCTTCTACCTAGGGGCCACTGACCCCAGCAGGCTACCCATGGGTCCACCTCTCTCCCTGGACTTGCAGGATAGGCTCCAGGGTGCCCCCTGGCCCTACACCTAGGGGCCTCTGACCCCAGCAAGCCACCCAGGGATCCACATCTCTCCTTGGACTTGCAGTAGAGGCCCCAGGGTGCCCCCTGGCCTTCTACCTAGGGGCCTCTGACCCCAGCAAGCTACCCAGGGGTCTACCTCTCTCCCTGGACTTGCAGTAGAGGCCCCAGCGTGCCCCATGGCCCTCCACCTAAGGGCCTCTGACCCCTGCAAGCTACCCAGGGGTCCACCTCTCTCCCTGGACTTGCAGTAGAGGCCCCAGGGTGCCCCCTTGCCCTCCACCTAGGGGTCTCTGACCCCTGCAAGCTACCCAGGGGACCACCTCTCTCCCTGGACTTGCAGTAGAGGCCCCAGGGTGCCCCCTGGCCTTCTACCTAGGGGCCTCTGACCCCAGCAATTTACCCAGGGGTCTACCTCTTTCCCTGGACATAAAGTATAGGCCTTAGGGTGCCCCCCGTCCCTCCACCTAGTGGCCTCTGACCCCAGCATGCTACCCAGGGGTCCACCTCTCTCCCTGGACTTTCAGCACAAGCCCCAGGGTGAGCCCTGGCCCTCCACCTAGGGGCCTCTGACCCCAGAAAGATATCCAGGGGTACACTTCTCTCCCTGGACTTGCAATGGAGGCCCCAAGGTGCTCCCTTGCCCTCCACCTAGGGGCCTCTGACCCCAGCAAGCTACCCAGGGGTCCACCTCTCTCCCTGGACTTGCAGTAGAGGCCCCAGGGTGCCCCCTGGCCTTCTACCTAGGGGCCTCTGACCCCAGCAAGCTACCCAGGGGTCTACCTCTCTCCCTGGACTTGCAGTATAGGCCCCAGGGTGCCCCATGGCCCTCCACCTAGGGGCCTCTGACCCCTGCAGGCTACCCAGGGGACCACCTCTCTCCCTGGACTTGCAGAAGAGGCCCCAGGGTGCCCCCTGGCCCTCTACCTAGGGGCCTCTGACCCCATCAAGCTAAAAAGGGGTCTACCTCTCTCCCTGGACTTGCAGTATAGGCCCCAGGGTGCCCCCTGGCCTTCTACCTAAGGGCCTCTGACCCCAGCAAGCTACCCAGGGGTCTACCTCTTTCTTTGGACATAAAGTATAGGCCTTAGGGTGCCCCCTTGCCCTCCACCTAGTGGCCTCTGACCCCAGCAAGCTACCCAGGGGTCCACCTGTCTCCCTGGACTTGCAGTAAAGAGCCCAGGGTGCCCCTTGTACCTCCACCTAGGGGCCTCTGACCCCAGCAAGTTACCCAGGGGTCCACCTCTCTCCCTGGACTTGCAGTATAGGCCCCAGGGTGCCCCCTGTCCTTCTACCTAGGGGCCTGTGACCCCAGCAAGCTACCCAGGGGTCTACCTCTCTCCCTGGACTTGCAGTATAGGCCCCAGGGTGCCCCTTGGCCCTCCACCTAAGGGCCTCTGACCCCTGCAAGGTACCCAGGGGTCCACCTCTCTCCCTGGACTTGCAGTAGATGCCCCAGGGTGCCCCCTTGCCCTCCACCTAGGGGCCTCTGACCCCAGCAAGCCACCCAGGGGTCCACCTCTCTCCCTGGACTTGCAGTAGAGAACCCAGGTTACCCCCTGGCCTTCTACCTAGGGGCCTCTGACCCCAGCAAGCTACTCAGGGGTCTACCTCTTTCCTTGGACAGAAAGTATAGGCCTTAGGGTGCCCCCTGGTACTCCACCTAGTGGCCTCTGACCCCAGCATGTTACCCAGGGGTCCACCTCTCTCTCTGGACTTGCAGTAAAGGCCCCAAGGTGCCCCCTGGCCCTCCACCTAGGGGCCTCTGACCCCTGCAAGTTACCCAGGGCTCCACAACTCTCCCTGGACTTGCAGTAGAGGCCCCATGGGTGCCCCCTGGCCCTCCACCTAGGGGCCTCTGACCCCAGCAATTTACTCAGGGGTCCACCTTTCTCCCTGGACTTGCAGTATAGGCCCTAGGGTGCCCCTTGGCCCTCTACCTAGGGGCCTCTGACCCCAGCAGGCTACCCACGGGTCCACCTCTCTCCCTGGACTTGCAGGTTAGGCCCCAGGGTGCCCCCTGGCCCTACACCTAGGGGCCTCTGACTACAGCAAGCTTTTTCCAGGGGTCCACTTGTATCCCTGGACTTGCAGTATAGGCCCCAGGGTGCCCCCTGGCCCTCTACCTAGGGGCCTCTGACCCTATCAAGCTACCCAGGGGTCCACCTCTCTCCCTGGACTTGCAGTAGAGGACCCAGGGTGCCCCCTGGCCTTCTACCTAGGGGCCTCTGACCCCAGCAAGCTACCCAGGGGTCTACCTCTCTCCCTGGACTTGCAGTATAGAACCCAGGGTGCCCCATGGCCCTCCACCTAAAGGCTTGTGACCCCTGCAAGCTACCCAGGGGTCCACCTCTCTCCCTGGACTTGCAGTAGAGGCCCCAGGGTGCCCCCTTGCCCTCCACCTAGGGGCCTCTGACCCCTACAAGCTACCCAGGGGTCCACAACTCTCACTGGACTTGCAGTAGAGGCCCCAGGGTACCCCCTGGCCCTCAACCAGTGGGCCTCTGACCCCAGCATGCTACCCAGGGGTCCACCTCTCACCCTAGACTTGCAGTATAGGCCCCAGGGTGCCCCTTGGCCCTCCACCTAGGGACCTCAGACCCCAGCAGGCTAACAACGGCTCCACCTCTCTCCCTGGACTTGCAGGATAGGCCCCAGGGTGCCCCTGGCCCTACACCTAGGGGCCTCTGACCCCAGCCAGTTACCCAGTGGTCCAACTCTCTCCCTGGACTTGCAGTATAGGCCCTAGGGTGCCCCCTGGAGCTCCACCTAGGGGCCTAAGACCCCAGCAAGCTACCCAGGTGTCCACCTCTCTCCCTGGACTTGCAGTTTAGGCCCCAGGGTGCCCCTGGCCTTCCACCTAGGGGCCTCTGACCTCTGAAAGCTACCCTGGGGTCCACCTTTCTCCCTGGACTAGCAGTATAGGCCCTTAGGGTGCACCGTGCCCCTCCACATAGAGGCCTAAGACCCCAGCAAGCTACCCAGGGGTCAACCTCTCTCCCTGGACTTGCAGTAGAGGCCCCAGGGTGCCCACAGGCCCTCCACCTAGGGGCCTCTGACCCCTGCAAGTTACCCAGGGGTCCACAACTCTCCCTGGACTTGCAGAAGAGGCCCCAGGGTGCTCCCTGGCCCTCCACCTAGGGGCCTCTGACCCCTGCAAGCTCCCCAGGGGTCCACCTCTCTCATTGGACTTGCAGTATAGGCCCCGGAGTGCCCCCTTGCACTCCACCTAGGGGCCTCTGACCCCAGCAAGCTACCCAGGGGTCCACCTCTCTACCTGGACTTGCAGTAGAGTCCCCAGGGTGCCCACAGGCCCTCCACCTAGGGGCCTCTGACCCCTGCAAGTGACTCAGGGGTCCACCTCTCTCCCTGGACTTGCAGTTTAGGCCCTAGGGTGCCCCCTGGCCCTCCACCTAGGGGCCTCTGACCCCAGCAAGCTACCCAGGGGTCCACCTCTCTCCCTGTACTTGCAGTATAGGCCCTTAGGGTGCCCCCTGGCCCTGTACCTAGGGGCCTCTGACCCCATCAAGCTAAAAAGGGGTCTATCTCTCTCCCTGGACTTGCAGTATAGGCCCCAGGGTGCCATATGGTCCTCCACCTAAGGGCCTCTGACCCCAGCAAGTTACCCAGAGGTCCACCTCTCACCCTGGACTTGCAGTATAGGCCCTAGGGTGCCCCCTGGAGCTCCATCTAAGGGCCTAAGACCCCAGCAAGCTACCCAGGGGTCCACCCCTCTCCCTGAACATGCAGTAGAGGCCCCAGGGTGCCCCCTTTCCTCCACTTAGGGGCCTCTGACCCCTACAAGCTACCCAGGTGTCCACCTCTCTCCCTTGACTTGCAGTAGAGGCCCCAGGGTGCCCCCTGGTCCTCCACCTAGGGGCCTCTGACCCCAGCATGCTACCCAGGGGTCCACCTCTCTCCTTGGACTAGATGTAGAGGCCTCAGGGTGCCCCCTTGCCCTCCACCTAGGGGCCTATGACCCCAGCAATCCACCCAGGGGTCCACCTCTCTCCCTGGACTTGCAGTAGAGGACCCAGGGTGCCCCCTGGCCTTCTACCTAGGGGCCACTGACCCCAGCAGGCTACCCATGGGTCCACCTCTCCCTGGACTTGCAGGATAGGCCCCAGGGTGCCCCCTGGCCCTACACCTAGGGGCCTCTGACCCCAGCAAGCCACCCAGGGGTCCACCTCTCTCCCTGGACTTGCAGTAGAGGCCCCAGGGTGCCCCCTGGCCTTCTACCTAGGGGCCTCTGACCCCAGCAAGCTACCCAGGGGTCTACCTCTCTCCCTGGACTTGCAGTACAGGCCCCAGCGTGCCCCATGGCCCTCCACCAAAGGGCCTCTGACCCCTGGAAGCTACCCAGGGGTCCACCTCTCTCCCTGGACTTGCAGTAGAGGCCCCAGGGTGCCCCCTTGCCCTCCACCTAGGGGCCTCTGACCCCTGCAAGCTACCCAGGGGACCACCTCTCTCCCTGGACTTGCAGTATAGGCCCCAGGGTGCCATATGGTCCTCCACCTAAGGGCCTCTGACCCCAGCAAGTTACCCAGGGGTCCACCTCTCACCCTGGACTTGCACTATAGGCCCTAGGGTGCCCCCTGGAGCTCCATCTAAGTGCCTAAGACCCCAGCAAGCTACCCAGGGGTCCACCCCTCTCCCTGGACATGCAGTAGAGGCCCCAGGGTGCCCCCTTTCCTCCACCTAGGGGACTCTGACCCCTACAAGCTACCCAGAGGTCCACCTCTCTCCCTTTACTTGCAGTAGAGGCCCCAGGGTGCCCCCTGGTCCTCCACCTAGGGGCCTCTGACCCCAGCATGCTACCCAGGGGTCCACCTCTCTCCTTGGACTAGATGTAGAGGCCCCAGGGTGCCCCCTTGCCCTCCACCTAGTGGCCTCTGACCCCAGCAAGCTACCCAGGGGTCCACCTGTCTCCCTGGACTTGCAGTAGAGAGCCCAGGGTGCCCCCTGTACCTCCACCTAGGGGCCTCTGACCCCAGCAAGTTACCCAGGGGTCCACCTCTCTCCCTGGACTTGCAGTATAGGCCCCAGGGTGCCCCCTGTCCTTCTACCTAGGGGCCTGTGACCCCAGCAAGCTACAAAGGGGTCTACCTCTCTCCCTGGACTTGCAGTATAGGCCTCAGGGTGCCCCTTGGCCCTCCAACTAGGGGCCTCTGACCCCAGCATGCTACCCAGGGGTCCACCTCTCTCCTTGGACTAGATGTAGAGGCCCCAGGGTGCCCCCTTGCCCTCCACCTATGGGCCTCTGACCCCAGCAAGCCACCCAGGGGTCCACCTCTCTCTCTGGACTTGCAGTAGAGGCCCCAGGGTGCCCCCTGGCCTTCTACCTAGGGGCCACTGACCCCAGCAGGCTACCCATGGGTCCACCTCTCTCCCTGGACTTGCAGGATAGGCCCCAGGGTGTCCCCTGGCCTTCTACCTAGGGGCCTCTGACCCCAGCAAGCTACCCAGGGGTCTACCTCTCTCCCTGGACTTGCAGTATAGGCCCCAGCGTGCCCCATGGCCCTCCACCTAAGGGCCTCTGACCCCTGCAAGCTACCCAGGGGTCCACCTCTCTCCCTGGACTTGCAGTAGAGGCCCCAGGGTGCCCCCTTGCCCTCCACGTAGGGGCCTCTGACCCCTGCAAGCTACCCAGGGGACCACCTCTCTCCCTGGACTTGCAGTAGAGGCCCCAGGGTGCCCCCTGGCCTTCTACCTAGGGGCCTCTGACCCCAGCAATTTACCCAGGGGTCTACCTCTTTCCCTGGACATAAAGTATAGGCCTTAGGGTGCCCCCCGTCCCTCCACCTAGTGGCCTCTGACCCCAGCATGCTACCCAGGGGTCCACCTCTCTCCCTGGACTTTCAGCACAAGCCCCAGGGTGAGCCCTGGCCCTCCACCTAGGGGCCTCTGATCCCAGCAAGATACCCAGGGGTACACTTCTCTCCCTGGACTTGCAATGGAGGCCCCAGGGTGCTCCCTTGCCCTCCACCTAGGGGCCTCTGACCCCAGCAAGCTACCCAGGGGTCCACCTCTCTCCCTGGACTTGCAGTATAGGCCCCAGGGTGCCCCTTGGCCCTCCACCTAGGGTCCTCTGACCCCAGCAAGCTACCCAGGGGTCTACATGTCTCCCTGGACTTTCAGTAGAGAGCCCAGGGTGCCCCCTGTTCCTCCACCCAGGGGCCTCTGACCCCAGCAAGCTACCCAGGGGTCTACCTCTTTCCCTGGACTTGCAGTAGAGGCCCCAGGGTGCCCCCTTGCCCTCCACCTAGGGGCCTCTGACCCCAGCAAGCCACCCAGGGGTTCACCTCTCTCACTGGACTTGCAGTAGAGGCCCCAGGGTGCCCCCTGGCCTTCTACCTAGAGGCCTCTGACCCCAGCAAGCTACCCAGGGGTCTACCTCTCTCCCTGGACTTGCAGTATAGGCCCCTGGGTGCCCCCTTGCCCTCCACCTAGGGGCCTCTGACCCCAGCAAGCTACCCAGGGGTCTACCTCTCTCCCTGGACTTGCAGTATAGGCCCCTGGGTGCCCCCTTGCCCTCCACCTAGGGGCCTCTGACCCCAGCAAGCTACCCAGGGGTCTACCTCTTTCCCTGGACATAAAGTATAGGCCTTAGGGTGCCCCCTGTCCCTCCACCTAGTGGCCTCTGACCCCAGCATGCTACCCAGGGGTCCACCTCTCTCCCTGGACTTTCAGCACAAGCCCCAGGGTGCCCCCTGGCCCTACACCTAGGGGCCTCTGACTACAGCAAGCTACCCAGGGGTCCACTTGTATCCCTGGACTTGCAGTAAAGGCCCCAGGGTGCCCCCTGGCCCTCTACCTAGGGGCCTCTGACCCCATCAAGCTACCCAGAGGTCCACCTCTCTCCCTGGAATTGCAGTAGAGGCCCCAGGGTGCCCCCTGGCCTTCTACCTAGGGGCCTCTGACCCCAGCAAGCTACTCAGGGGTCTACCTCTCTCCCTGGACTTGCAGTATAGGCCCCAGCATGCCCCATGGCCCTCCACCTAAGGGCCTCTGACCCTTGCAAGCTACCCAGGGGTCCACGTCTCTCCCTGGACTTGCAGTAGAGGCCCCAGGGTGCCCCCTTGCCCTCCACCTAGGGGCCTCTGACCCCTGCAAGCTACCCAGGGGACCACCTCTCTCCCTGGATTTGCAGTAGAGGCCCCAGGGTGCCCCTTGGCCTTTTACCTAGGGGCCTCTGACCCCAGCAAGCTACCCAGGGGTCTACCTCTTTCCCTGGACATAAAGTATAGGCCTTAGGGTGCCCCCTGTCCCTCCACCTAGTGGCCTCTGACCCCAGCATGCTACCCAGGGGTCCACCTCTCTCCCTGGACTTTCAGCACAAGCCCCAGGGTGCCCCCTGGCCCTACACCTAGGGGCCTCTGACTACAGCAAGCTACCCAGGGGTCCACTTGTATCCCTGGATTTGCAGTAAAGGCCCCAGGGTGCCCCCTGGCCCTCTACCTAGGGGCCTCTGACCCCATCAAGCTACCCAGGGGTCCACCTCTCTCCCTGGAATTGCAGTAGAGGCCCCAGGGTGCCCCCTGGCCTTCTACCTAGGGGCCTCTGACCCCAGCAAGCTAACCAGGGTCTACCTCTCTCCCTGGACTTGCAGAATAGAACCCAGGGTTCCCCATGGCCCTCTACCTAAGGGCCTCTGACCCCTGCAAGCTACCCAGGGGACCACCTCTCTCCCTGGACTTGCAGTAGAGGCCCCAGGGTGCCCCCTGGCCCTCTACCTAGGGGTCTCTGACCCCATCAAGCTAAAAAGGGGTCTACCTCTTTCCCTGGACTTGCAGTATAGGCCCCAGGGTGCCATATGGCCCTCCACCTAAGGGCCTCTGACCCCAGCAAGTTACCCAGGTGTCCACCTCTCACCCTGGACTTGCAGTATAGGCCCTAGGGTGCCCCCTGGAGCTCCATCTAAGGGCCTAAGACCCCAGCAAGCTACCCAGGGGTCCACCCCTCTCCCTGGACATGCAGTAGAGGCCCCAGGGTGCCCCCTTTCCTCCACCTAGGGGCCTCTGACCCCTACAAGCTACCCAGGGGTCCACCTCTCTCCCTGGACTTGCAGTAGAGGGCCCAGGGTGCCCCCTGGTCCTCCACCTAGGGGCCTCTGACCCCAGCATGCTACCCAGGGGTCCACCTCTCTCCTTGGACTAGATGTAGAGGCCCCAGGGTGGCCCCTTGCCCTCCACCTAGGGGCCTCTGACCTCAGCAATCCACCCAGGGGTCCACCTCTCTCCCTGGACTTGCAGTAGAGGCCCCAGGGTGCCCCCTGGCCTTCTACCTAGGGGCAACTGACCCCAGCAGGCTACCCATGGGTCCACCTCTCTCCCTGGACTTGCAGGATAGGCCCCAGGGTGCCCCCTGGCCCTCCACCTAGGGGCCTCTGACCCCAGCAAGCCACCCAGGTGTCCACCTCTCTCCCTGGACTTGCAGTAGAGGCCCCAGGGTGCCCCCTGGCCTTCTACCTAGGGGCCTCTGACCCCAGCAAGCTAACCAGGGTCTACCTCTCTCCCTGGACTTGCAGTATAGAACCCAGGGTTCCCCATGGCCCTCTACCTAAGGGCCTCTGACCCCTGCAAGCTACCCAGGGGACCACCTCTCTCCCTGGACTTGCAGTAGAGGCCCCAGGGTGCCCCCTGGCCCTCTACCTAGGGGTCTCTGACCCCATCAAGTCAAAAAGGGGTCTACCTCTTTCCATGGACTTGCAGTATAGGCCCCAGGGTGCCATATGGCCCTCCACCTAAGGGCCTCTGACCCCAGCAAGTTACCCAGGGGTCCACCTCTCACCCTGGACTTGCAGTATAGGCCCTCGGGTGCCCCCTGGAGCTCCATCTAAGGGCCTAAGACCCCAGCAAGCTACCCAGGGGTCAACCTCTCTCCCTGGACTTGCAGTAGAGGCCCCAGGGTGCCCATAGGCCCTCCACCTAGGGGCCTCTGACCCCTGCAAGTTACCCAGGGGTCCAAAACTCTCCCTGGACTTGCAGAAGAGTCCCCAGGGTGCCCCCTGGCCCTCCACCTAGGGGCCTCTGACCCCTGCAAGCTCCCCAGGGGTCCACCTCTCTCCCTGGACTTGCAGTAGAGGGCCCAGGGTGCCCCCTGGTCCTCCACCTAGGGGCCTCTGACCCCAGCATGCTACCCAGGGGTCCACCTCTCTCCTTGGACTAGATGTAGAGGCCCCAGGGTGCCCCCTTGCCCTCCACCTAGGGGCCTCTGACCCCAGCAATCCACCCAGGGGTCCACCTCTCTCCCTGGACTTGCAGTAGAGGCCCCAGGGTGCCCCCTGGCCTTCTACCTAGGGGCAACTGACCCCAGTAGGCTACCCATGGGTCCACCTCTCTCCCTGGACTTGCAGGATAGGCCCCAGGGTGCCCCCTGGCCCTCCACCTAGGGGCCTCTGACCCCAGCAAGCCACCCAGGTGTCCACATCTCTCCCTGGACTTGCAGTAGAGGCCCCAGGGTGCCCCCTGGCCTTCTACTTAGGGGCCTCTGACCCCAGCAAGCTACCCATGGGTCCACCTCTCTCCCTGGACTTGCAGGATAGGCCCCAGGGTGCCCCCTGGCCCTCCACCTAGGGGCCTTTGACCCCAGCAAGCCACCCAGGGGTCCACCTCTCTCCCTGGAATTGCAGTAGAGGCCCCAGGGTGCCCCCTGGCCTTCTACCTAGGGGCCTCTGACCCCAGCAAGCTACCCAGGGGTCTACCTCTCTCCCTGGACTTGCAGTTTAGGCCCCAGCGTGCCCCATGGCCCTCCACCTAAGGGCCTCTGACCCCTGCAAGCTACCCAGGGGTCCACGTCTCTCCCTGGACTTGCAGTAGAAGCCCCAGGGTGCCCCCTTGCCCTCCACCTAGGGGCCTCTGACCCCTGCAAGCTACCCAGGGGACCACCTCTCTCCCTGGACTTGCAGTAGAGGCCCCAGGGTGCCCCCTGGCCTTCTACCTAGGGGCCTCTGACCCCAGCTTGCTACCCAGGGGTCTACCTCTTTCCCTGGACTTGCAGTAGAGGCCCCAGGGTGCCCCCTCGCCTTCTACCTAGGGGCCTCTGACCCCAGCAAGCTACCCAGGGGTCTACCTCTTTCCCTGGACATAAAGTATAGGCCTTAGGATGCCCCCTGGCCCTCCACCTAGTGGCGTCTGACCCCAGCATGCTACCCAGGGGTCCACCTCTCTCCCTGGACTTGCAGCACAAGCCCCAGGGTGAGCCCTGGCCCTCCACATAGGGGCCCCTGACCCCAGCATGCTACCCAGGGGTCCACCTGTCTCCCTGGACTTGCAGTAGAGAGCCCATGGTGCCCCCTGTCCCTCCACCCAGGGGCCTCTGACCCCAGCAGGCTACCCACGGGTCCACCTCTCTCCCTGGACTTGCAGGTTAGGCCCCAGGGTGCCCCCTGGCCCTACACCTAGGGGCCTCTGACTACAGCTAGCTACCCAGGGGTCCACTTGTATCCATGGACTTGCAGTAAAGGCCCCAGGGTGCCCCCTGGCCCTCTACCTAGGGGCCTCTGACCTCATCAAGCTACCCAGGGTTCCACCTCTCTCCCTGGACTTGCAGTACAGGCCCCAGGGTGCCCCCTGGCCTTCTACCTAGGGGCCTCTGACCCCAGCAAGCTACCCAGGTGTCCACCTCTCTCCCTGGACTTGCAGTATAGGCCCCAGGGTGCCCCTGGCCTTCCACATAGGGGCCTAAGACCCCAGCAAGCTACCCAGGGGTCAACCTCTCTCCCTGGACTTGCAGTAGAGGCCCCAGGGTGCCCACAGGCCCTCCACCTAGGGGCCTCTGACCCCTGCAAGTTACCCAGGGGTCCACAACTCTCCCTGGACTTGCAGAAGAGTCCCCAGGGTGCCCCCTGGCCCTCCACCTAGGGGCCTCTGACCCCTGCAAGCTCCCCAGGGGTCCACCTCTCTCATTGGACTTGCAGTATAGGCCCCGGGGTGACCCCCTTGCCCTCCACCTAGGGGCCTCTGACCCCAGCAAGCTACCCAGGGGTCCACCTCTCTCCCTGGACTAGCAGTAGAGGCCCTAGGTTGCCCACAGGCCCTCCACCTAGGGGCCTCTGACCCCTGCAAGTTACTCAGGGGTCCACCTCTCTCCCTGGACTTGCAGTTTAGGCCCTAGGGTGCCCCCTGGCCCTCCACCTAGGGGCCTCTGACCCCAGCAAGCTACCCAGGGGTCCACCTCTCTCCCTGTACTTGCAGTATAGGCCCTTAGGGTGCCCCCTGGCCCTGTACCTAGGGGCCTCTCACCCCATCAAGCTAAAAAGGGGTCTATCTCTCTCCCTGGACTTGCAGTATAGGCCCCAGGGTGCCATATGGTCCTCCACCTAAGGGCCTCTGACCCCAGCAAGTTACCCAGAGGTCCACCTCTCACCCTGGACTTGCAGTATAGGCCCTAGGGTGCCCCCTGGAGCTCCATCTAAGGGCCTAAGACCCCAGCAAGCTACCCAGGGGTCCACCCCTCTCCCTGAACATGCAGTAGAGGCCCCAGGGTGCCCCCTTTCCTCCACCTAGGGGCCTCTGACCCCTACAAGCTACCCAGGTGTCCACCTCTCTCCCTTGACTTGTAGTAGAGGCCCCAGGGTGCCCCCTGGTCCTCCACCTAGGGGCCTCTGACCCCAGCATGCTACCCAGGGGTCCACCTCTCTCCTTGGACTAGATGTAAAGACCCCAGGATGCCCCCTTGCCCTCCACCTAGGGGCCTATGACCCCAGCAATCCACCCAGGGGTCCACCTCTCTCCCTGGACTTGCAGTAGAGGCCCCAGGGTGCCCCCTGGCCTTCTACCTAGGGGCAACTGACCCCAGCAGGCTACCCATGGGTCCACCTCTCTCCCTGGACTTGCAGGATAGGCCCCAGGGTGCCCCCTGGCCCTACTCCTAGGGGCCTTTGACCCCAGCAAGCCACCCAGGGGTCCACCTCTCTCCCTGGACTTGCAGTAGAGGCCCCAGGGTGCCCCCTGGCCTTCTACTTAGGGGCCTCTGACCCCAGCAAGCTACCCATGGGTCCACCTCTCTCCCTGGACTTGCAGGATAGGCCCCAGGGTGCCCCCTGGCCCTCCACCTAGGGGCCTTTGACCCCAGCAAGCCACCCAGGGGTCCACCTCTCTCCCTGGAATTGCAGTAGAGGCCCCAGGGTGCCCCCTGGCCTTCTACCTAGGGGCCTCTGACCCCAGCAAGCTACCCAGGGGTCTACCTCTCTCCCTGGACTTGCAGTTTAGGCCCCAGCGTGCCCCATGGCCCTCCACCTAAGGGCCTCTGACCCCTGCAAGCTACCCAGGGGTCCACGTCTCTCCCTGGACTTGCAGTAGAAGCCCCAGGGTGCCCCCTTGCCCTCCACCTAGGGGCCTCTGACCCCTGCAAGCTACCCAGGGGACCACCTCTCTCCCTGGACTTGCAGTAGAGGCCCCAGGGTGCCCCCTGGCCTTCTACCTAGGGGCCTCTGACCCCAGCTTGCTACCCAGGGGTCTACCTCTTTCCCTGGACTTGCAGTAGAGGCCCCAGGGTGCCCCCTCGCCTTCTACCTAGGGGCCTCTGACCCCAGCAAGCTACCCAGGGGTCTACCTCTTTCCCTGGACATAAAGTATAGGCCTTAGGATGCCCCCTGGCCCTCCACCTAGTGGCGTCTGACCCCAGCATGCTACCCAGGGGTCCACCTCTCTCCCTGGACTTGCAGCACAAGCCCCAGGGTGAGCCCTGGCCCTCCACATAGGGGCCCCTGACCCCAGCATGCTACCCAGGGGTCCACCTGTCTCCCTGGACTTGCAGTAGAGAGCCCATGGTGCCCCCTGTCCCTCCACCCAGGGGCCTCTGACCCCAGCAGGCTACCCACGGGTCCACCTCTCTCCCTGGACTTGCAGGTTAGGCCCCAGGGTGCCCCCTGGCCCTACACCTAGGGGCCTCTGACTACAGCTAGCTACCCAGGGGTCCACTTGTATCCATGGACTTGCAGTAAAGGCCCCAGGGTGCCCCCTGGCCCTCTACCTAGGGGCCTCTGACCTCATCAAGCTACCCAGGGTTCCACCTCTCTCCCTGGACTTGCAGTACAGGCCCCAGGGTGCCCCCTGGCCTTCTACCTAGGGGCCTCTGACCCCAGCAAGCTACCCAGGTGTCCACCTCTCTCCCTGGACTTGCAGTATAGGCCCCAGGGTGCCCCTGGCCTTCCACATAGGGGCCTAAGACCCGAGCAAGCTACCCAGGGGTCAACCTCTCTCCCTGGACTTGCAGTAGAGGCCCCAGGGTGCCCACAGGCCCTCCACCTAGGGGCCTCTGACCCCTGCAAGTTACCCAGGGGTCCACAACTCTCCCTGGACTTGCAGAAGAGTCCCCAGGGTGCCCCCTGGCCCTCCACCTAGGGGCCTCTGACCCCTGCAAGCTCCCCAGGGGTCCACCTCTCTCATTGGACTTGCAGTATAGGCCCCGGGGTGACCCCCTTGCCCTCCACCTAGGGGCCTCTGACCCCAGCAAGCTACCCAGGGGTCCACCTCTCTCCCTGGACTAGCAGTAGAGGCCCCAGGTTGCCCACAGGCCCTCCACCTAGGGGCCTCTGACCCCTGCAAGTTACTCAGGGGTCCACCTCTCTCCCTGGACTTGCAGTTTAGGCCCTAGGGTGCCCCCTGGCCCTCCACCTAGGGGCCTCTGACCCCAGCAAGCTACCCAGGGGTCCACCTCTCTCCCTGTACTTGCAGTATAGGCCCTTAGGGTGCCCCCTGGCCCTGTACCTAGGGGCCTCTCACCCCATCAAGCTAAAAAGGGGTCTATCTCTCTCCCTGGACTTGCAGTATAGGCCCCAGGGTGCCATATGGTCCTCCACCTAAGGGCCTCTGACCCCAGCAAGTTACCCAGAGGTCCACCTCTCACCCTGGACTTGCAGTATAGGCCCTAGGGTGCCCCCTGGAGCTCCATCTAAGGGCCTAAGACCCCAGCAAGCTACCCAGGGGTCCACCCCTCTCCCTGAACATGCAGTAGAGGCCCCAGGGTGCCCCCTTTCCTCCACCTAGGGGCCTCTGACCCCTACAAGCTACCCAGGTGTCCACCTCTCTCCCTTGACTTGTAGTAGAGGCCCCAGGGTGCCCCCTGGTCCTCCACCTAGGGGCCTCTGACCCCAGCATGCTACCCAGGGGTCCACCTCTCTCCTTGGACTAGATGTAAAGACCCCAGGATGCCCCCTTGCCCTCCACCTAGGGGCCTATGACCCCAGCAATCCACCCAGGGGTCCACCTCTCTCCCTGGACTTGCAGTAGAGGCCCCAGGGTGCCCCCTGGCCTTCTACCTAGGGGCAACTGACCCCAGCAGGCTACCCATGGGTCCACCTCTCTCCCTGGACTTGCAGGATAGGCCCCAGGGTGCCCCCTGGCCCTACTCCTAGGGGCCTCTGACCCCAGCAAGCCACCCAGGGGTCCACCTCTCTCCCTGGACTTGCAGTAGAGGCCCCAGGGTGCCCCCTGGCCTTCTACCTAGGGGCCTCTGACCCCAGCAAGCTACCCAGGGGTCTACCTCTCTCCCTGGACTTGCAGTACAGGCCCCAGCGTGCCCCATGGCCCTCCACCTAAGGGCCTCTGACCCCTGCAAGCTACCCAGGGGTCCACCTCTCTCCCTGGACTTGCAGTAGAGGCCCCAGGGTGCCCCCTTGCCCTCATCCTAGGGGCCTCTGACCCCTGCAAGCTACCCAGGGGACCACCTCTCTCCCTGGACTTGCAGTAGAGGCCCCAGGGTGTCCCCTGGCCCTCTACCTAGGGGCCTCTGACCCCATCAAGCTAAAAAGGGGTCTACCTCTCTCCCTGGACTTGCAGTATAGGCCCCAGGGTGCCATATGGTCCTCCACCTAAGGGCCTCTGACCCCAGCAAGTTACCCAGGGGTCCACCTCTCACCCTGGACTTGCAGTATAGGCCCTAGGGTGCCCCCTGGAGCTCCATCTAAGTGCCTAAGACCCCAGCAAGCTACCCAGGGGTCCACCCCTCTCCCTGGACATGCAGTAGAGGCCCCAGGGTGCCCCCTTTCCTCCACCTAGGGGCCTCTGACCCCTACAAGCTACCCAGAGGTCCACCTCTCTCCCTTTACTTGCAGTAGAGGCCCCAGGGTGCCCCCTGGTCCTCCACCTAGGGGCCTCTGACCCCAGCATGCTACCCAGGGGTCCACCTCTCTCCTTGGACTAGATGTAGAGGCCCCAGGGTGCCCCCTTGCCCTCCACCTAGGGGCCTCTGACCCCAGCAATCCACCCAGGGGTCCACCTCTCTCTCTGGACTTGCAGTAGAGGCCCCAGGGTGCCCCCTGGCCTTCTACCTAGGGGCCACTGACCCCAGCAGGCTACCCATGGGTCCACCTCTCTCCCTGGACTTGCAGGATAGCCCCAGGTTGCCCCCTGGCCCTACACCTAGGGGCCTCTGACCCCAGCAAGCCACCCAGGGATCCACCTCTCTCCCTGGACTTGCAGTAGAGGCCCCAGGGTGCCCCCTGGCCTTCTACCTAGGGGCCACTGACCCCAGCAAGCTACCCCGGGGTCCACCTCTCTCCCTGGACTTGCAGTAGAGAACCCAGGTTACCCCCTGGCCTTCTACCTAGGGGCCTCTGACCCCAGCAAGCTACTCAGGGGTCTACCTCTTTCCTTGGACATAAAGTATAGGCCTTTGGGTGCCCCCTGGCCCTCCACCTAGTGGCCTCTGACCCCAGCATGTTACCCAGGGCTCCACAACTCTCCCTGGACTTGCAATAGAGGCCCCATGGGTTCCCCCTGGCCCTCCACCTAGGGGCCTCTGACCCCTGCTAGTTACCCAGGGCTCCACAACTCTCCCTGGACTTGCAATAGAGGCCCCATGGGTGCCCCCTGGCCCTCCACCTAGGGGCCTCTGACTCCAGCAATTTACTCAGGGGTCCACCTCTCTCCCTGGACTTGCAGTAAAGGCCCTAGGGTGCCCCCTGGCCCTCTACCTAGGGGCCTCTGACCCCAGCAGGCTACCCACGGGTCCACCTCTCTCCCTGGACTTGCAGGTTAGACCCCAGGGTGCCCCCTGGCCCTACACCTAGGGGCCTCTGACTACAGCAAGCTACCCAGGGGTCCAATTGTATCCCTGGACTTGCAGTATAGGCCCCAGGGTGCCCCCTGGCCCTCTACCTAGGGGCCTCTGACCCTATCAAGCTACCCAGGGGTCCACCTCTCTCCCTGGACTTGCAGTAGAGGCCCCAGGGTGCCCCCTGGCCTTCTACCTAGGGGCCTCTGACCCCAGCAAGCTACCCAGGGGTCTACCTCTCTCCCTGGACTTGCAGTATAGAACCCAGGGTGCCCCATGGCCCTCCACCTAAAGGCCTCTGACCCCTGCAAGCTACCCAGGGGTCCACTTCTCTCCCTGGACTTGCAGTAGAGGCCCCAGGGTGCCCCCTTGCCCTCCACCTAGGGGCCTCTGACCCCTACAAGCTACCCAGGGGTCCACATCTCTCACTGGACTTGCAGTAGAGGCCCCAGGGTACCCCCTGGCCCTCAACCAGTGGGCCTCTGACCCCAGCATGCTACCCAGGGGTCCACCTCTCACCCTAGACTTGCAGTATAGGCCCCAGGGTGCCCCTTGGCCCTCCACCTAGGGACCTCAGACCCCAGCAGGCTAACAACGGCTCCACCTCTCTCCCTGTACTTGCAGGATACTCCCCAGGGTGCCCCTGGCCCTACACCTAGGGGCCTCTGACCCCAGCCAGTTACCCAGTGGTCCAACTCTCTCCCTGGACTTGCAGTATAGGCCCTAGGGTGCCCCCTGGAGCTCCACCTAGGGGCCTCTGACCCCAGCAAGCTACCCAGGGGTCTACCTCTCTCCCTGGACTTGCAGTATAGGCCCCAGCGTGCCCCATGGCCCTCCACCTAAGGGCCTCTGACCCCTGCAAGCTACCCAGGGGTCTACCTGTCTCCCTGGACTTGCAGTAGAGGCCCCAGGGTGCCCCCTTGCCCTCCACCTAGGGGCCTCTGACCCCTGCAAGCTACCCAGGGGACCACCTCTCTCTCTGGACTTGCAGTAGAGGCCCCAGGGTGCCCCCTGGCCTTCTACCTAGTGGCCTCTGACCCCAGCATGCTACCCAGGGTTCCACCTCTCTCCCTGGACTTTCAGCACAAGCCCCAGGGTGAGCCCTGGCCCTCCACCTAGGGGCCTCTGACCCCAGCAAGCTACCCAGGGGTACACTTCTCTCCCTGGACTTGCAATGGAGGCCCCAGGGTGCTCCCTTGCCCTCCACCTAGGGGCCTCTGACCCCAGCAAGCTACCCAGAGGTCCACCTCTCTCCCTTTACTTGCAGTAGAGGCCCCATGGTGCCCCCTGGTCCTCCACCTAGGGGCCTCTGACCCCAGCATGCTACCCAGGGGTCCACCTCTCTCCTTGGACTAGATGTAGAGGCCCCAGGGTGCCCCCTTGCCCTCCACCTAGGGGCCTCTGACCCCAGCAATCCACCCAGGGGTCCACCTCTCTCTCTGGACTTGCAGTAGAAGCCCCAGGGTGCCCCCTGGCCTTCTACCTAGGGGCCACTGACCCCAGCAGGCTACCCATGGGTCCACCTCTCTCCCTGGACTTGCAGGATAGGCCCCAGGGTGCCCCCTGGCCCTACACCTAGGGGCCTCTGACCCCAGCAAGCCACCCAGGGATCCACCTCTCTCCCTGGACTTGCAGTAGAGGCCCCAGGGTGCCCCCTGGCCTTCTACTTAGGGGCCTCTGACCCCAGCAAGCTACCCAGGGGTCTACCTCTCTCCCTGGACTTGCAGTATAGGCCCCAGCGTGCCCCATGGCCCTCCACCTAAGGGCCTCTGACCCCTGCAAGCTACCCAGGGGTCCACCTCTCTCCCTGGACTTGCAGTAGAGGCCCCAGGGTGCCCCCTTGCCCTCCACCTAGGGGCCTCTGACCCCTGCAAGCTACCCAGGGGACCACCTCTCCCCCTGGACTTGCAGTAGAGGCCCCAGGGTGCCCCCTGGCCTTCAACCTAGTGGCCTCTGACCCCAGCATGCTACCCAGGGTTCCACCTCTCTCCCTGGACTTTCAGCACAAGCCCCAGGGTGAGCCCTGGCCCTCCACCTAGGGGCTTCTGACCCCAGCAAGCTACCCAGGGGTACACTTCTCTCCCTGGACTTGCAATGGAGGCCCCAGGGTGCTCCCTTGCCCTTCACCTAGGGGCCTCTGACCCCAGCAAGCTACCCAGGGGTTCACCTCTCTCCCTGGACTTGCAGTATAGGCCCCAGGGTGCCCCTTGGCCCTCCACCTAGGGGCTTCTGACCCCAGCAAGCTACCCAGGGGTCTACCTGTCTCCCTGGACTTGCAGTAGAGAGCCCAGGGTGCCCCCTGTCCCTCCACCCAGGGGCCTCTGACCCCGGCAAGCTCCCCAGGGGTCCACCTCTCTCATTGGACTTGCAGTATAGGCCCCGGGGTGCCCCCTTGCCCTCCACCTAGGGGCCTCTGACCCCAGCAAGCTACCCAGGGGTCCACCTCTCTCCCTGGACTTGCGGTAGAGGCCCCAGGGTGCCCACAGGCCCTCCACCTAGGGGCCTCTGACCCCTGCAAGTTACTCAGGGGTCCACCTCTCTCCCTGGACTTGCAGTTTAGGCCCTAGGGTGCCCCCTGGCCCTCCACCTAGGGGCCTCTGACCCCAGCAAGCTACCCAGGGGTCCACCTCTCTCCCTGTACTTGCAGTATAGGCCCTTAGGGTGCCCCCTGGCCCTGTACCTAGGGGCCTCTCACCCCATCAAGCTAAAAAGGGGTCTATCTCTCTCCCTGGACTTGCAGTTTAGGCCCCAGGGTGCCATATGGTCCTCCACCTATGGGCCTCTGACCCCAGCAAGTTACCCAGAGGTCCACCTCTCACCCTGGACTTGCAGTATAGGCTCTAGGGTGCCCCCTGGAGCTCCATCTAAGGGCCTAAGACCCCAGCAAGCTACCCAGGGGTCCACCCCTCTCCCTGAACATGCAGTAGAGGCCCCAGGGTGCCCCCTTTCCTCCACCTAGGGGCCTCTGACCCCTACAAGCTACCCAGGTGTCCACCTCTCTCCCTTGACTTGCAGAAGAGAACCCAGGGTGCCCCCTGGTCCTCCACCTAGGGGCCTCTGACCCCAGCATGCTACCCAGGGGTCCACCTCTCTCCTTGGACTAGATGTAGAGGCCCCAAGGTGCCCCCTTGCCCTCCACCTAGGGGCCTATGACCCCAGCAATCCACCCAGGGGTCCACCTCTCTCCCTGGACTTGCAGTAGAGGCCCCAGGGTGCCCCCTAGCCTTCTACCTAGGGGCCACTGACCCCAGCAGGCTACCCATGGGTCCACCTCTCTCCCTGGACTAGCAGGATAGGCCCCAGGGTGCCCCCTGGCCCTACACCTAGGGGCCTCTGACCCTAGCAAGCCACCCAGGGGTCCACCTCTCTCCCTGGACTTGCAGTAGAGGCCCCAGGGTGCCCCCTGGCCTTCTACCTAGGGGCCTCTGACCCCAGCAAGCTACCCAGGGGTCTACCTCTCTCCCTGGACTTGCAGTACAGGCGCCAGCGTGCCCCATGGCCCTCCACCTAAGGGCCTCTGACCCCTGCAAGCTACCCAGGGGTCCACCTCTCTCCCTGGACTGGCAGTAGAGGCCCCAGGGTGCCCCTTGGCCCTCCACCTAGGGGCCTCTGACCCCAGCAAGCTACCCAGGGGTCTACCTGTCTCCCTGGACTTGCAGTAGAGAGCCCAGGGTGCCCCCTGTCCCTCCACCCAGGGGCCTCTGACCCCAGCAAGCTACCCAGGGGTCTACCTCTTTCCCTGGACTTGCAGTAGAGGCCCCAGGGTGCCCCCTTGCCCTCCACCTAGGGGCTTCTGACCCCAGCAAGCCACCCAGGGGTTCACCTCTCTCCCTGGACTTGCAGTAGAGGCCCCAGGGTGCCCCCTGGCCTTCTACCTAGGGGCCTCTGACCCCAGCAAGCTACCCAGGGGTCTACCTCTCTCCCTGGACTTGCAGTATAGGCCCCAGGGTGCCCCATGGCCCTCCACCTAGGGGCCTCTGACCCCTGCAAGCTACCCAGGGGTCCACCCCTCTCCCTGGACATAAAGTAGAGGCCCCAGGGTGCCCCCTTTCCTCCACCTAGGGGCCTCTGACCCCTACAAGCTACCCAGGGGTCCACCTCTCTCCCTGGACTTGCAGTAGAGGCCCCAGGGTGCCCCCTGGTCCTCCACCTAGGGGCCTCTGACCCCTGCATGCTACCCAGGGGTCCACCTCTCTCCTTGGACTAGATGTAGAGGCCCCAGGGTGCCCCCTTGCCGTCCACCTAGGGGCCTCTAACCCCAGCATTCCACCCAGGGGTCCACCTCTCTCCCTGGACTTGCAGTAGAGGCCCCAGGGTGCCCCCTGGCCTTCTAAGTAGGGGCCACTGACCCCAGCAGGCTACCCATGGGTCCACCTCTCTCCCTGGACTTGCAGTAGAGGCCCCAGGGTGCCCCCTGGCCCTACACCTAGGGGCCTCTGACCCCAGCAAGCCACCCAGGGGTCCACCTCTCTCCCTGGACTTGCAGTATAGGCCCCAGCGTGCCCCATGGCCCTCCACCTAAGGGCCTCTAACCCCTTTAAGCTACCCAGGGGTCCACGTCTCTCCCTGGACTTGCAGTAGAGGCCCCAGGGTGCCCCCTTGCCCTCCACCTAGGGGCCTCTGACCCCTGCAAGCTACCCAGGGGACCACCTCTCTCCCTGGACTTGCAGTAGAGGCCCCAGGGTGCCCCCTGGCCTTCTACCTAGGGGCCTCTAACCCCGGCAAGCTACCCAGGGGTCTACCTCTTTCCCTGGACATAAAGTATAGGCCTTAGGGTGCCCCCTATCCCTCCACCTAGTGGCCTCTGACCCCAGCATGCTACCCAGGGGTCCACCTCTCTCCCTGGACTTTCAGCACAAGCCCCAAGGTGAGCCCTGGCCCTCCACATAGGGGCCCCTGACCCCAGCAAGCTACCCAGGGGTCCACCTGTCTCCCTGGACTTGCAGTAGAGGCCACAAGGTGCCCCCTGGCCTTCTACCTAGGGGCCTCTGACCCCAGCAAGCTACCCAGGTGTCTACCTCTTTCCCTGGACATAAAGTATAGGCCTTAGGGTGCCCCCTAGCCCTCCACCTAGTGGCCTCTGACCCCAGCATGCTACCCAGGGGTCCACCTCTCTCCCTGGACTTGCAGCACAAGCCCCAGGGTGAGCCCTGGCCCTCCACATAGGGGCCCCTGACCCCAGCCAGCTACCCAGGGGTCCACCTGTCTCCCTGGACTTGCAGTAGAGAGATCATGGTGCCCCCTGTCCCTCCACATAGGGGCCTCTGACCCCAGCAGGCTACCCACGGGTCCACCTCTCTCCCTGGACTTGCAGGATAGGCCCCAGGGTGCCCCCTGGCTCTACACCTAGGGGCCTCTGACCCCAGCAAGCCAGCCAGGGATCCACCTCTCTCCCTGGACTTGCAGTAGAGGCCCCAGGGTGCCCCCTGGCCTTCTACCTAGGGGCCTCTGACCCCAGCAAGCTACCCAGGGGTCTACCTCTCTCCCTGGACTTGCAGTATAGGCCCCAGCATGCCCCATGGCCCTCCACCTAAGGGCCTCTGACCCTTGCAAGCTACCCAGGGGTCCACGTCTCTCCCTGGACTTGCAGTAGAGGCCCCAGGGTGCCCCCTTGCCCTCCAGCTAGGGGCCTCTGACCCCTGCAAGCTACCCAGGGGACCACCTCTCTCCCTGGACTTGCAGTAGAGGCCCCAGGGTGCCCCTTGGCCTTCTACCTAGGGGCCTCTGACCCCAGCAAGCTACCCAGGGGTCTACCTCTTTCCCTGGACATAAAGTATAGGCCTTAGGGTGCCCCCTGTCCCTCCACCTAGTGGCCTCTGACCCCAGCATGCTACCCAGGGGTCCACCTCTCTCCCTGGACTTTCAGCACAAGCCCCAGGGTGCCCCATGGCCCTCCACCTAAGGGCCCCTGTCCCCAGCAAGCCACCCAGGGGTCCACCTCTCTCCCTGGACTTGCAGTAGAGGCCCCAGGGTGCCCCCTGGCCTTCAACCTAGGGGCCTCTGACCCCAGCAAGCTACCCAGGGGTCTACCTCTTTCCCTGGACATAAAGTATAGGCCTTAGGGTGCCCCCTGGCCCTCCACCTAGTAGCGTCTGACCCCAGCATGCTACCCAGGGGTCCACCTCTCTCCCTGGACTTGCAGCACAAGCCCCAGGGTGAGCCCTGGCCAACCACATAGGGGCCCCTGACCCCAGCAAGCTACCCAGGGGTCCACCTGTCTCCCTGGACTTGCAGTAGAAAGCCCATGGTGCCCCCTGTCCCTCTACCTAGGGGCCTCTGACCCCAGCAGGCTACCCACGGGTCCACCTCTCTCCCTGGATTTGCAGGTTAGGCCCCAGGGTGCCCCCTGGCCCTACACCTAGGGGCCTCTGACTACAGCAAGCTACCCAGGGGTCCACTTGTATCCCTGGACTTGCAGTAAAGGCCCCAGGGTGCCCCTTGGCCCTCTACCTAGGGGCCTCTGACCCCATCAAGCTACCCAGAGGTCCACCTCTCTCCCTGGACTTGCAGTAGAGGCCCCAGGGTGCCCCCTGGCCTTCTACCTAGGGGCCTCTGACCCCAGCAAGCTAACCAGGGTCTACCTCTCTCCCTGGACTTGCAGTACAGGCCCCAGCGTGCCCCATGGCCCTCCACCTAAGGGCCTCTGACCCCTGCAAGCTACCCAGGGGTCCACCTCTCTCCCTGGACTTGCAGTAGAGGCCCCAGGGTGCGCCCTTGCCCTCCACCTAGGGTCCTCTGACCCCTGCAAGCTACCCAGGGGACCACCTCTCTTCCTGGACTTGCAGGATAGGCCCCAGGGTGCCCCTGGCCCTACATCTAGGGGCCTCTGACCCCAGCCAGTTACCCAGTGGTCTAACTCTCTCCCTGGACTTGCAGTATAGGCCCCAGGGTGCCATATGGTCCTCCACCTAAGGGCCTCTGACCCCAGCAAGTTACCCAGGGGTCCACCTCTCACCCTGGACTTGCAGTACAGGCCCTAGGGTGCCCCCTGGAGCTCCATCTAAGTGCCTAAGACCCCAGCAAGCTACCCAGGGGTCCACCCCTCTCCCTGGACACGCAGTAGAGGCCCCAGGGTGCCCCCTTTCCTCCACCTAGGGGCCTCTGACCCCTACAAGCTACCCAGAGGTCCACCTCTCTCCCTTTACTTGCAGTAGAGGCCCCAGGGTGCCCCATGGTCCTCCACCTAGGGGCCTCTGACCCCAGCATGCTACCCAGGGGTCCACCTCTCTCCTTGGACTAGATGTAGAGGCCCCAGGGTGCCCCCTTGCCCTCCACCTAGTGGCCTCTGACCCCAGCAAGCTACCCAGGGGTCCACCTGTCTCCCTGGACTTGCAGTAGAGAGCCCAGGGTGCCCCCTGTACCTCCACCTAGGGGCCTCTGACCCCAGCAAGTTACCCAGGGGTCCACCTCTCTCCCTGGACTTGCAGTATAGGCCCCAGGGTGCCCCCTGTCCTTCTACCTAGGGGCCTGTGACCCCAGCAAGCTACCCAGGGGTCTACCTCTTTCCCTGGACTTGCAGTATAGGCCTCAGGGTGCCCCTTGGCCCTCCAACTAGGGGCCTCTGACCCCAGCATGCTACCCAGGGGTCCACCTCTCTCCTTGGACTAGATGTAGAGGCCCCAGAGTGCCCCCTTGCCCTCCACCTATGGGACTCTGACCCCAGCAAGCCACCCAGGGGTCCACCTCTCTCTCTGGACTTGCAGTAGAGGCCCCAGGGTGCCCCCTGGCCTTCTACCTAGGGGCCTCTGACCCCAGCAAGCTACCCAGGGGTCTACCTCTCTCCCTGGACTTGCAGTATAGGCCCCAGCGTGCCCCATGGCCCTCCACCTAAGGGCCTCTGACCCCTGCAAGCTACCCAGGGGTCCACCTCTCTCCCTGGACTTGCAGTAGAGGCCCCAGGGTGCCCCCTTGCCCTCCACCTAGGGGCCTCTGACCCCTGCAAGCTACCCAGGGGACCACCTCTCTCCCTGGACTTGCAGTAGAGGCCCCAGGGTGCCCCCTGGTCTTCTACCTAAGGGCCTCTGACCCCAGCACTTTACCCAGGGGTCTACCTCTTTCCCTGGACATAAAGTATAGGCCTTAGGGTGCCCCCCGTCCCTCCACCTAGTGGCCTCTGACCCCAGCATGCTACCCAGGGGTCCACCTCTCTCCCTGGACTTTCAGCACAAGCCCCAGGGTGAGCCCTGGCCCTCCACCTAGGGGCCTCTGATCCCAGCAAGATACCCAGGGGTACACTTCTCTCCCTGGACTTGCAATGGAGGCCCCAGGGTGCTCCCTTGCCCTCCACCTAGGGGCCTCTGACCCCAGCAAGCTACCCAGGGGTCCACCTCTCTCCCTGGACTTGCAGTATAGGCCCCAGGGTGCCCCTTGGCCCTCCACCTAGGGTCCTCTGACCCCAGCAAGCTACCCAGGGGTCTACCTGTCTCCCTGGACTTGCAGTAGAAAGCCCAGGGTGCCCCCTGTTCCTCCACCCAGGGGCCTCTGACCCCAGCAAGCTACCCAGGGGTCTACCTCTTTCCCTGGACTTGCAGTAGAGGCCCCAGGGTGCCCCCTTGCCCTCCACCTAGGGGCCTCTGACACCAGCAAGCCACCCAGGGGTTCACCTCTCTCCCTGGACTTGCAGTAGAGGCCCCAGGGTGCCCCCTGGCCTTCTACCTAGGGGCCTCTGACCCCAGCAAGCTACCCAGGGGTCTACCTCTCTCCCTGGACTTGCAGTATAGGCCCCTGGGTGCCCCATGACCCTCCACCTAGGGGCCTCTGACCCCTGCAAGCTACCCAGGGGACCACCTCTCTCCCTGGACTTGCAGTAGAGGCCCCAGGGTGCCCCCTGGCCCTCTACCTAGGGGCCTCTGACCCCATCAAGCTAAAAAGGGGTCTACCTCTCTCCCTGGACTTGCAGTATAGGCCCCAGGGTGCCCCCTGGCCTTCTACCTAAGGGCCTCTGACCCCAGCAAGCTACCCAGGGGTCTACCTCTTTCTTTGGACATAAAGTATAGGCCTTAGGGTGCCCCCTTGCCCTCCACCTAGTGGCCTCTGACCCCAGCAAGCTACCCAGGGGTCCACCTGTCTCCCTGGACTTGCAGTAGAGAGCCCAGGGTGCCCCCTGTACCTCCACCTAGGGGCCTCTGACCCCAGCAAGTTACCCAGGGGTCCACCTCTCTCCCTGGACTTGCAGTATAGGGCCCAGGGTGCCCCCTGTAATTCTACCTAGGGGCCTGTGACCCCAGCAAGCTACCCAGGGGTCTACATCTCTCCCTGGACTTGCAGTATAGGCCCCAGGGTGCCCCCTTGCCCTCCACCTAGTGGCCTCTGACCCCAGCAAGCTACCCAGGGGTCCACCTGTCTCCCTGGACTTGCAGTAGAGAGCCCAGGGTGCCCCCTGTACCTCCACCTAGGGGCCTCTGACCCCAGCAAGTTACCCAGGGGTCCACCTCTCTCCCTGGACTTGCAGTATAGGCCCCAGGGTGCCCCCTGTCCTTCTACCTAGGGGCTTGTGACCCCAGCAAGCTACCCAGGGGTCTACCTCTCTCCCTGGACTTGCAGTATAGGCCTCAGGGTGCCCCTTAGCCCTCCACCTAAGGGCCTCTGACCCCTGCAAGCTACCCAGGGGTCCACCTCTCTCCCTGGACTTGCAGTAGATGCCCCAGGGTGCCCCCTTGCCCTCCACCTATGGGCCTCTGACCCCAGCAAGCCACCCAGGGGTCCACCACTCTTCCTGGACTTGCAGTAGAGAACCCAGTTTACCCCCTGGCCTTCTACCTAGGGGCCTCTGACCCCAGCAAGCTACTCAGGGGTCTACCTCTTTCCTTGGACATAAAGTATAGGCCTTAGGGTGCCCCCTGGCCCTCCACCTAGTGGCCTCTGACCCCAGCATGTTACCCATGGGTCCACCTCTCTCTCTGGACTTGCAGTAGAGGCCCCAAGGTGCCCCCTGGCCCTCCACCTAGGGGCCTCTGACCCCTGCAAGTTACCCAGGGCTCCACAACTCTCCCTGGACTTGCAGTAGAGGCCCCATGGGTGCCCCCTGGCCCTCCACCTAGGGGCCTCTGACCCCAGCAATTTACTCAGGGGTCCACCTTTCTCCCTGGACTTGCAGTATAGGCCCTAGGGTGCCCCCTGGCCCTCTACCTAGGGGCCTCTGACCCTATCAAGCTACCCAGGGGTCTACCTGTCTCCCTGTACTTGCAGTAGAGAGCCCAGGGTGCCCCCTGTTCCTCCACCCAGGGGCCTCTGACCCCAGCAAGCTACCCAGGGGTCTACCTCTTTCCCTGGACTTGCAGTAGAGGCCCCAGGGTGCCCCCTTGCCCTCCACCTAGGGGCCTCTGACCCCAGCAAGCCACCCAGGGGTTCACCTCTCTCCCTGGACTTGCAGTAGAGGCCCCAGGGTGCCCCCTGGCCTTCTACCTAGGGGCCTCTGACCCCAGCAAGCTACCCAGGGGTCTACCTCTCTCCCTGGACTTGCAGTATAGGCCCCTGGGTGCCCCATGGCCCTCCACCTAGGGGCCTCTGACCCCTGCAAGCTACCCAGGGGACCACCTCTCTCCCTGGACTTGCAGTAGAGGCCCCATGGTGCCCCCTGGCCCTCTACCTAGGGGCCTCTGACCCCATCAAGCTAAAAAGGGGTCTACCTCTCTCCCTGGACTTGCAGTATAGGCCCCAGGGTGCCCCCTGGCCTTCTACCTAAGGGCCTCTGACCCCAGCAAGCTACCCAGGGGTCTACCTCTTTCTTTGGACATAAAGTATAGGCCTTAGGGTGCCCCCTTGCCCTCCACCTAGTGGCCTCTGACCCCAGCAAGCTACCCAGGGGTCCACCTCTCTCCCTGGACTTGCAGTAGAGGCCCCAGGGTGCCCCCTGGTCTTCTACCTAAGGGCCTCTGACCCCAGCACTTTACCCAGGGGTCTACCTCTTTCCCTGGACATAAAGTATAGGCCTTAGGGTGCCCCCCGTCCCTCCACCTAGTGGCCTCTGACCCCAGCATGCTACCCAGGGGTCCACCTCTCTCCCTGGACTTTCAGCACAAGCCCCAGGGTGAGCCCTGGCCCTCCACCTAGGGGCCTCTGATCCCAGCAAGATACCCAGGGGTACACTTCTCTCCCTGGACTTGCAATGGAGGCCCCAGGGTGCTCCCTTGCCCTCCACCTAGGGGCCTCTGACCCCAGCAAGCTACCCAGGGGTCCACCTCTCTCCCTGGACTTGCAGTATAGGCCCCAGGGTGCCCCTTGGCCCTCCACCTAGGGTCCTCTGACCCCAGCAAGCTACCCAGGGGTCTACCTGTCTCCCTGGACTTGCAGTAGAAAGCCCAGGGTGCCCCCTGTTCCTCCACCCAGGGGCCTCTGACCCCAGCAAGCTACCCAGGGGTCTACCTCTTTCCCTGGACTTGCAGTAGAGGCCCCAGGGTGCCCCCTTGCCCTCCACCTAGGGGCCTCTGACACCAGCAAGCCACCCAGGGGTTCACCTCTCTCCCTGGACTTGCAGTAGAGGCCCCAGGGTGCCCCCTGGCCTTCTACCTAGGGGCCTCTGACCCCAGCAAGCTACCCAGGGGTCTACCTCTCTCCCTGGACTTGCAGTATAGGCCCCTGGGTGCCCCATGGCCCTCCACCTAGGGGCCTCTGACCCCTGCAAGCTACCCAGGGGACCACCTCTCTCCCTGGACTTGCAGTAGAGGCCCCAGGGTGCCCCCTGGCCCTCTACCTAGGGGCCTCTGACCCCATCAAGCTAAAAAGGGGTCTACCTCTCTCCCTGGACTTGCAGTATAGGCCCCAGGGTGCCCCCTGGCCTTCTACCTAAGGGCCTCTGACCCCAGCAAGCTACCCAGGGTTCTACCTCTTTCTTTGGACATAAAGTATAGGCCTTAGGGTGCCCCCTTGCCCTCCACCTAGTGGCCTCTGACCCCAGCAAGCTACCCAGGGGTCCACCTGTCTCCCTGGACTTGCAGTAGAGAGCCCAGGGTGCCCCCTGTACCTCCACCTAGGGGCCTCTGACCCCAGCAAGTTACCCAGGGGTCCACCTCTCTCCCTGGACTTGCAGTATAGGGCCCAGGGTGCCCCCTGTAATTCTACCTAGGGGCCTGTGACCCCAGCAAGCTACCCAGGGGTCTACCTCTCTCCCTGGACTTGCAGTATAGGCCCCAGGGTGCCCCCTTGCCCTCCACCTAGTGGCCTCTGACCCCAGCAAGCTACCCAGGGGTCCACCTGTCTCCCTGGACTTGCAGTAGAGAGCCCAGGGTGCCCCCTGTACCTCCACCTAGGGGCCTCTGACCCCAGCAAGTTACCCAGGGGTCCACCTCTCTCCCTGGACTTGCAGTATAGGCCCCAGGGTGCCCCCTGTCCTTCTACCTAGGGGCTTGTGACCCCAGCAAGCTACCCAGGGGTCTACCTCTCTCCCTGGACTTGCAGTATAGGCCTCAGGGTGCCCCTTGGCCCTCCACCTAAGGGCCTCTGACCCCTGCAAGCTACCCAGGGGTCCACCTCTCTCCCTGGACTTGCAGTAGATGCCCCAGGGTGCCCCCTTGCCCTCCACCTATGGGCCTCTGACCCCAGCAAGCCACCCAGGGGTCCACCACTCTTCCTGGACTTGCAGTAGAGAACCCAGTTTACCCCCTGGCCTTCTACCTAGGGGCCTCTGACCCCAGCAAGCTACTCAGGGGTCTACCTCTTTCCTTGGACATAAAGTATAGGCCTTAGGGTGCCCCCTGGCCCTCCACCTAGTGGCCTCTGACCCCAGCATGTTACCCATGGGTCCACCTCTCTCTCTGGACTTGCAGTAGAGGCCCCAAGGTGCCCCCTGGCCCTCCACCTAGGGGCCTCTGACCCCTGCAAGTTACCCAGGGCTCCACAACTCTCCCTGGACTTGCAGTAGAGGCCCCATGGGTGCCCCCTGGCCCTCCACCTAGGGGCCTCTGACCCCAGCAATTTACTCAGGGGTCCACCTTTCTCCCTGGACTTGCAGTATAGGCCCTAGGGTGCCCCCTGGCCCTCTACCTAGGGGCCTCTGACCCTATCAAGCTACCCAGGGGTCTACCTGTCTCCCTGTACTTGCAGTAGAGAGCCCAGGGTGCCCCCTGTTCCTCCACCCAGGGGCCTCTGACCCCAGCAAGCTACCCAGGGGTCTACCTCTTTCCCTGGACTTGCAGTAGAGGCCCCAGGGTGCCCCCTTGCCCTCCACCTAGGGGCCTCTGACCCCAGCAAGCCACCCAGGGGTTCACCTCTCTCCCTGGACTTGCAGTAGAGGCCCCAGGGTGCCCCCTGGCCTTCTACCTAGGGGCCTCTGACCCCAGCAAGCTACCCAGGGGTCTACCTCTCTCCCTGGACTTGCAGTATAGGCCCCTGGGTGCCCCATGGCCCTCCACCTAGGGGCCTCTGACCCCTGCAAGCTACCCAGGGGACCACCTCTCTCCCTGGACTTGCAGTAGAGGCCCCATGGTGCCCCCTGGCCCTCTACCTAGGGGCCTCTGACCCCATCAAGCTAAAAAGGGGTCTACCTCTCTCCCTGGACTTGCAGTATAGGCCCCAGGGTGCCCCCTGGCCTTCTACCTAAGGGCCTCTGACCCCAGCAAGCTACCCAGGGGTCTACCTCTTTCTTTGGACATAAAGTATAGGCCTTAGGGTGCCCCCTTGCCCTCCACCTAGTGGCCTCTGACCCCAGCAAGCTACCCAGGGGTCCACCTGTCTCCCTGGACTTGCAGTAGAGAGCCCAGGGTGCCCCCTGTACCTCCACCTAGGGGCCTCTGACCCCAGCAAGTTACCCAGGGGTCCACCTCTCTCCCTGGACTTGCAGTATAGGGCCCAGGGTGCCCCCTGTAATTCTACCTAGGGGCCTGTGACCCCAGCAAGCTACCCAGGGGTCTACCTTTCTCCCTGGACTTGCAGTATAGGCCCCAGGGTGCCCCCTTGCCCTCCACCTAGTGGCCTCTGACCCCAGCAAGCTACCCAGGGGTCCACCTGTCTCCCTGGACTTGCAGTAGAGAGCCCAGGGTGCCCCCTGTACCTCCACCTAGGGGCCTCTGACCCCAGCAAGTTACCCAGGGGTCCACCTCTCTCCCTGGACTTGCAGTATAGGCCCCAGGGTGCCCCCTGTCCTTCTACCTAGGGGCTTGTGACCCCAGCAAGCTACCCAGGGGTCTACCTCTCTCCCTGGACTTGCAGTATAGGCCTCAGGGTGCCCCTTGACCCTCCACCTAAGGGCCTCTGACCCCTGCAAGCTACCCAGGGGTCCACCTCTCTCCCTGGAACTGCAGTAGATGCACCAAGGTGCCCCCTTGCCCTCCACCTATGGGCCTCTGACCCCAGCAAGCCACCCAGGGGTCCACCTCTCTTCCTGGACTTGCAGTAGAGAACCCAGTTTACCCCCTGGCCTTCTACCTAGGGGCCTCTGACCCCAGCAAGCTACTCAGGGGTCTACCTCTTTCCTTGGACATAAAGTATAGGCCTTAGGGTGCCCCCTGGCCCTCCACCTAGTGGCCTCTGACCCCAGCATGTTACCCATGGGTCCACCTCTCTCTCTGGACTTGCAGTAGAGGCCCCAAGGTGCCCCCTGGCCCTCCACCTAGGGGCCTCTGACCCCTGCAAGTTACCCAGGGCTCCACAACTCTCCCTGGACTTGCAGTAGAGGCCCCATGGGTGCCCCCTGGCCCTCCACCTAGGGGCCTCTGACCCCAGCAATTTACTCAGGGGTCCACCTTTCTCCCTGGACTTGCAGTATAGGCCCTAGGGTGCCCCCTGGCCCTCTACCTAGGGGCCTCTGACCCTATCAAGCTACCCAGGGGTCCACCTCTCTCTCTGGACTTGCAGTAGAGGCCCCAGGGTGCCCCCTGGCCTTCTACCTAGGGGCCTCTGACCCCAGCAAGCTACCCAGGGGTCTACCTCTCTCCCTGGACTTGCAGTATAGAACCCAGGGTGCCCCATGGCCCTCCACCTAAAGGCCTCTGACCCCTGCAAGCTACCCAGGGGTCCACTTCTCTCCCTGGACTTGCAGTAGAGGCCCCAGGGTGCCCCCTTGCCCTCCACCTAGGGGCCTCTGACCCCTACAAGCTACCCAGGGGTCCACATCTCTCACTGGACTTGCAGTAGAGGCCCCAGGGTACCCCCTGGCCCTCAACCAGTGGGCCTCTGACACCAGCATGCTACCCAGGGGTCCACCTCTCACCCTAGACTTGCAGTATAGGCCCCAGGGTGCCCCTTGGCCCTCCACCTAGGGACCTCAGACCCCAGCAGGCTAACAACGGCTCCACCTCTCTCCCTGGACTTGCAGGATAGGCCCCAGGGTGCCCCTGGCCCTACATCTAGGGGCCTCTGACCCCAGCTAGTTACCCTGTGGTCCAACTCTCTCCCTGGACTTGCAGTATAGGCCCCAGGGTGCCATATGGTCCTCCACCTAAGGGCCTCTGACCCCAGCAAGTTACCCAGGGGTCCACCTCTCACCCTGGACTTGCAGTATAGGCCCTAGGGTGCCCCCTGGAGCTCCATCTAAGTGCCTAAGACCCCAGCAAGCTACACAGGGGTCCACCCCTCTCCCTGGACATGCAGTAGAGGCCCCAGGGTGCCCCCTTTCCTCCACCTAGGGGCCTCTGACCCCTACAAGCTACCCAGAGGTCCACCTCTCTCCCTTTACTTGCAGTAGAGGCCCCAGGGTGCCCCCTGGTCCTCCACCTAGGGGCCTCTGACCCCAGCATGCTACCCAGGGGTCCACCTCTCTCCTTGGACTAGATGTAGAGGCCCCAGGGTGCCCCCTTGCCCTCCACCTAGGGGCCTCTGACCCCAGCAATCCACCCAGGGGTCCACCTCTCTCCCTGGACTTGCAGGACAGGCCCCAGGGTGCCCCCTGGCCTTCTACCTAGGGGCCTCTGACCCCAGCAAGCTACCCAGGGGTCTACCTCTCTCCCTGGACTTGCAGTATAGGCCCCAGCGTGCCCCATGGCCCTCCACCTAAGGGCCTCTGACCCCTGCAAGCTACCCAGGGGTCCACCTCTCTCCCTGGACTTGCAGTAGAGGCCCCAGGGTGCCCCCTTGCCCTCCACCTAGGGGCCTCTGACCCCTGCAAGCTACCCAGGGGACCACCTCTCTCCCTGGACTTGCAGTAGAGGCCCCAGGGTGCCCACTGGCCTTCTACCTAGGGGCCTCTGACCCCAGCAAGCTACCCAGGGGTCTACCTCTCTCCCTGGACTTGCAGTATAGGCCCCTGGGTGCCCCATGGCCCTCCACCTAGGGGCCTTTGACCTCTGCAAGCTACCCAGGGGACCACCTCTCTCCCTGGACTTGCAGTAGAGGCCCCAGGGTGCCCCCTGGCCCTCTACCTAGGGGCCTCTGAACCCATCAAGCTAAAAAGGGGTCTACCTCTCTCCCTGGACTTGCAGTATAGGCCCCAGGGTGCCCCCTGGCCTTCTACCTAAGGGCCTCTGACCCCAGCAAGCTACCCAGGGGTCTACCTCTTTCTTTGGACATAAAGTATAGGCCTTAGGGTGCCCCCTTGCCCTCCACCTAGTGGCCTCTGACCCCAGCAAGCTACCCAGGGGTCCACCTGTCTCCCTGGACTTGCAGTAGAGAGCCCAGGGTGCCCCCTGTACCTCCACCTAGGGGCCTCTGACCCCAGCAAGTTACCCAGGGGTCCACCTCTCTCCCTGGACTTGCAGTATAGGGCCCAGGGTGCCCCCTGTAATTCTACCTAGGGGCCTGTGACCCCAGCAAGCTACCCAGGGGTCTACCTCTCTCCCTGGACTTGCAGTATAGGCCCCAGGGTGCCCCTTGGCCCTCCACCTAAGGGCCTCTGACCCCTGCAAGCTACCCAGGGGTCCACCTCTCTCCCTGGACTTGCAGTAGATGCCCCAGGGTGCCCCCTTGCCCTCCACCTATGGGCCTCTAACCCCAGCAAGCCACCCAGGGGTCCACCTCTCTCCCTGGACTTGCAGTAGAGAACCCAGGTTACCCCCTGGCCTTCTACCTAGGGGCCTCTGACCCCAGCAAGCTACTCAGGGGTCTACCTCTTTCCTTGGACATAAAGTATAGGCCTTAGGGTGCCCCCTGGCCCTCCACCTAGTGGCCTCTGACCCCAGCATGTTACCCAGGGGTCCACCTCTCTCTCTGGACTTGCAGTAGAGGCCCCAAGGTGCCCCCTGGCCCTCCACCTAGGGGCCTCTGACCCCTGCAAGTTACACAGGGCTCCACAACTCTCCCTGGACTTGCAGTAGAGGCCCCAAGGGTGCCCCCTGGCCCTCCACCTAGGGGCCTCTGACCCCTACAAGCTACCCAGGGGTCCACATCTCTCACTAGACTTGCAGTAGAGGCCCCAGGGTACCCCCTGGCCCTCAACCAGTGGGCCTCTGACCCCAGCATGCTACCCAGTGGTCCACCTCTCACCCTAGACTTGCAGTATAGGCCCCAGGGTGCCCCTTGGCCCTCCACCTAGGGACCTCAGACCCCAGCAGGCTAACAACGGCTCCACCTCTCTCCCTGGACTTGCAGAATAGGCCCCAGGGTGCCGCTGGCCCTACATCTAGGGGCCTCTGACCCCAGCATGTTACCCAGGGGTCCAACTCTCTCCCTGGACTTGCAGTATAGGCCCTAGGGTGCCCCCTGGAGCTCCACCTAGGGGCCTAAGACCCCAGCAAGCTACCCAGGTGTCCACCTCTCTCCCTGGACTTGCAGTATAGGCCCAAGGGTGCCCCTGGCCTTCCACCTAGGGGCCTCTGACCTCTGCAAGCTACCCTGGGGTCCACCTTTCTCCCTGGACTTGCAGTATAGGCCCTTACGGTGCCCCGTGCCCCGTGCCCCTCCACATAGGGGCCTAAGACCCCAGCAAGCTACCCTGGGGTCAACCTCTCTCCCTGGACTTGCAGTAGAGGCCCCAGGGTGCCCACAGGCCCTCCACCTAGGGGCCTCTGACCCCTGCAAGTTACCCAGGGGTCCACAACTCTCCCTGGACTTGCAGAAGAGGCCCCAGGGTGCCCCCTGGCCCTCCACCTAGGGGCCTCTGACCCCTGCAAGCTCCCCAGGGGTCCACCTCTCTCATTGGACTTGCAGTATAGGCCCCGGGGTGCCCCCTTGACCTCCACCTAGGGGCCTCTGACCCCAGCAATCTACCCAGGGGTCCACCTCTCTCCCTGGACTTGCAGTAGAGGCCCCAGGGTGCCCACAGGCCCTCCACCTAGGGGCCTCTGACCCCTGCAAGTTACTCAGGGGTCCACCTCTCTTCCTGGACTTGCAGTTTAGGCCCTAGGGTGCCCCCTGGCCCTCCACCTAGGGGCCTCTGACCCCAGCAAGCTACCCAGGGGTCCACCTCTCTCCCTGTACTTGCAGTATAGGCCCTAAGGGTGCCCCCTGGCCCTGTTCCTAGGGGCCTCTGACCCCATCAAGCTAAAAAGGGGTCTATCTCTCTCCCTGGACTTGCAGTATAGGCCCCAGAGTGCCATATGGTCCTCCACCTAAGGGCCTCTGACACCAGCAAGTTACCCAGAGGTCCACCTCTCACCCTGGATTTGCAGTATAGGCCCTAGGGTGCCCCCTGGAGCTCCATCTAAGGGCCTAAGACCCCAGCAAGCTACCCAGGGGTCCACCCCTCTCCCTGAACATGCAGTAGAGGCCCCAGGGTGCCCCCTTTCCTCCACCTAGGGGCCTCTGACCCCTACAAGCTACCCAGGTGTCCACCTCTCTCCCTTGACTTGCAGTAGAGGCCCCAGGGTGCCCCCTGGTCCTCCACCTAGGGGCCTCTGACCCCAGCAAGCCACCCAGGGGTCCACCTCTCTCCCTGGACTTGCAGTAGAGGCCCCAGGGTGCCCCCTGGCCTTCTACCTAGGAGCCTCTGACCCCAGCAAGCTACCCAGGGGTCTACCTCTCTCCCTGGACTAGCAGTACTGGCCCCAGCGTGCCCCATGGCCCTCCACCTAGGGGCCTCTGACCCCTGCAAGCTACCCAGGGGACCACCTCTCTCCCTGGACTTGCAGTAGAGGCCCCAGGGTGTCCCCTGGCCCTCTACCTAGGGGCTTCTGACCCCATCAAGCTAAAAAGGGGTCTACCTCTCTCCCTGGACTTGCAGTATAGGCCCCAGCGTGCCATATGGTCCTCCACCTAAGGGCCTCTGACCCCAGCAATCCACCCAGGGGTCCACCTCTCTCCCTGGACTTGCAGTAGAGGCCCCAGGGTGCCCCATTTCCTCCACCTAGGGGCCTCTGACCCCTACAAGCTACCCAGAGGTCCACCTCTCTCCCTTTACTTGCTGTAGAGGCCCCAGGGTGCCCCCTGGTCCTCCACCTAGGGGCCTCTGACCCCAGCAGGCTACCCATGGGTCCACCTCTCTCCCTGGACTTGCAGGATAGGCCCCAGGGTGCCCCCTGGCCCTACACCTAGGGGCCTCTGACCCCAGCAAGCCACCCAGGGTTCCACCTCTCTCCCTGGACTTGCAGTATAGGCCCCAGGGTGCCCCCTTGCCCTCCACCTAGGGGCCTCTGACCCCAGTAAGCTACCCAGGGGTCCACCTCTCTCCTTGGACTTGCAGTATAGGCCCCAGGGTGCCCCTTGGCCCTCCACCTAGGGGCCTCTGACCCCAGCAAGCTACCCAGGGGTCTACCTGTCTCCCTGGACTTGCAGTAGAGAGCCCAGGGTGCCCCCTGTCCCTCCACCCAGGGGCCTCTGACCCCAGCAAGCTACCCAGGCGTCTAACTCTTTCCCTGGACTTGCAGTAGAGGCCCCAGGGTGCCCCCCTGCCCTCCAGCTAGGGGCCTCTGACCCCAGCAAGCCACCCAGGGGTTCACCTCTCTCCCTGGACTTGCAGTAGAGGCCCCAGGGTGCCCCCTGGCCTTCTACCTAGGGGCCTCTGACCCCAGCAAGCTACCCAGCGGTCCACCTCTCTCCCTGGACTTGCAGTATAGGCCCCAGGGTGCCCCATGGCCCTCCACCTAGGGGCTTCTGACCCCTGCAAGCTACCCAGGGGACCATCTCTCTCCCTGGACTTGCAGTAGAGGCCCCAGGGTGCCCCCTGGCCCTCTACCTAGGGGCCTCTGACCCCATCAAGCTAAAAAGGGGTCTACCTCTCTCCCTGGACTTGCAGTATAGGCCCCAGGGTGCCATATGGCCCTCCAACTAAGGGCCTCTGACCCCAGCAAGTTACCCAGGGGTCCACCTCTCACCCTGGACTTGTAGTATAGGCCCTAGGGTGCCCCCTGGAGCTCCATCTAAGGGCCTAAGACCCCAGCAAGCTACCCAGGGGTCCACCCCTCTCCCTGGACATAAAGTAGAGGCCCCAGGGTGCCCCCTTTCCTCCACCTAGGGTTCTCTGACCCCTACAAGCTACCCAGGGGTCCACCTCTCTCCCTGGATTTGCAGTAGAGGCCCCAGGGGTCCCCCTGGTCCTCCACCTAGGGGCCTCTGACCCCAGCATGCTACCCAGGGGTCCACCTCTCTCCTTGGACTGGATGTAGAGGCCCCAGGGTGCCCCCTTGCCCTCCACCTAGGGGCCTCTGACCCCAGCAATTTACTCAGGGGTCCACCTTTCTCCCTGGACTTGCAGTATAGGCCCTAGGGTGCCCCCTGGCCTTCTACCTAGGGGCCTCTGACCCCAGCAAGCTACCCAGGGGTCCACCTCTCTCCCTGGACTTGCAGTATAGGCCCCAGGGTGCCCCATGGCCCTCCACCTAGGGGCTTCTGACCCCTGCAAGCTACCCAGGGGACCACCTCTCTCCCTGGACTTGCAGTAGAGGCCCCAGGGTGCCCCCTGGCCCTCTACCTAGGGGCCTCTGACCCCATCAAGCTAAAAAGGGGTCTACCTCTCTCCCTGGACTTGCAGTATAGGCCCCAGGGTGCCATATGGCCCTCCACCTAAGGGCCTCTGACCCCAGCAAGTTACCCAGGGGTCCACCTCTCACCCTGGACTTGTAGTATAGGCCCTAGGGTGCCCCCTGGAGCTCCATCTAAGGGCCTAAGACCCCAGCAAGCTACCCAGGGGTCCACCCCTCTCCCTGGACATAAAGTAGAGGCCCCAGGGTGCCCCCTTTCCTCCACCTAGGGTTCTCTGACCCCTACAAGCTACCCAGGGGTCCACCTCTCTCCCTGGATTTGCAGTAGAGGCCCCAGGGTGCCCCCTGGTCCTCCACCTAGGAGCCTCTGACCCCAGCATGCTACCCAGGGGTCCACCTCTCTCCTTGGACTGGATGTAGAGGCCCCAGGGTGCCCCCTTGCCCTCCACCTAGGGGCCTCTGACCCCAGCAATCCACCCAGGGGTCCACCTCTCTCCCTTTACTTGCAGTAGAGGCCCCAGGGTGCCCCCTGGCCTTCTACCTAGGGGCCACTGACCCCAGCAGGCTACCCATGGGTCCACCTCTCTCCCTGGACTTGCAGGATAGGCCCCAGGGTGCCCCCTTGCCCTCCACCTAGGGGCCTCTGACCCCTGCAAGCTACCCAGGGGACCACCTCTCTCCCTGGACTTGCAGTAGAGGCCCCAGGGTGCCCCCTGGCCTTCTACCTTGTGGCCTCTGACCCCAGCATGCTACCCAGGGGTCCACCTCTCTCCCTGGACTTGCAATGGAGGCCCCAGGGTGCTCCCTTGCCCTCCACCTAGGGGCCTCTGACCCCAGCAAGTTACCCAGGGGTCCACCTCTCTCCCTGGACTAGCAGTATAGGCCCCAGGGTGCCCCTTGGCCCTCCACCTAGGGGCCTCTGAACCCAGCAAGCTACCCAGGGGTCTACCTGTCTCCCTGGACTTGCAGTAGAGAGCCCAGGGTGTCCCCTGTCCCTCCACCCAGGGGCCTCTGACCCCAGCAAGCTACCCAGGGGACTACCTCTTTCCCTGGACTTGCAGTAGAGGCCCCAGGGTGCCCCCTTGCCCTCCACCTAGGGGCCTCTGACCCAAGCAAGCCACCCAGGGGTTCACCTCTCTCCTTGGACTAGATGTAGAGGCCCCAGGGTGCCCCCTTGCCCTCCACCTAGGGGTCCACCTCTCTCCTTGGACTAGATGTAGAGGCCCGAGGGTGCCCCCTTGCCCTCCACCTACGGGCCTCTGACCCCAGCAATCCACCCAGGGGTCCACCTCTCTCCCTGGACTTGCAGTAGAGGCCCCAGGGTGCCCCCTGGCCTTCTACCTAGGGGCCACTGACCCCAGCAGGCTACCCATGGGTCCACCTCTCTCCCTGGACTTGCAGGATAGGCCCCAGGGTGCCCCCTGGCCCTACACCTAGGGGCCTCTGACCCCTGCAAGCCACCCAGGGGTCTACCTCTCTGGCTGGACTTGCAGTAGAGGCCCCAGGGTGCCCCCTGGCCTTCTACCTAGGGGCCTCTGACCCCAGCAAGCTACCCAGGGGTCTACCTCTCTCCCTGGACTTGCAGTACAGGCCCCAGCGTGCCCCATGGCCCTCCACCTAAGGGCCTCTGACCCCTGCAAGCTACCCAGGGGTCCACCTCTCTCCCTGGACTTGCAGTAGAGGCCCCAGGGTGGCCCCTTGCCCTCCACCTAGGGGCCTCTGACCCCTGCAAGCTACCCAGGGGACCACCTCTCTCCCTGGACTTGCAGTAGAGGCCCCAGGGTGTCCCCTGGCCCTCTACCTAGGGGCCTCTGACCCCATCAAGCTAAAAAGGGGTCTACCTCTCTCACTGGACTTGCAGTATAGGCCCCAGGGTGCCATATGGTCCTCCACCTAAGGGCCTCTGACCCCAGCAAGTTACCCAGGGGTCCACCTCTCACCCTGGACTTGCAGTATAGGCCCTAGGGTGTCCCCTGGAGCTCCATCTAAGTGCCTAAGACCCCAGCAAGCTACCCAGGGGTCCACCCCTTTCCCTGGACATGCAGTAGAGGCCCCAGGGTGCCCCCTTTCCTCCACCTAGGGGCCTCTGACCCCTACAAGCTACCCAGAGGTCCACCTCTCTCCCTTTACTTGCAGTAGAGGCCCCAGGGTGCCCCCTGGTCCTCCGCCTAGGGGCCTCTGACCCCAGCATGCTACCCAGGGGTCCACCTCTCTCCTTGGACTAGATGTAAAGGCCCCAGGGTGCCCCCTTGCCCTCCACCTAGGGGCCTCTGACCCCAGCAATCCACCCAGGGGTCCACCTCTCTCTCTGGACTTGCAGTAAAAGCCCCAGGGTGCCCCCTGGCCTTCTACCTAGGGGCCACTGACCCCAGCAGGCTACCCATGGGTCCACCTCTCTCCCTGGACTTGCAGGATAGGCCCCAGGGTGCCCCCTGGCCCTACACCTAGGGGCCTCTGACCCCAGCAAGCCACCCAGGGATCCACCTCTCTCCCTGGACTTGCAGTAGAGAACCCAGGGTGCCCCCTGGCCTTCTACCTAGGGGCCTCTGACCCCAACAAGCTACCCAGGGGTCTACCTCTCTCCCTGGACTTGCAGTATAGGCCCCAGCGTGCCCCATGGCCATCCACCTAAGGGCCTCTGACCCCTGCAAGCTACCCAGGGGTCCACCTCTCTCCCTGGACTTGTAGTAGAGGCCCCAGGGTGCCCCCTTGCCCTCCACCTAGGGGCCTCTGACCCCTGCAAGCTACCCAGGGGACCACCTCTCTCCCTGGACTTGCAGTAGAGGCCCCAGGGTGCCCCCTGGCCTTCTACCTAGTGGCCTCTGACCCCAGCATGCTACCCAGGGTTCCACCTCTCTCCCTGGACTTTCAGCACAAGCCCCAGGGTGAGCCCTGGCCCTCCACCTAGGGGCCTCTGACCCCAGCAAGGTACCCAGGGGTACACTTCTCTCCCTGGACTTGCAATGGAGGCCCCAGGGTGCCCCCTTGCCCTCCACCCAGGGGCCTCTGACCCCAGCAAGCTACCCAGGGGTCTACCTCTTTCCCTGGACTTGCAGTAGAGGCCCCAGGGTGCCCCCTTGCCCTCCACATAGGGGCCTCTGACCCCAGCAAGCCACCCAGGGGTTCACCTCTCTCCCTGGACTTGCAGAAGAGGCCCCAGGGTGCCCCCTGGCCCTCCACCTAGGGGCCTCTGACCCCTGCAAGCTCCCCAGGGGTCCACCTCTCTCATTGGACTTGCAGTATAGGCCCCGGGGTGCCCCCTTGCCCTCCACCTAGGGGCCTCTGACCCCAGCAAGCTACCCAGGGGTCCACCTCTCTCCCTGGACTTGCAGTAGAGGCCCCAGGGTGCCCACAGGCCCTCCACCTAGGGGCCTCTGACCCCTGCAAGTTACTCAGGGGTCCACCTCTCTCCCTGGACTTGCAGTTTAGGCCCTAGGGTGCCCCCTGGCCCTCCACCTAGGGGCCTCTGACCCCAGCAAGCTACCCAGGGGTCCACCTCTCTCCCTGTACTTGCAGTATAGGCCCTTAGGGTGCCCCCTGGCCCTGTACCTAGGGGCCTCTCACCCCATCAAGCTAAAAAGGGGTCTATCTCTCTCCCTGGACTTGCAGTATAGGCCCCAGGGTGCCATATGGTCCTCCATCTAAGGGCCTAAGACCCCAGCAAGCTACCCAGGGGTCCACCCCTCTCCCTGAACATGCAGTAGAGGCCCCGGGGTGCCCCCTTGCCCTCCACCTAGGGGCCTCTGACCCCAGCAAGCTACCCAGGGGTCTACCTCTCTCCCTGGACTTGCAGTATAGGCCCAGGTATGCCCCATGGCCCTCCACCTAAGGGCCTCTGACCCTTGCAAGCTACCCAGGGGTCCACGTCTCTTCCTGGACTTGCAGTAGAGGCCCCAGGGTGCCCCCTTGCCCTCCACCTAGGGGCCTCTGACCCCTGCAAGCTACCCAGGGGACCACCTCTCTCCCTGGACTTGCAGTAGAGGCCCCAGGGTGCCCCTTGGCCTTCTACCTAGGGGCCTCTGACCCCAGCAAGCTACCCAGGGGTCTACCTCTTTCCCTGGACATAAAGTATAGGCCTTAGGGTGCCCCCTGTCCCTCCACCTAGTGGCCTCTGACCCCAGCATGCTACCCAGGGGTCCACCTCTCTCCCTGGACTTTCAGCACAAGCCCCAGGGTGCCCCCTGTCCCTACACCTAGGGGCCTCTGACTACAGCAAGCTACCCAGGGGTCCACTTGTATCCCTGGACTTGCAGTAAAGGCCCCAGGGTGCCCCCTGGCCCTCTACCTAGGGGCCTCTGACCCCATCAAGCTACCCAGGGGTCCACCTCTCTCCCTGGAATTGCAGTAGAGGCCCCAGGGTGCCCCCTGGCCTTCTACCTAGGGGCCTCTGACCCCAGCAAGCTAACCAGGGTCTACCTCTCTCCCTGGACTTGCAGTATAGAACCCAGGGTTCCCCATGGCCCTCTACCTAAGGGCCTCTGACCCCTGCAAGCTACCCAGGGGACCACCTCTCTCCCTGGACTTGCAGTAGAGGCCCCAGGGTGCCCCCTGGCCCTCTACCTAGGGGTCTCTGACCCCATCAAGCTAAAAAGGGGTCTACCTCTTTCCCTGGACTTGCAGTATAGGCCCCAGGGTGCCATATGGCCCTCCACCTAAGGGCCTCTGACCCCAGCAAGTTACCCAGGGGTCCACCTCTCACCCTGGACTTGCAGTATAGGCCCTGGGGTGCCCCCTGGCCCTCCACCTAGGGGCCTCTGACCCCAGCAATTTACTCAGGGGTCCACCTTTCTCCCTGGACTTGCAGTATAGGCCCTAGGGTGCCCCCTGGCCCTCTACCTAGGGGCCTCTGACCCTATCAAGCTACCCAGGGGTCTACCTGTCTCCCTGTACTTGCAGTAGAGAGCCCAGGGTGCCCCCTGTTCCTCCACCCAGGGGCCTCTGACCCCAGCAAGCTACCCAGGGGTCTACCTCTTTCCCTGGACTTGCAGTAGAGGCCCCAGGGTGCCCCCTTGCCCTCCACCTAGGGGCCTCTGACCCCAGCAAGCCACCCAGGGGTTCACCTCTCTCCCTGGACTTGCAGTAGAGGCCCCAGGGTGCCCCCTGGCCTTCTACCTAGGGGCCTCTGACCCCAGCAAGCTACCCAGGGGTCTACCTCTCTCCCTGGACTTGCAGTATAGGCCCCTGGGTGCCCCATGGCCCTCCACCTAGGGGCCTCTGACCCCTGCAAGCTACCCAGGGGACCACCTCTCTCCCTGGACTTGCAGTAGAGGCCCCATGGTGCCCCCTGGCCCTCTACCTAGGGGCCTCTGACCCCATCAAGCTAAAAAGGGGTCTACCTCTCTCCCTGGACTTGCAGTATAGGCCCCAGGGTGCCCCCTGGCCTTCTACCTAAGGGCCTCTGACCCCAGCAAGCTACCCAGGGGTCTACCTCTTTCTTTGGACATAAAGTATAGGCCTTAGGGTGCCCCCTTGCCCTCCACCTAGTGGCCTCTGACCCCAGCAAGCTACCCAGGGGTCCACCTCTCTCCCTGGACTTGCAGTAGAGGCCCCAGGGTGCCCCCTGGTCTTCTACCTAAGGGCCTCTGACCCCAGCACTTTACCCAGGGGTCTACCTCTTTCCCTGGACATAAAGTATAGGCCTTAGGGTGCCCCCCGTCCCTCCACCTAGTGGCCTCTGACCCCAGCATGCTACCCAGGGGTCCACCTCTCTCCCTGGACTTTCAGCACAAGCCCCAGGGTGAGCCCTGGCCCTCCACCTAGGGGCCTCTGATCCCAGCAAGATACCCAGGGGTACACTTCTCTCCCTGGACTTGCAATGGAGGCCCCAGGGTGCTCCCTTGCCCTCCACCTAGGGGCCTCTGACCCCAGCAAGCTACCCAGGGGTCCACCTCTCTCCCTGGACTTGCAGTATAGGCCCCAGGGTGCCCCTTGGCCCTCCACCTAGGGTCCTCTGACCCCAGCAAGCTACCCAGGGGTCTACCTGTCTCCCTGGACTTGCAGTAGAAAGCCCAGGGTGCCCCCTGTTCCTCCACCCAGGGGCCTCTGACCCCAGCAAGCTACCCAGGGGTCTACCTCTTTCCCTGGACTTGCAGTAGAGGCCCCAGGGTGCCCCCTTGCCCTCCACCTAGGGGCCTCTGACACCAGCAAGCCACCCAGGGGTTCACCTCTCTCCCTGGACTTGCAGTAGAGGCCCCAGGGTGCCCCCTGGCCTTCTACCTAGGGGCCTCTGACCCCAGCAAGCTACCCAGGGGTCTACCTCTCTCCCTGGACTTGCAGTATAGGCCCCTGGGTGCCCCATGGCCCTCCACCTAGGGGCCTCTGACCCCTGCAAGCTACCCAGGGGACCACCTCTCTCCCTGGACTTGCAGTAGAGGCCCCAGGGTGCCCCCTGGCCCTCTACCTAGGGGCCTCTGACCCCATCAAGCTAAAAAGGGGTCTACCTCTCTCCCTGGACTTGCAGTATAGGCCCCAGGGTGCCCCCTGGCCTTCTACCTAAGGGCCTCTGACCCCAGCAAGCTACCCAGGGTTCTACCTCTTTCTTTGGACATAAAGTATAGGCCTTAGGGTGCCCCCTTGCCCTCCACCTAGTGGCCTCTGACCCCAGCAAGCTACCCAGGGGTCCACCTGTCTCCCTGGACTTGCAGTAGAGAGCCCAGGGTGCCCCCTGTACCTCCACCTAGGGGCCTCTGACCCCAGCAAGTTACCCAGGGGTCCACCTCTCTCCCTGGACTTGCAGTATAGGGCCCAGGGTGCCCCCTGTAATTCTACCTAGGGGCCTGTGACCCCAGCAAGCTACCCAGGGGTCTACCTCTCTCCCTGGACTTGCAGTATAGGCCCCAGGGTGCCCCCTGGCCCTACACCTAGGGGCCTCTGACCCCAGCAAGTTACCCAGGGGTCCACCTCTCTCCCTGGACTTGCAGTATAGGCCCCAGGGTGCCCCCTGTCCTTCTACCTAGGGGCTTGTGACCCCAGCAAGCTACCCAGGGGTCTACCTCTCTCCCTGGACTTGCAGTATAGGCCTCAGGGTGCCCCTTGGCCCTCCACCTAAGGGCCTCTGACCCCTGCAAGCTACCCAGGGGTCCACCTCTCTCCCTGGACTTGCAGTAGATGCCCCAGGGTGCCCCCTTGCCCTCCACCTATGGGCCTCTGACCCCAGCAAGCCACCCAGGGGTCCACCACTCTTCCTGGACTTGCAGTAGAGAACCCAGTTTACCCCCTGGCCTTCTACCTAGGGGCCTCTGACCCCAGCAAGCTACTCAGGGGTCTACCTCTTTCCTTGGACATAAAGTATAGGCCTTAGGGTGCCCCCTGGCCCTCCACCTAGTGGCCTCTGACCCCAGCATGTTACCCATGGGTCCACCTCTCTCTCTGGACTTGCAGTAGAGGCCCCAAGGTGCCCCCTGGCCCTCCACCTAGGGGCCTCTGACCCCTGCAAGTTACCCAGGGCTCCACAACTCTCCCTGGACTTGCAGTAGAGGCCCCATGGGTGCCCCCTGGCCCTCCACCTAGGGGCCTCTGACCCCAGCAATTTACTCAGGGGTCCACCTTTCTCCCTGGACTTGCAGTATAGGCCCTAGGGTGCCCCCTGGCCCTCTACCTAGGGGCCTCTGACCCTATCAAGCTACCCAGGGGTCTACCTGTCTCCCTGTACTTGCAGTAGAGAGCCCAGGGTGCCCCCTGTTCCTCCACCCAGGGGCCTCTGACCCCAGCAAGCTACCCAGGGGTCTACCTCTTTCCCTGGACTTGCAGTAGAGGCCCCAGGGTGCCCCCTTGCCCTCCACCTAGGGGCCTCTGACCCCAGCAAGCCACCCAGGGGTTCACCTCTCTCCCTGGACTTGCAGTAGAGGCCCCAGGGTGCCCCCTGGCCTTCTACCTAGGGGCCTCTGACCCCAGCAAGCTACCCAGGGGTCTACCTCTCTCCCTGGACTTGCAGTATAGGCCCCTGGGTGCCCCATGGCCCTCCACCTAGGGGCCTCTGACCCCTGCAAGCTACCCAGGGGACCACCTCTCTCCCTGGACTTGCAGTAGAGGCCCCATGGTGCCCCCTGGCCCTCTACCTAGGGGCCTCTGACCCCATCAAGCTAAAAAGGGGTCTACCTCTCTCCCTGGACTTGCAGTATAGGCCCCAGGGTGCCCCCTGGCCTTCTACCTAAGGGCCTCTGACCCCAGCAAGCTACCCAGGGGTCTACCTCTTTCTTTGGACATAAAGTATAGGCCTTAGGGTGCCCCCTTGCCCTCCACCTAGTGGCCTCTGACCCCAGCAAGCTACCCAGGGGTCCACCTGTCTCCCTGGACTTGCAGTAGAGAGCCCAGGGTGCCCCCTGTACCTCCACCTAGGGGCCTCTGACCCCAGCAAGTTACCCAGGGGTCCACCTCTCTCCCTGGACTTGCAGTATAGGGCCCAGGGTGCCCCCTGTAATTCTACCTAGGGGCCTGTGACCCCAGCAAGCTACCCAGGGGTCTACCTTTCTCCCTGGACTTGCAGTATAGGCCCCAGGGTGCCCCCTTGCCCTCCACCTAGTGGCCTCTGACCCCAGCAAGCTACCCAGGGGTCCACCTGTCTCCCTGGACTTGCAGTAGAGAGCCCAGGGTGCCCCCTGTACCTCCACCTAGGGGCCTCTGACCCCAGCAAGTTACCCAGGGGTCCACCTCTCTCCCTGGACTTGCAGTATAGGCCCCAGGGTGCCCCCTGTCCTTCTACCTAGGGGCTTGTGACCCCAGCAAGCTACCCAGGGGTCTACCTCTCTCCCTGGACTTGCAGTATAGGCCTCAGGGTGCCCCTTGACCCTCCACCTAAGGGCCTCTGACCCCTGCAAGCTACCCAGGGGTCCACCTCTCTCCCTGGAACTGCAGTAGATGCCCCAAGGTGCCCCCTTGCCCTCCACCTATGGGCCTCTGACCCCAGCAAGCCACCCAGGGGTCCACCTCTCTTCCTGGACTTGCAGTAGAGAACCCAGTTTACCCCCTGGCCTTCTACCTAGGGGCCTCTGACCCCAGCAAGCTACTCAGGGGTCTACCTCTTTCCTTGGACATAAAGTATAGGCCTTAGGGTGCCCCCTGGCCCTCCACCTAGTGGCCTCTGACCCCAGCATGTTACCCATGGGTCCACCTCTCTCTCTGGACTTGCAGTAGAGGCCCCAAGGTGCCCCCTGGCCCTCCACCTAGGGGCCTCTGACCCCTGCAAGTTACCCAGGGCTCCACAACTCTCCCTGGACTTGCAGTAGAGGCCCCATGGGTGCCCCCTGGCCCTCCACCTAGGGGCCTCTGACCCCAGCAATTTACTCAGGGGTCCACCTTTCTCCCTGGACTTGCAGTATAGGCCCTAGGGTGCCCCCTGGCCCTCTACCTAGGGGCCTCTGACCCTATCAAGCTACCCAGGGGTCCACCTCTCTCTCTGGACTTGCAGTAGAGGCCCCAGGGTGCCCCCTGGCCTTCTACCTAGGGGCCTCTGACCCCAGCAAGCTACCCAGGGGTCTACATCTCTCCCTGGACTTGCAGTATAGAACCCAGGGTGCCCCATGGCCCTCCACCTAAAGGCCTCTGACCCCTGCAAGCTACCCAGGGGTCCACTTCTCTCCCTGGACTTGCAGTAGAGGCCCCAGGGTGCCCCCTTGCCCTCCACCTAGGGGCCTCTGACCCCTACAAGCTACCCAGGGGTCCACATCTCTCACTGGACTTGCAGTAGAGGCCCCAGGGTACCCCCTGGCCCTCAACCAGTGGGCCTCTGACACCAGCATGCTACCCAGGGGTCCACCTCTCACCCTAGACTTGCAGTATAGGCCCCAGGGTGCCCCTTGGCCCTCCACCTAGGGACCTCAGACCCCAGCAGGCTAACAACGGCTCCACCTCTCTCCCTGGACTTGCAGGATAGGCCCCAGGGTGCCCCTGGCCCTACATCTAGGGGCCTCTGACCCCAGCTAGTTACCCTGTGGTCCAACTCTCTCCCTGGACTTGCAGTATAGGCCCCAGGGTGCCATATGGTCCTCCACCTAAGGGCCTCTGACCCCAGCAAGTTACCCAGGGGTCCACCTCTCACCCTGGACTTGCAGTATAGGCCCTAGGGTGCCCCCTGGAGCTCCATCTAAGTGCCTAAGACCCCAGCAAGCTACACAGGGGTCCACCCCTCTCCCTGGACATGCAGTAGAGGCCCCAGGGTGCCCCCTTTCCTCCACCTAGGGGCCTCTGACCCCTACAAGCTACCCAGAGGTCCACCTCTCTCCCTTTACTTGCAGTAGAGGCCCCAGGGTGCCCCCTGGTCCTCCACCTAGGGGCCTCTGACCCCAGCATGCTACCCAGGGGTCCACCTCTCTCCTTGGACTAGATGTAGAGGCCCCAGGGTGCCCCCTTGCCCTCCACCTAGGGGCCTCTGACCCCAGCAATCCACCCAGGGGTCCACCTCTCTCCCTGGACTTGCAGGACAGGCCCCAGGGTGCCCCCTGGCCTTCTACCTAGGGGCCTCTGACCCCAGCAAGCTACCCAGGGGTCTACCTCTCTCCCTGGACTTGCAGTATAGGCCCCAGCGTGCCCCATGGCCCTCCACCTAAGGGCCTCTGACCCCTGCAAGCTACCCAGGGGTCCACCTCTCTCCCTGGACTTGCAGTAGAGGCCCCAGGGTGCCCCCTTGCCCTCCACCTAGGGGCCTCTGACCCCTGCAAGCTACCCAGGGGACCACCTCTCTCCCTGGACTTGCAGTAGAGGCCCCAGGGTGCCCACTGGCCTTCTACCTAGGGGCCTCTGACCCCAGCAAGCTACCCAGGGGTCTACCTCTCTCCCTGGACTTGCAGTATAGGCCCCTGGGTGCCCCATGGCCCTCCACCTAGGGGCCTCTGACCCCTGCAAGTTACACAGGGCTCCACAACTCTCCCTGGACTTGCAGTAGAGGCCCCAAGGGTGCCCCCTGGCCCTCCACCTAGGGGCCTCTGACCCCTACAAGCTACCCAGGGGTCCACATCTCTCACTAGACTTGCAGTAGAGGCCCCAGGGTACCCCCTGGCCCTCAACCAGTGGGCCTCTGACCCCAGCATGCTACCCAGTGGTCCACCTCTCACCCTAGACTTGCAGTATAGGCCCCAGGGTGCCCCTTGGCCCTCCACCTAGGGACCTCAGACCCCAGCAGGCTAACAACGGCTCCACCTCTCTCCCTGGACTTGCAGAATAGGCCCCAGGGTGCCGCTGGCCCTACATCTAGGGGCCTCTGACCCCAGCATGTTACCCAGGGGTCCAACTCTCTCCCTGGACTTGCAGTATAGGCCCTAGGGTGCCCCCTGGAGCTCCACCTAGGGGCCTAAGACCCCAGCAAGCTACCCAGGTGTCCACCTCTCTCCCTGGACTTGCAGTATAGGCCCAAGGGTGCCCCTGGCCTTCCACCTAGGGGCCTCTGACCTCTGCAAGCTACCCTGGGGTCCACCTTTCTCCCTGGACTTGCAGTATAGGCCCTTACGGTGCCCCGTGCCCCGTGCCCCTCCACATAGGGGCCTAAGACCCCAGCAAGCTACCCTGGGGTCAACCTCTCTCCCTGGACTTGCAGTAGAGGCCCCAGGGTGCCCACAGGCCCTCCACCTAGGGGCCTCTGACCCCTGCAAGTTACCCAGGGGTCCACAACTCTCCCTGGACTTGCAGAAGAGGCCCCAGGGTGCCCCCTGGCCCTCCACCTAGGGGCCTCTGACCCCTGCAAGCTCCCCAGGGGTCCACCTCTCTCATTGGACTTGCAGTATAGGCCCCGGGGTGCCCCCTTGACCTCCACCTAGGGGCCTCTGACCCCAGCAATCTACCCAGGGGTCCACCTCTCTCCCTGGACTTGCAGTAGAGGCCCCAGGGTGCCCACAGGCCCTCCACCTAGGGGCCTCTGACCCCTGCAAGTTACTCAGGGGTCCACCTCTCTTCCTGGACTTGCAGTTTAGGCCCTAGGGTGCCCCCTGGCCCTCCACCTAGGGGCCTCTGACCCCAGCAAGCTACCCAGGGGTCCACCTCTCTCCCTGTACTTGCAGTATAGGCCCTTAGGGTGCCCCCTGGCCCTGTTCCTAGGGGCCTCTGACCCCATCAAGCTAAAAAGGGGTCTATCTCTCTCCCTGGACTTGCAGTATAGGCCCCAGAGTGCCATATGGTCCTCCACCTAAGGGCCTCTGACACCAGCAAGTTACCCAGAGGTCCACCTCTCACCCTGGATTTGCAGTATAGGCCCTAGGGTGCCCCCTGGAGCTCCATCTAAGGGCCTAAGACCCCAGCAAGCTACCCAGGGGTCCACCCCTCTCCCTGAACATGCAGTAGAGGCCCCAGGGTGCCCCCTTTCCTCCACCTAGGGGCCTCTGACCCCTACAAGCTACCCAGGTGTCCACCTCTCTCCCTTGACTTGCAGTAGAGGCCCCAGGGTGCCCCCTGGTCCTCCACCTAGGGGCCTCTGACCCCAGCAAGCCACCCAGGGGTCCACCTCTCTCCCTGGACTTGCAGTAGAGGCCCCAGGGTGCCCCCTGGCCTTCTACCTAGGAGCCTCTGACCCCAGCAAGCTACCCAGGGGTCTACCTCTCTCCCTGGACTAGCAGTACTGGCCCCAGCGTGCCCCATGGCCCTCCACCTAGGGGCCTCTGACCCCTGCAAGCTACCCAGGGGACCACCTCTCTCCCTGGACTTGCAGTAGAGGCCCCAGGGTGTCCCCTGGCCCTCTACCTAGGGGCTTCTGACCCCATCAAGCTAAAAAGGGGTCTACCTCTCTCCCTGGACTTGCAGTATAGGCCCCAGCGTGCCATATGGTCCTCCACCTAAGGGCCTCTGACCCCAGCAATCCACCCAGGGGTCCACCTCTCTCCCTGGACTTGCAGTAGAGGCCCCAGGGTGCCCCATTTCCTCCACCTAGGGGCCTCTGACCCCTACAAGCTACCCAGAGGTCCACCTCTCTCCCTTTACTTGCTGTAGAGGCCCCAGGGTGCCCCCTGGTCCTCCACCTAGGGGCCTCTGACCCCAGCAGGCTACCCATGGGTCCACCTCTCTCCCTGGACTTGCAGGATAGGCCCCAGGGTGCCCCCTGGCCCTACACCTAGGGGCCTCTGACCCCAGCAAGCCACCCAGGGTTCCACCTCTCTCCCTGGACTTGCAGTATAGGCCCCAGGGTGCCCCCTTGCCCTCCACCTAGGGGCCTCTGACCCCAGTAAGCTACCCAGGGGTCCACCTCTCTCCTTGGACTTGCAGTATAGGCCCCAGGGTGCCATATGGCCCTCCACCTAAGGGCCTCTGACCCCAGCAAGTTACCCAGGGGTCCACCTCTCACCCTGGACTTGTAGTATAGGCCCTAGGGTGCCCCCTGGAGCTCCATCTAAGGGCCTAAGACCCCAGCAAGCTACCCAGGGGTCCACCCCTCTCCCTGGACATAAAGTAGAGGCCCCAGGGTGCCCCCTTTCCTCCACCTAGGGTTCTCTGACCCCTACAAGCTACCCAGGGGTCCACCTCTCTCCCTGGATTTGCAGTAGAGGCCCCAGGGGTCCCCCTGGTCCTCCACCTAGGGGCCTCTGACCCCAGCATGCTACCCAGGGGTCCACCTCTCTCCTTGGACTGGATGTAGAGGCCCCAGGGTGCCCCCTTGCCCTCCACCTAGGGGCCTCTGACCCCAGCAATTTACTCAGGGGTCCACCTTTCTCCCTGGACTTGCAGTATAGGCCCTAGGGTGCCCCCTGGCCTTCTACCTAGGGGCCTCTGACCCCAGCAAGCTACCCAGGGGTCCACCTCTCTCCCTGGACTTGCAGTATAGGCCCCAGGGTGCCCCATGGCCCTCCACCTAGGGGCTTCTGACCCCTGCAAGCTACCCAGGGGACCACCTCTCTCCCTGGACTTGCAGTAGAGGCCCCAGGGTGCCCCCTGGCCCTCTACCTAGGGGCCTCTGACCCCATCAAGCTAAAAAGGGGTCTACCTCTCTCCCTGGACTTGCAGTATAGGCCCCAGGGTGCCATATGGCCCTCCACCTAAGGGCCTCTGACCCCAGCAAGTTACCCAGGGGTCCACCTCTCACCCTGGACTTGTAGTATAGGCCCTAGGGTGCCCCCTGGAGCTCCATCTAAGGGCCTAAGACCCCAGCAAGCTACCCAGGGGTCCACCCCTCTCCCTGGACATAAAGTAGAGGCCCCAGGGTGCCCCCTTTCCTCCACCTAGGGTTCTCTGACCCCTACAAGCTACCCAGGGGTCCACCTCTCTCCCTGGATTTGCAGTAGAGGCCCCAGGGTGCCCCCTGGTCCTCCACCTAGGAGCCTCTGACCCCAGCATGCTACCCAGGGGTCCACCTCTCTCCTTGGACTGGATGTAGAGGCCCCAGGGTGCCCCCTTGCCCTCCACCTAGGGGCCTCTGACCCCAGCAATCCACCCAGGGGTCCACCTCTCTCCCTTTACTTGCAGTAGAGGCCCCAGGGTGCCCCCTGGCCTTCTACCTAGGGGCCACTGACCCCAGCAGGCTACCCATGGGTCCACCTCTCTCCCTGGACTTGCAGGATAGGCCCCAGGGTGCCCCCTTGCCCTCCACCTAGGGGCCTCTGACCCCTGCAAGCTACCCAGGGGACCACCTCTCTCCCTGGACTTGCAGTAGAGGCCCCAGGGTGCCCCCTGGCCTTCTACCTTGTGGCCTCTGACCCCAGCATGCTACCCAGGGGTCCACCTCTCTCCCTGGACTTGCAATGGAGGCCCCAGGGTGCTCCCTTGCCCTCCACCTAGGGGCCTCTGACCCCAGCAAGTTACCCAGGGGTCCACCTCTCTCCCTGGACTAGCAGTATAGGCCCCAGGGTGCCCCTTGGCCCTCCACCTAGGGGCCTCTGAACCCAGCAAGCTACCCAGGGGTCTACCTGTCTCCCTGGACTTGCAGTAGAGAGCCCAGGGTGTCCCCTGTCCCTCCACCCAGGGGCCTCTGACCCCAGCAAGCTACCCAGGGGACTACCTCTTTCCCTGGACTTGCAGTAGAGGCCCCAGGGTGCCCCCTTGCCCTCCACCTAGGGGCCTCTGACCCAAGCAAGCCACCCAGGGGTTCACCTCTCTCCTTGGACTAGATGTAGAGGCCCCAGGGTGCCCCCTTGCCCTCCACCTAGGGGTCCACCTCTCTCCTTGGACTAGATGTAGAGGCCCGAGGGTGCCCCCTTGCCCTCCACCTACGGGCCTCTGACCCCAGCAATCCACCCAGGGTTCCACCTCTCTCCCTGGACTTGCAGTAGAGGCCCCAGGGTGCCCCCTGGCCTTCTACCTAGGGGCCACTGACCCCAGCAGGCTACCCATGGGTCCACCTCTCTCCCTGGACTTGCAGGATAGGCCCCAGGGTGCCCCCTGGCCCTACACCTAGGGGCCTCTGACCCCTGCAAGCCACCCAGGGGTCTACCTCTCTGGCTGGACTTGCAGTAGAGGCCCCAGGGTGCCCCCTGGCCTTCTACCTAGGGGCCTCTGACCCCAGCAAGCTACCCAGGGGTCTACCTCTCTCCCTGGACTTGCAGTACAGGCCCCAGCGTGCCCCATGGCCCTCCACCTAAGGGCCTCTGACCCCTGCAAGCTACCCAGGGGTCCACCTCTCTCCCTGGACTTGCAGTAGAGGCCCCAGGGTGGCCCCTTGCCCTCCACCTAGGGGCCTCTGACCCCTGCAAGCTACCCAGGGGACCACCTCTCTCCCTGGACTTGCAGTAGAGGCCCCAGGGTGTCCCCTGGCCCTCTACCTAGGGGCCTCTGACCCCATCAAGCTAAAAAGGGGTCTACCTCTCTCACTGGACTTGCAGTATAGGCCCCAGGGTGCCATATGGTCCTCCACCTAAGGGCCTCTGACCCCAGCAAGTTACCCAGGGGTCCACCTCTCACCCTGGACTTGCAGTATAGGCCCTAGGGTGTCCCCTGGAGCTCCATCTAAGTGCCTAAGACCCCAGCAAGCTACCCAGGGGTCCACCCCTTTCCCTGGACATGCAGTAGAGGCCCCAGGGTGCCCCCTTTCCTCCACCTAGGGGCCTCTGACCCCTACAAGCTACCCAGAGGTCCACCTCTCTCCCTTTACTTGCAGTAGAGGCCCCAGGGTGCCCCCTGGTCCTCCGCCTAGGGGCCTCTGACCCCAGCATGCTACCCAGGGGTCCACCTCTCTCCTTGGACTAGATGTAAAGGCCCCAGGGTGCCCCCTTGCCCTCCACCTAGGGGCCTCTGACCCCAGCAATCCACCCAGGGGTCCACCTCTCTCTCTGGACTTGCAGTAAAAGCCCCAGGGTGCCCCCTGGCCTTCTACCTAGGGGCCACTGACCCCAGCAGGCTACCCATGGGTCCACCTCTCTCCCTGGACTTGCAGGATAGGCCCCAGGGTGCCCCCTGGCCCTACACCTAGGGGCCTCTGACCCCAGCAAGCCACCCAGGGATCCACCTCTCTCCCTGGACTTGCAGTAGAGAACCCAGGGTGCCCCCTGGCCTTCTACCTAGGGGCCTCTGACCCCAACAAGCTACCCAGGGGTCTACCTCTCTCCCTGGACTTGCAGTATAGGCCCCAGCGTGCCCCATGGCCATCCACCTAAGGGCCTCTGACCCCTGCAAGCTACCCAGGGGTCCACCTCTCTCCCTGGACTTGTAGTAGAGGCCCCAGGGTGCCCCCTTGCCCTCCACCTAGGGGCCTCTGACCCCTGCAAGCTACCCAGGGGACCACCTCTCTCCCTGGACTTGCAGTAGAGGCCCCAGGGTGCCCCCTGGCCTTCTACCTAGTGGCCTCTGACCCCAGCATGCTACCCAGGGTTCCACCTCTCTCCCTGGACTTTCAGCACAAGCCCCAGGGTGAGCCCTGGCCCTCCACCTAGGGGCCTCTGACCCCAGCAAGGTACCCAGGGGTACACTTCTCTCCCTGGACTTGCAATGGAGGCCCCAGGGTGCCCCCTTGCCCTCCACCCAGGGGCCTCTGACCCCAGCAAGCTACCCAGGGGTCTACCTCTTTCCCTGGACTTGCAGTAGAGGCCCCAGGGTGCCCCCTTGCCCTCCACATAGGGGCCTCTGACCCCAGCAAGCCACCCAGGGGTTCACCTCTCTCCCTGGACTTGCAGAAGAGGCCCCAGGGTGCCCCCTGGCCCTCCACCTAGGGGCCACTGACCCCTGCAAGCTCCCCAGGGGTCCACCTCTCTCATTGGACTTGCAGTATAGGCCCCGGGGTGCCCCCTTGCCCTCCACCTAGGGGCCTCTGACCCCAGCAAGCTACCCAGGGGTCCACCTCTCTCCCTGGACTTGCAGTAGAGGCCCCAGGGTGCCCACAGGCCCTCCACCTAGGGGCCTCTGACCCCTGCAAGTTACTCAGGGGTCCACCTCTCTCCCTGGACTTGCAGTTTAGGCCCTAGGGTGCCCCCTGGCCCTCCACCTAGGGGCCTCTGACCCCAGCAAGCTACCCAGGGGTCCACCTCTCTCCCTGTACTTGCAGTATAGGCCCTTAGGGTGCCCCCTGGCCCTGTACCTAGGGGCCTCTCACCCCATCAAGCTAAAAAGGGGTCTATCTCTCTCCCTGGACTTGCAGTATAGGCCCCAGGGTGCCATATGGTCCTCCATCTAAGGGCCTAAGACCCCAGCAAGCTACCCAGGGGTCCACCCCTCTCCCTGAACATGCAGTAGAGGCCCCGGGGTGCCCCCTTGCCCTCCACCTAGGGGCCTCTGACCCCAGCAAGCTACCCAGGGGTCTACCTCTCTCCCTGGACTTGCAGTATAGGCCCAGGTATGCCCCATGGCCCTCCACCTAAGGGCCTCTGACCCTTGCAAGCTACCCAGGGGTCCACGTCTCTTCCTGGACTTGCAGTAGAGGCCCCAGGGTGCCCCCTTGCCCTCCACCTAGGGGCCTCTGACCCCTGCAAGCTACCCAGGGGACCACCTCTCTCCCTGGACTTGCAGTAGAGGCCCCAGGGTGCCCCTTGGCCTTCTACCTAGGGGCCTCTGACCCCAGCAAGCTACCCAGGGGTCTACCTCTTTCCCTGGACATAAAGTATAGGCCTTAGGGTGCCCCCTGTCCCTCCACCTAGTGGCCTCTGACCCCAGCATGCTACCCAGGGGTCCACCTCTCTCCCTGGACTTTCAGCACAAGCCCCAGGGTGCCCCCTGTCCCTACACCTAGGGGCCTCTGACTACAGCAAGCTACCCAGGGGTCCACTTGTATCCCTGGACTTGCAGTAAAGGCCCCAGGGTGCCCCCTGGCCCTCTACCTAGGGGCCTCTGACCCCATCAAGCTACCCAGGGGTCCACCTCTCTCCCTGGAATTGCAGTAGAGGCCCCAGGGTGCCCCCTGGCCTTCTACCTAGGGGCCTCTGACCCCAGCAAGCTAACCAGGGTCTACCTCTCTCCCTGGACTTGCAGTATAGAACCCAGGGTTCCCCATGGCCCTCTACCTAAGGGCCTCTGACCCCTGCAAGCTACCCAGGGGACCACCTCTCTCCCTGGACTTGCAGTAGAGGCCCCAGGGTGCCCCCTGGCCCTCTACCTAGGGGTCTCTGACCCCATCAAGCTAAAAAGGGGTCTACCTCTTTCCCTGGACTTGCAGTATAGGCCCCAGGGTGCCATATGGCCCTCCACCTAAGGGCCTCTGACCCCAGCAAGTTACCCAGGGGTCCACCTCTCACCCTGGACTTGCAGTATAGGCCCTGGGGTGCCCCCTGGAGCTCCATCTAAGGGCCTAAGACCCCAGCAAGCTACCCAGGGGTCCACCCCTCTCCCTGGACATGCAGTAGAGGCCCCAGGGTGCCCCCTTTCCTCCACCTAAGGGCCTCTGACCCCAGCAAGTTACCCAGGGGTCCACCTCTCACCCTGGACTTGCAGTATAGGCCCTGGGGTGCCCCCTGGTCCTCCACCTAGGGGCCTCTAACCCCAGCATGCTACCCAGGGGTCCACCTCTCTCCTTGGACTAGATGTAGAGGCCCCAGGGTGCCCCCTTGCCCTCCACCTAGGGGCCTCTGACCCCAGCAATCCACCCAGGGGTCCACCTCTCTCCCTGGACTTGCAGTAGAGGCCCCAGGGTGCCCCCTGACCTTCTACCTAGGGGCAACTGACCCCAGCAGGCTACCCATGGGTCCACCTCTCTCCCTGGACTTGCAGGATAGGCCCCAGGGTGCCCCCTGGCCCTCCACCTAGGGGCCTCTGACCCCAGCAAGCCACCCAGGTGTCCACCTCTCTCCCTGGACTTGCAGTAGAGGCCCCAGGGTGCCCCCTGGCCTTCTACCTAGGGGCCTCTGACCCCAGCAAGCTAACCAGGGTCTACCTCTCTCCCTGGACTTGCAGTATAGAACCCAGGGTTCCCCATGGCCCTCTACCTAAGGGCCTCTGACCCCTGCAAGCTACCCAGGGGACCACCTCTCTCCCTGGACTTGCAGTAGAGGCCCCAGGGTGCCCCCTGGCCCTCTACCTAGGGGTCTCTGACCCCATCAAGCTAAAAAGGGGTCTACCTCTTTCCCTGGACTTGCAGTGTAGGCAACAGGGTGCCATATGGCCCTCCACCTAAGGGCCTCTGACCCCAGCAAGTTACCCAGGGGTCCACCTCTCACCCTGGACTTGCAGTATAGGCCCTGGGGTGCCCCCTGGAGCTCCATCTAAGGGCCTAAGACCCCAGCAAGCTACCCAGGGGTCCACCCCTCTCCCTGGACATGCAGTAGAGGCCCCAGGGTGCCCCCTTTCCTCCACCTAGGGGCCTCTGACCCCAGCATGCTACCCAGGGGTCCACCTCTCTCCTTGGACTAGATGTAGAGGCCCCAGGGTGCCCCCTTGCCCTCCACCTAGGGGCCTCTGACCCCAGCAATCCACCCAGGGGTCCACCTCTCTCCCTGGACTTGCAGTAGAGGCCCCAGGGTGCCCCCTGACCTTCTACCTAGGGGCAACTGACCCCAGCAGGCTACCCATGGGTCCACCTCTCTCCCTGGACTTGCAGGATAGGCCCCAGGGTGCCCCCTGGCCCTCCACCTAGGGGCCTCTGACCCCAGCAAGCCACCCAGGTGTCCACCTCTCTCCCTGGACTTGCAGTAGAGGCCCCAGGGTGCCCCCTGGCCTTCTACCTAGGGGCCTCTGACCCCAGCAAGCTAACCAGGGTCTACCTCTCTCCCTGGACTTGCAGTATAGAACCCAGGGTTCCCCATGGCCCTCTACCTAAGGGCCTCTGACCCCTGCAAGCTACCCAGGGGACCACCTCTCTCCCTGGACTTGCAGTAGAGGCCCCAGGGTGCCCCCTGGCCCTCTACCTAGGGGTCTCTGAGCCCATCAAGTCAAAAAGGGGTCTACCTCTTTCCCTGGACTTGCAGTATAGGCCCCAGGGTGCCATATGGCCCTCCACCTAAGGGCCTCTGACCCCAGCAAGTTACCCAGGGGTCCACCTCTCACCCTGGACTTGCAGTATAGGCCCTAGGGTGCCCCCTGGAGCTCCATCTAAGGGCCTAAGACCCCAGCAAGCTACCCAGGGGTCCACCCCTCTCCCTGGACATGCAGTAGAGGCCCCAGGGTGCCCCCTTTCCTCCACCTAGGGGCCTCTGACCCCTACAATCTACCCAGGGGTCCACCTCTCTCCCTGGACTTGCAGTAGAGGGCCCAGGGTGCCCCCTGGTCCTCCACCTAGGGACCTCTGACCCCAGCATGCTACCCAGGGGTCCACCTCTCTCCTTGGACTAGATGTAGAGGCCCCAGGGTGCCCCCTTGCCCTCCACCCAGGGGCCTCTGACCCCAGCAATCCACCCAGGGGTCCACCTCTCTCCCTGGACTTGCAGTAGAGGCCCCAGGGTGCCCCCTGGCCTTCTACCTAGGGGCAACTGACCCCAGCAGGCTACCCATGGGTCCACCTCTCTCCCTGGACTTGCAGGATAGGCCCCAGGGTGCCCCCTGGCCCTCCACCTAGGGGCCTCTGACCCCAGCAAGCCACCCAGGTGTCCACCTCTCTCCCTGGACTTGCAGTAGAGGCCCCAGGGTGCCCCCTGGCCTTCTACCTAGGGGCCTCTGACCCCAGCAAGCTACCCATGGGTCCACCTCTCTCCCTGGACTTGCAGGATAGGCCCCAGGGTGCCCCCTGGCCCTCCACCTAGGGGCCTTTGACCCCAGCAAGCCACCCAGGGGTCCACCTCTCTCCCTGGACTTGCAGTAGAGGCCCCAGGGTGCCCCCTGGCCTTCTACCTAGGGGCCTCTGTCCCCAGCAAGCTACCCAGGGGTCTACCTCTCTCCCTGGACTTGCAGTTTAGGCCCCAGCGTGAACCATGGCCCTCCACCTAAGGGCCTCTGACCACTGCAAGCTACCCAGGGGTCCACGTCTCTCCCTGGACTTGCAGTAGAAGCCCCAGGGTGCCCCCTTGCCCTCCACCTAGGGGCCTCTGACCCCTGCAAGCTACCCAGGGGACCACCTCTCTCCCTGGTCTTGCAGTAGAGGCCCCAGGGTGCCCCCTGGCCTTCTACCTAGGGGCCTCTGACCCCAGCATGCTACCCAGGGGTCTACCTCTTTCCCTGGACTTGCAGTAGAGGCCCCAGGGTGCCCCCTCGCCTTCTACCTAGGGGCCTCTGACCCCAGCAAGCTACCCAGGGGTCTACCTCTTTCCCTGGACATAAAGTATAGGCCTTAGGGTAACCCCTGGCCCTCCACCTAGTGGCGTCTGACCCCAGCATGCTACCCAGGGGTCCACCTCTCTCCCTGGACTTGCAGCACAAGCCCCAGGGTGAGCCCTGGCCCTCCACATAGGGGCCCCTGACCCCAGCATGCTACCCAGGGGTCCACCTGTCTCCCTGGACTTGCAGTAGAGAGCCCATGGTGCCCCCTGTCCCTCCACCTAGGGGCCTCTGACCCCAGCAGGCTACCCACGGGTCCACCTCTCTCCATGGACTTGCAGGTTAGGCCCCAGGGTGCCCCCTGGCCCTACACCTAGGGGCCTCTGACTACAGCTAGCTACCCAGGGGTCCACTTGTATCCATGGACTTGCAGTAAAGGCCCCAGGGTGCCCCCTGGCCCTCTACCTAGGGGCCTCTGACCTCATCAAGCTACCCAGGGTTCCACCTCTCTCCCTGGACTTGCAGTAGAGGCCCCAGGGTGCCCCCTGGCCTTCTACCTAGGGGCCTCTGACCCCAGCAAGCTACCCAGGTGTCCACCTCTCTCCCTGGACTTGCAGTATAGGCCCCAGGGTGCCCCTGGCCTTCCACATAGGGGCTTAAGACCCCAGCAAGCTACCCAGGAGTCAACCTCTCTCCCTGGACTTGCAGTAGAGGCCCCAGGGTGCCCACAGGCCCTCCACCTAGGGGCCTCTGACCCCTGCAAGTTACCCAGGGGTCCACAACTCTCCCTGGACTTGCAGAAGAGTCCCCAGGGTGCCCACTTGCCCTCCACCTAGGGGCCTCTGACCCCTGCAAGCTCCCCAGGGGTCCACCTCTCTCATTGGACTTGCAGTATAGGCCCCGGGGTGCCCCCTTGCCCTCCACCTAGGGGCCTCTGACCCCAGCAAGCTACCCATGGGTCCACCTCTCTCCCTGGACTTGCAGGATAGGCCCCAGGGTGCCCCCTGGCCCTACTCCTAGGGGCCTTTGACCCCAGCAAGCCACCCAGGGGTCCACCTCTCTCCCTGGACTTGCAGTAGAGGCCCCAGGGTGCCCCCTGGCCTTCTACCTAGGGGCCTCTGACCCCAGCAAGCTACCCAGGGGTCTACCTCTCTCCCTGGACTTGCAGTACAGGCCCCAGCGTGCCCCATGGCCCTCCACCTAAGGGCCTCTGACCCCTGCAAGCTACCCAGGGGTCCACCTCTCTCCCTGGACTTGCAGTAGAGGCCCCAGGGTGCCCCCTTGCCCTCATCCTAGGGGCCTCTGACCCCTGCAAGCTACCAAGGGGACCACCTCTCTCCCTGGACTTGCAGTAGAGGCCCCAGGGTGTCCCCTGGCCCTCTACCTAGGGGCCTCTGACCCCATCAAGCTAAAAAGGGGTCTATCTCTCTCCCTGGACTTGCAGTATAGGCCCCAGGGTGCCATATGGTCCTCCACCTAAGGGCCTCTGACCCCAGCAAGTTACCCAGAGGTCCACCTCTCACCCTGGACTTGCAGTATAGGCCCTAGGGTGCCCCCTGGAGCTCAATCTAAGGGCCTAAGACCCCAGCAAGCTACCCAGGGGTCCACCCCTCTCCCTGAACATGCAGTAGAGGCCCCAGGGTGCCCCCTTTCCTCCACCTAGGGGCCTCTGACCCCTACAAGCTACCCAGGTGTCCACCTCTCTCCCTTGACTTGCAGTAGAGGCCCCAGGGTGCCCCCTGGTCCTCCACCTAGGGGCCTCTGACCCCAGCATGCTACCCAGGGGTCCACCTCTCTCCTTGGACTAGATGTAAAGACCCCAGGATGCCCCCTTGCCCTCCACCTAGGGGCCTATGAACCCAGCAATCCACCCAGGGTTCCACCTCTCTCCCTGGACTTGCAGTAGAGGCCCCAGTGTGCCCCCTGGCCTTCTACCTAGGGGCCACTGACCCCTAGCAGGCTACCCATGGGTCCACCTCTCTCCCTGGACTTGCAGGATAGGCCCCAGGGTGCCCCCTGGCCCTACTCCTAGGGGCCTCTGACCCCAGCAAGCCACCCAGGGGTCCACCTCTCTCCCTGGACTTGCAGTAGAGGCCCCAGGGTGCCCCCTGGCCTTCTACCTAGGGGCCTCTGACCCCAGCAAGCTACCCAGGGGTCTACCTCTCTCCCTGGACTTGCAGTACAGGCCCCAGCGTGCCCCATGGCCCTCCACCTAAGGGCCTCTGACCCCTGCAAGCTACCCAGGGGTCCACCTCTCTCCCTGGACTTGCAGTAGAGGCCCCAGGGTGCCCCCTTGCCCTCATCCTAGGGGCCTCTGACCCCTGCAAGCTACCCAGGGGACCACCTCTCTCCCTGGACTTGCAGTAGAGGCCCCAGGGTGTCCCCTGGCCCTCTACCTAGGGGCCTCTGACCCCATCAAGCTAAAAAGGGGTCTACCTCTCTCCCTGGACTTGCAGTATAGGCCCCAGGGTGCCATATGGTCCTCCACCTAAGGGCCTCTGACCCCAGCAAGTTACCCAGGGGTCCACCTCTCACCCTGGACTTGCAGTGTAGGCCCTAGGGTGCCCCCTGGAGCTCCATCTAAGTGCCTAAGACCCCAGCAAGCTACCCAGGGGTCCACCCCTCTCCCTGGACATGCAGTAGAGGCCCCAGGGTGCCCCCTTTCCTCCACCTAGGGGCCTCTGACCCCTACAAGCTACCCAGAGGTCCACCTCTCTCCCTTTACTTGCAGTAGAGGCCCCAGGGTGCCCCCTGGTCCTCCACCTAGGGGCCTCTGACCCCAGCATGCTACCCAGGGGTCCACCTCTCTCCTTGGACTAGATGTAGAGGCCCCAGGGTGCCCCCTTGCCCTCCACCTAGGGGCCTCTGACCCCAGCAATCCACCCAGGGGTCCACCTCTCTCTCTGGACTTGCAGTAGACGCCCCAGGGTGCCCCCTGGCCTTCTACCTAGGGGCCACTGACCCCAGCAGGCTACCCATGGGTCCACCTCTCTCCCTGGACTTGCAGGATAGCCCCAGGGTGCCCCCTGGCCCTACACCTAGGGGCCTCTGACCCCAGCAAGCCACCCAGGGATCCACCTCTCTCCCTGGAGTTGCAGTAGAGGCCCCAGGGTGCCCCCTGGCCTTCTACCTAGGGGCCTCTGACCCCAGCAAGCTACCCCGGGGTCCACCTCTCTCCCTGGACTTGCAGTAGAGAACCCAGGTTACCCCCTGGCCTTCTACCTAGGGGCCTCTGACCCCAGCAAGCTACTCAGGGGTCTACCTCTTTCCTTGGACATAAAGTATAGGCCTTTGGGTGCCCCCTGGCCCTCCACCTAGTGGCCTCTGACCCCAGCATGTTACCCAGGGCTCCACAACTCTCCCTGGACTTGCAATAGAGGCCCCATGGGTGCCCCCTGGCCCTCCACCTAGGGGCCTCTGACCCCAGCAATTTACTCAGGGGTCCACCTTTCTCCCTGGACTTGCAGTATAGGCCCTAGGGTGCCCCCTGGCCTTCTACCTAGGGGCCTCTGACCCCAGCAGGCTACGCACGGGTCCACCTCTCTCCCTGGACTTGCAGGTTAGGCCCCAGGGTGCCCCCTGGCCCTACACCTAGGGGCCTCTGACTACAGCAAGCTACCCAGGGGTCCACTTGTATCCCTGGACTTGCAGTATAGGCCCCAGGGTGCCCCCTGGCCCTCTACCTAGGGGCCTCTGACCCTATCAAGCTACCCAGGGGTCCACCTCTCTCCCTGGACTTGCAGTAGAGGCCCCAGGGTGCCCCCTGGCCTTCTACCTAGGGGCCTCTGACCCCAGCAAGCTACCCAGGGGTCTACCTCTCTCCCTGGACTTGCAGTATAGAACCCAGGGTGCCCCATGGCCCTCCACCTAAAGGCCTCTGACCCCTGCAAGCTACCCAGGGGTCCACTTCTCTCCCTGGACTTGCAGTAGAGGCCCCAGGGTGCCCCCTTGCCCTCCACCTAGGGGCCTCTGACCCCTACAAGCTACCCAGGGGTCCACATCTCTCACTGGACTTGCAGTAGAGGCCCCAGGGTACCCCCTGGCCCTCAACCAGTGGGCCTCTGACCCCAGCATGCTACCCAGGGGTCCACCTCTCACGCTAGACTTGCAGTATAGGCCCCAGGGTGCCCCTTGGCTCTCCACCTAGGGACCTCAGACCCCAGCAGGCTAACAACGGCTCCACCTCTCTCCCTGGACTTGCAGGATAGGCCCCAGGGTGCCCCTGGCCCTACACCTAGGGGCCTCTGACCCCAGCCAGTTACCCAGTGGTCCAACTCTCTCCCTGGACTTGCAGTATAGGCCCTAGGGTGCCCCCTGGAGCTCCACCTAGGGGCCTCTGACCCCAGCAAGCTACCCAGGGGTCTACCTCTCTCCCTGGACTTGCAGTATAGGCCCCAGCGTGCCCCATGGCCCTCCACCTAAGGGCCTCTGACCCCTGCAAGCTACCCAGGGGTCTACCTGTCTCCCTGGACTTGCAGTAGAGGCCCCAGGGTGCCCCCTTGCCCTCCACCTAGGGGCCTCTGACCCCTGCAAGCTACCCAGGGGACCACCTCTCTCCCTGGACTTGCAGTAGAGGCCCCAGGGTGCCCCCTGGCCTTCTACCTGGTGGCCTCTGACCCCAGCATGCTACCCAGGGTTCCACCTCTCTCCCTGGACTTTCAGCACAAGCCCCAGGGTGAGCCCTGGCCCTCCACCTAGGGGCCTCTGACCCCAGCAAGCTACCCAGGGGTACACTTCTCTCCCTGGACTTGCAATGGAGGCCCCAGGGTGCTCCCTTGCCCTCCACCTAGGGGCCTCTGACCCCAGCAAGCTACCCAGAGGTCAACCTCTCTCCCTTTACTTGCAGTAGAGGCCCCATGGTGCCCCCTGGTCCTCCACCTAGGGGCCTCTGACAACAGCATGCTACCCAGGGGTCCACCTCTCTCCTTGGACTAGATGTAGAGGCCCCAGGGTGCCCCCTTGCCCTCCACCTAGGGGCCTCTGACCCCAGCAATCCACCCAGGGGTCCACCTCTCTCTCTGGACTTGCAGTAAAAGCCCCAGGGTGCCCCCTGGCCTTCTACCTAGGGGCCACTGACCCCAGCAGGCTACCCATGGGTCCACCTCTCTCCCTGGACTTGCAGGATAGGCCCCAGGGTGCCCCCTGGCCCTACACCTAGGGGCCTCTGACCCCAGCAAGCCACCCAGGGATCCACCTCTCTCCCTGGACTTGCAGTAGAGGCCCCAGGGTGCCCCCTGGCCTTCTACTTAGGGGCCTCTGACCCCAGCAAGCTACCCAGGGGTCTACCTCTCTCCCTGGACTTGCAGTATAGGCCCCAGCGTGCCCCATGGACCTCCACCTAAGGGCCTCTGACCCCTGCAAGCTACCCAGGGGTCCACCTCTCTCCCTGGACTTGCATTAGAGGCCCCAGGGTGCCCCCTTGCCCTCCACCTAGGGGCCTCTGACCCCTGCAAGCTACCCAGGGGACCACCTCTCTCCCTGGACTTGCAGTAGAGGCCCCAGGGTGCCCCCTGGCCTTCTACCTAGTGGCCTCTGACCCCAGCATGCTACCCAGGGTTCCACCTCTCTCCCTGGACTTTCAGCACAAGCCCCAGGGTGAGCCCTGGCCCTCCACCTAGGGGCTTCTGACCCCAGCAAGCTACCCAGGGGTACACTTCTCTCCCTGGACTTGCAATGGAGGCCCCAGGGTGCTCCCTTGCCCTCCACCTAGGGGCCTCTGACCCCAGCAAGCTACCCAGGGGTCCACCTCTCTCCCTGGACTTGCAGTATAGGCCCCAGGGTGCCCCTTGGCCCTCCACCTAGGGGCTTCTGACCCCAGCAAGCTACCCAGGGGTCTACCTGTCTCCCTGGACTTGCAGTAGAGAGCCCAGGGTGCCCCCTGTCCCTCCACCCAGGGGCCTCTGACCCCGGCAAGCTCCCCAGGGGTCCACCTCTCTCATTGGACTTGCAGTATAGGCCCCGGGGGGCCCCCTTGCCCTCCACCTAGGGGCCTCTGACCCCAGCAAGCTACCCAGGGGTCCACCTCTCTCCCTGGACTTGCAGTAGAGGCCCCATGGTGCCCACAGGCCCTCCACCTAGGGGCCTCTGACCCCTGCAAGTTACTCAGGGGTCCACCTCTCTCCCTGGACTTGCAGTTTAGGCCCTAGGGTGCCCCCTGGCCCTCCACCTAGGGGCCTCTGACCCCAGCAAGCTACCCAGGGGTCCACCTCTCTCCCTGTACTTGCAGTATAGGCCCTTAGGGTGCCCCCTGGCCCTGTACCTAGGGGCCTCTCACCCCATCAAGCTAAAAAGGGGTCTATCTCTCTCCCTGGACTTGCAGTATAGGCCCCAGGGTGCCATATGGTCCTCCACCTAAGGGCCTCTGACCCCAGCAAGTTACCCAGAGGTCCACCTCTCACCCTGGACTTGCAGTATAGGCCCTAGGGTGCCCCCTGGAGCTCCATCTAAGGGCCTAAGACCCCAGCAAGCTACCCAGGGGTCCACCCCTCTCCCTGAACATGCAGTAGAGGCCCCAGGGTGCCCCCTTTCCTCCACCTAGGGGCCTCTGACCCCTACAAGCTACCCAGGTGTCCACCTCTCTCCCTTGACTTGCAGAAGAGGCCCCAGGGTGCCCCCTGGTCCTCCACCTAGGGGCCTCTGACTCCAGCATGCTACCCAGGGGTCCACCTCTCTCCTTGGACTAGATGTAGAGGCCCCAAGGTGCCCCCTTGCCCTCCACCTAGGGGCCTATGACCCCAGCAATCCACCCAGGGGTCCACCTCTCTCCCTGGACTTGCAGTAGAGGCCCCAGGGTGCCCCCTAGCCTTCTACCTAGGGGCCACTGACCCCAGCAGGCTACCCATGGGTCCATCTCTCTCCCTGGACTTGCAGGATAGGCCCCAGGGTGCCCCCTGGCCCTACACCTAGGGGCCTCTGACCCTAGCAAGCCACCCAGGGGTCCACCTCTCTCCCTGGACTTGCAGTAGAGGCCCCAGGGTGCCCCCTGGCCTTCTACCTAGGGGCCTCTGACCCCAGCAAGCTACCCAGGGGTCTACCTCTCTCCCTGGACTTGCAGTACAGGCCCCAGCGTGCCCCATGGCCCTCCACCTAAGGGCCTCTGACCCCTGCAAGCTACCCAGGGGTCCACCTCTCTCCCTGGACTGGCAGTAGAGGCCCCAGGGTGCCCCTTGGCCCTCCACCTAGGGGCCTCTGACCCCAGCAAGCTACCCAGGGGTCTACCTGTCTCCCTGGACTTGCAGTAGAGAGCCCAGGGTGCCCCCTGGTCCTCCACCTAGGGGCCTCTGACCCCAGCATGCTACCCAGGGGTCCACCTCTCTCCTTGGACTTGCAGTAGAGGCCCCAGGGTGCCCCCTGGCCTTCTACCTAGGGGCCTCTGACCCCAGCAAGCTACCCAGGGGTCTACCTCTCTCCCTGGACTTGCAGTATAGGCCCCAGGGTGCCCCATGGCCCTCCACCTAAGGGCCTCTAACCCCTTCAAGCTACCCAGGGGTCCACGTCTCTCCCTGGACTTGCAGTAGAGGCCCCAGGGTGCCCCCTTGCCCTCCACCTAGGGGCCTCTGACCCCTGCAAGCTACCCAGGGGACCACCTCTCTCCCTGGACTTGCAGTAGAGGCCCCAGGGTGCCCCCTGGCCTTCTACCTAGGGGCCTCTAACCCCGGCAAGCTACCCAGGGGTCTACCTCTTTCCCTGGACATAAAGTATAGGCCTTAGGGTGCCCCCTGTCCCTCCACCTAGTGGCCTCTGACCCCAGCATTCTACCCAGGGGTCCACCTCTCTCCCAGGACTTTCAGCACAAGCCCCAAGGTGAGCCCTGGCCCTCCACATAGGGGCCCCTGACCCCAGCAAGCTACCCAGGGGTCCACCTGTCTCCCTGGACTTGCAGTAGAGGCCACAAGGTGCCCCCTGGCCTTCTACCTAGGGACCTCTGACCCCAGCAAGCTACCCAGGTGTCTACCTCTTTCCCTGGACATAAAGTATAGGCCTTAGGGTGCCCCCTAGCCCTCCACCTAGTGGCCTCTGACCCCAGCATGCTACCCAGGGGTGCACCTCTCTCCCTGGACTTGCAGCACAAGCCCCAGGGTGAGCCCTGGCCCTCCACATAGGGGCCCCTGACCCCAGCAAGCTACCCAGGGGTCCACCTGTCTCCCTGGACTTGCAGTAGAGAGCCCATGGTGCCCCCTGTCCCTCCACATAGGGGCCTCTGACCCCAGCAGGCTACCCACGGGTCCACCTCTCTCCCTGCACTTGCAGGTTAGGCCCCAGGGTGCCCCCTGGCCCTACACCTAGGGGCCTCTGACCCCAGCAAGCCACCCAGGGGTCCACTTGTATCCCTGGACTTGCAGGATAGGCCCCAGGGTGCCCCCTGGCTCTACACCTAGGGGCCTCTGACCCCAGCAAGCCAGCCAGGGATCCACCTCTCTCCCTGGACTTGCAGTAGAGGCCCCAGGGTGCCCCCTGGCCTTCTACCTAGGGGCCTCTGACCCCAGCAAGATACCCAGGGGTCTACCTCTCTCCCTGGACTTGCAGTATAGGCCCCAGCATGCCCCATGGCCCTCCACCTAAGGGCCTCTGACCCTTGCAAGATACCCAGGGGTCCACGTCTCTCCCTGGACTTGCAGTAGAGGCCCCAGGCTGCCCCCTTGCCCTCCACCTAGGGGCCTCTGACCCCTGCAAGCTACCCAGGGGACCACCTCTCTCCCTGGACTTGCAGTAGAGGCCCCAGGGTGCCCCTTGGCCTTCTACCTAGGGGCCTCTGACCCCAGCAAGCTACCCAGGGGTCTACCTCTTTCCCTGGACATAAGGTATAGGCCTTAGGGTGCCCCCTGTCCCTCCACCTAGTGGCCTCTGACCCCAGCATGCTACCCAGGGGTCCACCTCTCTCCCTGGACTTTCAGCACAAGCCCCAGGGTGCCCCATGGCCCTCCACCTAAGGGCCCCTGTCCCCAGCAAGCCACCCAGGGGTCCACCTCTCTCCCTGGACTTGCAGTAGAGGCCCCAGGGTGCCCCCTGGCCTTCTACCTAGGGGCCTCTGACCCCAGCAAGCTACCCAGGGGTCTGCCTCTTTCCCTGGACATAAAGTATAGGCCTTAGGGTGCCCCCTGGCCCTCCACCTAGTGGCGTCTGACCCCAGCATGCTACCCAGGGGTCCACCTCTCTCCCTGGACTTGCAGCACAAGCCCCAGGGTGAGCCCTGGCCAACCACATAGGGGCCCCTGACCCCAGCAAGCTACCCAGGGGTCCACCTGTCTCCCTGGACTTGCAGTAGAGAGCCCATGGTGCCCCCTGTCCCTCTACCTAGGGGCCTCTGACCCCAGCAGGCTACCCACGGGTCCACCTCTCTCCCTGGACTTGCAGGTTAGGCCCCAGGGTGCCCCCTGGCCCTACACCTAGGGGCCTCTGACTACAGCAAGCTACCCAGGGGTCCACTTGTATCCCTGGACTTGCAGTAAAGGCCCCAGGGTGCCCCCTGGCCCTCTACCTAGGGGCCTCTGACCCCATCATTCTACCCAGGGGTCCACCTCTCTCCCTGGACTTGCAGTAGAGGCCCCAGGGTGCCCCCTGGCCCTCTACCTAGGGGCCTCTGACCCCAGCAAGCTAACCAGGGTCTACCTCTCTCTCTGGACTTGCAGCACAGGCCCCAGCGTGCCCCATGGCCCTCCACCTAAGGGCCTCTGACCCCTGCAAGCTACCCAGGGGTCCACCTCTCTCCCTGGACTTGCAGTAGAGGCCCCAGGGTGCGCCCTTGCCCTCCACCTAGGGGCCTCTGACCCCTGCAAGCTACCCAGGGGACCACCTCTCTCCCTGGACTTGCAGGATAGGCCCCAGGGTGCCCCTGGCCCTACATCTAGGGGCCTCTGACCCCAGCCAGTTACCCAGTGGTCTAACTCTCTCCCTGGACTTGCAGTATAGGCCCCAGGGTGCCATATGGTCCTCCACCTAAGGGCCTCTGACCCCAGCAAGTTACCCAGGGGTCCACCTCTCACCCTGGACTTGCAGTATCGGCCCTAGGGTGCCCCCTGGAGCTCCATCTAAGTGCCTAAGACCCCAGCAAGCTACCCAGGGGTCCACCCCTCTCGCTGGACATGCAGTAGAGGCCCCAGGGTGCCCCCTTTCCTCCACCTAGGGGCCTCTGACCCCTACAAGCTACCCAGAGGTCCACCTCTCTCCCTTTACTTGCAGTAGAGGCCCCAGGGTGCCCCATGGTCCTCCACCTAGGGGCCTCTGACCCCAGCATGCTACCCAGGGGTCCACCTCTCTCCTTGGACTAGATGTAGAGGCCCCAGGGTGCCCCCTTGCCCTCCACCTAGTGGCCTCTGACCCCAGCAAGCTACCCAGGGGTCCACCTGTCTCCCTGGACTTGCAGTAGAGAGCCCAGGGTGCCCCCTGTACCTCCACCTAGTGGCCTCTGACCCCAGCAAGTTACCCAGGGGTCCACCTCTCTCCCTGGACTTGCAGTATAGGCCCCAGGGTGCCCCCTGTCCTTCTACCTAGGGGCCTGTGACCCCAGCAAGCTACCCAGGGGTCTACCTCTCTCCCTGGACTTGCAGTATAGGCCCCAGGGTGCCCCCTTGCCCTCCACCTATGGGCCTCTGACCCCAGCAAGCTACCCAGGGGTCCACCTCTCTCCCTGGACTTGCAGTAGAGAACCCAGTTTACCCCCTGGCCTTCTACCTAGGGGCCTCTGACCCCAGCAAGCTACTCAGGGGTCTACCTCTTTCCTTGGACATAAAGTATAGGCCTTAGGGTGCCCCCTGGCCCTCCACCTAGTGGCCTCTGACCCCAGCATGTTACCCATGGGTCCACCTCTCTCTCTGGACTTGCAGTAGAGGCCCCAAGGTGCCCCCTGGCCCTCCACCTAGGGACCTCTGACCCCTGCAAGTTACCCAGGGCTCCACAACTCTCCCTGGACTTGCAGTAGAGGCCCCATGGGTGCCCCCTGGCCCTCCACCTAGGGGCCTCTGACCCCAGCAATTTCCTCAGGGGTCCACCTTTCTCCCTGGACTTGCAGTATAGGCCCTAGGGTGCCCCCTGGCCCTCTACCTAGGGGCCTCTGACCCTATCAAGCTACCCAGGGGTCCACCTCTCTCTCTGTACTTGCAGTAGAGGCCCCAGGGTGCCCCCTGGCCTTCTACCTAGGGGCCTCTGACCCCAGCAAGCTACCCAGGGGTCTACCTCTCTCCCTGGACTTGCAGTATAGAACCCAGGGTGCCCCATGGCCCTCCACCTAAAGGCCTCTGACCCCTGCAAGCTACCCAGGGGTCCACTTCTCTCCCTGGACTTGCAGTAGAGGCCCCAGGGTGCCCCCTTGCCCTCCACCTAGGGGCCTCTGACCCCTACAAGCTACCCAGGGGTCCACATCTCTCACTGGACTTGCAGTAGAGGCCCCAGGGTACCCCCTGGCCCTCAACCAGTGGGCCTCTGACCCCAGCATGCTACCCAGGGGTGCACCTCTCACCCTAGACTTGCAGTATAGGCCCCAGGGTGCCCCTTGGCCCTCCACCTAGGGACCTCAGACCCCAGCAGGCTAACAACGGCTCCACCTCTCTCCCTGGACTTGCAGGATAGGCCCCAGGTTGCCCCTGGCCCCACATCTAGGGGCCTCTGACCCCAGCTAGTTACCCAGTGGTCCAACTCTCTCCCTGGACTTGCAGTATAGGCCCCAGGGTGCCATATGGTCCTCCACCTAAGGGCCTCTGACCCCAGCAAGTTACCCAGGGGTCCACCTCTCACCCTGGACTTGCAGTATAGGCCCTAGGGTGCCCCCTGGAGCTCCATCTAAGTGCCTAAGACCCCAGCGAGCTACACAGGGGTCCACCCCTCTCCCTGGACATGCAGTAGAGGACCCAGGGTGCCCCCTTTCCTCCACCTAGGGGCCTCTGACCCCTACAAGCTACCCAGAGGTCCACCTCTCTCCCTTTACTTGCAGTAGAGGCCCCAGGGTGCCCCCTGGTCCTCCACGTAGGGGCCTCTGACCCCAGCATGCTACCCAGGGGTCCACCTCTCTCCTTGGACTAGATGTAGAGGCCCCAGGGTGCCCCCTTGCCCTCCACCTAGGGGCCTCTGACCCCAGCAATCCACCCAGGGGTCCACCTCTCTCTCTGGACTTGCAGTAGAGGCCCCAGGGTGCCCCCTGGCCTTCTACCTAGGGGCCACTGACCCCAGCAGGCTACCCATGGGTCCACCTCTCTCCCTGGACTTGCAGGATAGGCCCCAGGGTGCCCCCTGGCCTTCTACCTAGGGGCCTCTGACCCCAGCAAGCTACCCAGGGGTCTACCTCTCTCCCTGGACTTGCAGTATAGGCCCCAGCGTGCCCCATGGCCCTCCACCTAAGGGCCTCTGACCCCTGCAAGCTACCCAGGGGTCCACCTCTCTCCCTGGACTTGCAGTAGAGGCCCCAGGGTGCCCCCTTGCCCTCCACCTAGGGGCATCTGACCCCTGCAAGCTACCCAGGGGACCACCTCTCTCCCTGTACTTGCAGTAGAGGCCCCAGGGTGCCCCCTGGCCTTCTACCTAGGGGCCTCTGACCCCAGCATTTTACCCAGGGGTCTACCTCTTTCCCTGGACATAAAGTATAGGCCTTAGGGTGCCCCCCGTCCCTCCACCTAGTGGCCTCTGACCCCAGCATGCTACCCAGGGGTCCACCTCTCTCCCTGGACTTTCAGCACAAGCCCCAGGGTGAGCCCTGGCCCTCCACCTAGGGGCCTCTGATCCCAGCAAGATACCCAGGGGTACACTTCTCTCCCTGGACTTGCAATGGAGGCCCCAGGGTGCTCCCTTGCCCTCCACCTAGGGGCCTCTGACCCCAGCAAGCTACCCAGGGGTCCACCTCTCTCCCTGGACTTGCAGTATAGGCCCCAGGGTGCCCCTTGGCCCTCCACCCAGGGGCCTCTGACCCCAGCAAGCTACCCAGGGGTCTACCTGTCTCCCTGGACTTGCAGTAGAGAGCCCAGGGTGCCCCCTGTTCCTCCACCCAGGGGCCTCTGACCCCAGCAAGCTACCCAGGGGTCTACCTCTTTCCCTGGACTTGCAGTAGAGGCCCCAGGGTGCCCCCTTGCCCTCCACCTAGGGGCCTCTGACCCCAGCAAGCCACCCAGGGGTTCACCTCTCTCCCTGGACTTGCAGTAGAGGCCCCAGGGTGCCCCCTGGCCTTCTACCTAGAGGCCTCTGACCCCAGCAAGCTACCCAGGGGTCTACCTCTCTCCCTGGACTTGCAGTATAGGCCCCTGGGTGCCCCATGGCCCTCCACCTAGGGGCCTCTGACCCCTGCAAGCTACCCAGGGGACCACCTCTCTCCCTGGACTTGCAGTAGAGGCCCCAGGGTGCCCCCTGGCCCTCTACCTAGGGGCCTATGACCCCATCAAGCTAAAAAGGGGTCTACCTCTCTCCCTGGACTTGCAGTATAGGCCCCAGGGTGCCCCCTGGCCTTCTACCTAAGGGCCTCTGACCCCAGCAAGCTACCCAGGGGTCTACCTCTTTCTTTGGACATAAAGTATAGGCCTTAGGGTGCCCCCTTGCCCTCCACCTAGTGGCCTCTGACCCCAGCAAGCTACCCAGGGGTCCAACTGTCTCCCTGGACTTGCAGTAGAGAGCCCAGGGTGCCCCCTGTACCTCCACCTAGGGGCCTCTGACCCCAGCAAGTTACCCAGGGGTCCACCTCTCTCCCTGGACTTCCAGTATAGGGCCCAGGGTGCCCCCTGTAATTCTACCTATGGGCCTGTGACCCCTGCAAGCTACCCAGGGGTCTACCTCTCTCCCTGGACTTGCAGTATAGGCCCTAGGGTGCCCCCTTGCCCTCCACCTAGGGGCCTCTGACCCCAGCAAGTTACCCAGGGGTCCACCTCTCTCCCTGGACTTGCAGTATAGGCCCCAGGGTGCCCCCTGTCCTTCTACCTAGGGGCCTGTGACCCCAGCAAGCTACCCAGGGGTCTACCTCTCTCCCTGGACTTGCAGTATAGGCCTCAGGGTGCCCCTTGGCCCTCCACCTAAGGGCCTCTGACCCCTGCAAGCTACCCAGGGGTCCACCACTCTCCCTGGACTTGCAGTAGATGCCCCAGGGTGCCCCCTTGCCCTCCACCTATGGGCCTCTGATCCCAGCAAGCCACCCAGGGGTCCACCTCTCTTCCTGGACTTGCAGTAGAGAACCCAGTTTACCCCCTGGCCTTCTACCTAGGGGCCTCTGACCCCAGCAAGCTACTCAGGGGTCTACCTCTTTCCTTGGACATAAAGTATAGGCCTTAGGGTGCCCCCTGGCCCTCCACCTAGTGGCCTCTGACCCCAGCATGTTACCCATGGGTCCACCTCTCTCTCTGGACTTGCAGTAGAGGCCCCAAGGTGCCCCCTGGCCCTCCACCTAGGGGCCTCTGACCCCTGCAAGTTACCCAGGGCTCCACAACTCTCCCTGGACTTGCAGTAGAGGCCCCATGGGTGCCCCCTGGCCCTCCACCTAGGGGCCTCTGACCCCAGCAATTTACTCAGGGGTCCACCTTTCTCCCTGGACTTGCAGTATAGGCCCTAGGGTGCCCCCTGGCCCTCTACCTAGGGGCCTCTGACCCTATCAAGCTACCCAGGGGTCCACCTCTCTCTCTGGACTTGCAGTAGAGGCCCCAGGGTGCCCCCTGGCCTTCTACCTAGGGGCCTCTGACACCAGCAAGCTACCCAGGGGTCTACCTCTCTCCCTGGACTTGCAGTATAGAACCCAGGGTGCCCCATGGCCCTCCACCTAAAGGCCTCTGACCCCAGCAAGCTACCCAGGGGTCTGCCTCTTTCCCTGGACATAAAGTATAGGCCTTAGGGTGCCCCCTGGCCCTCCACCTAGTGGCGTCTGACCCCAGCATGCTACCCAGGGGTCCACCTCTCTCCCTGGACTTGCAGCACAAGCCCCAGGGTGAGCCCTGGCCAACCACATAGGGGCCCCTGACCCCAGCAAGCTACCCAGGGGTCCACCTGTCTCCCTGGACTTGCAGTAGAGAGCCCATGGTGCCCCCTGTCCCTCTACCTAGGGGCCTCTGACCCCAGCAGGCTACCCACGGGTCCACCTCTCTCCCTGGACTTGCAGGTTAGGCCCCAGGGTGCCCCCTGGCCCTACACCTAGGGGCCTCTGACTACAGCAAGCTACCCAGGGGTCCACTTGTATCCCTGGACTTGCAGTAAAGGCCCCAGGGTGCCCCCTGGCCCTCTACCTAGGGGCCTCTGACCCCATCATTCTACCCAGGGGTCCACCTCTCTCCCTGGACTTGCAGTAGAGGCCCCAGGGTGCCCCCTGGCCCTCTACCTAGGGGCCTCTGACCCCAGCAAGCTAACCAGGGTCTACCTCTCTCTCTGGACTTGCAGCACAGGCCCCAGCGTGCCCCATGGCCCTCCACCTAAGGGCCTCTGACCCCTGCAAGCTACCCAGGGGTCCACCTCTCTCCCTGGACTTGCAGTAGAGGCCCCAGGGTGCGCCCTTGCCCTCCACCTAGGGGCCTCTGACCCCTGCAAGCTACCCAGGGGACCACCTCTCTCCCTGGACTTGCAGGATAGGCCCCAGGGTGCCCCTGGCCCTACATCTAGGGGCCTCTGACCCCAGCCAGTTACCCAGTGGTCTAACTCTCTCCCTGGACTTGCAGTATAGGCCCCAGGGTGCCATATGGTCCTCCACCTAAGGGCCTCTGACCCCAGCAAGTTACCCAGGGGTCCACCTCTCACCCTGGACTTGCAGTATCGGCCCTAGGGTGCCCCCTGGAGCTCCATCTAAGTGCCTAAGACCCCAGCAAGCTACCCAGGGGTCCACCCCTCTCCCTGGACATGCAGTAGAGGCCCCAGGGTGCCCCCTTTCCTCCACCTAGGGGCCTCTGACCCCTACAAGCTACCCAGAGGTCCACCTCTCTCCCTTTACTTGCAGTAGAGGCCCCAGGGTGCCCCATGGTCCTCCACCTAGGGGCCTCTGACCCCAGCATGCTACCCAGGGGTCCACCTCTCTCCTTGGACTAGATGTAGAGGCCCCAGGGTGCCCCCTTGCCCTCCACCTAGTGGCCTCTGACCCCAGCAAGCTACCCAGGGGTCCACCTGTCTCCCTGGACTTGCAGTAGAGAGCCCAGGGTGCCCCCTGTACCTCCACCTAGTGGCCTCTGACCCCAGCAAGTTACCCAGGGGTCCACCTCTCTCCCTGGACTTGCAGTATAGGCCCCAGGGTGCCCCCTGTCCTTCTACCTAGGGGCCTGTGACCCCAGCAAGCTACCCAGGGGTCTACCTCTCTCCCTGGACTTGCAGTATAGGCCCCAGGGTGCCCCCTTGCCCTCCACCTATGGGCCTCTGACCCCAGCAAGCTACCCAGGGGTCCACCTCTCTCCCTGGACTTGCAGTAGAGAACCCAGTTTACCCCCTGGCCTTCTACCTAGGGGCCTCTGACCCCAGCAAGCTACTCAGGGGTCTACCTCTTTCCTTGGACATAAAGTATAGGCCTTAGGGTGCCCCCTGGCCCTCCACCTAGTGGCCTCTGACCCCAGCATGTTACCCATGGGTCCACCTCTCTCTCTGGACTTGCAGTAGAGGCCCCAAGGTGCCCCCTGGCCCTCCACCTAGGGACCTCTGACCCCTGCAAGTTACCCAGGGCTCCACAACTCTCCCTGGACTTGCAGTAGAGGCCCCATGGGTGCCCCCTGGCCCTCCACCTAGGGGCCTCTGACCCCAGCAATTTCCTCAGGGGTCCACCTTTCTCCCTGGACTTGCAGTATAGGCCCTAGGGTGCCCCCTGGCCCTCTACCTAGGGGCCTCTGACCCTATCAAGCTACCCAGGGGTCCACCTCTCTCTCTGTACTTGCAGTAGAGGCCCCAGGGTGCCCCCTGGCCTTCTACCTAGGGGCCTCTGACCCCAGCAAGCTACCCAGGGGTCTACCTCTCTCCCTGGACTTGCAGTATAGAACCCAGGGTGCCCCATGGCCCTCCACCTAAAGGCCTCTGACCCCTGCAAGCTACCCAGGGGTCCACTTCTCTCCCTGGACTTGCAGTAGAGGCCCCAGGGTGCCCCCTTGCCCTCCACCTAGGGGCCTCTGACCCCTACAAGCTACCCAGGGGTCCACATCTCTCACTGGACTTGCAGTAGAGGCCCCAGGGTACCCCCTGGCCCTCAACCAGTGGGCCTCTGACCCCAGCATGCTACCCAGGGGTGCACCTCTCACCCTAGACATGCAGTATAGGCCCCAGGGTGCCCCTTGGCCCTCCACCTAGGGACCTCAGACCCCAGCAGGCTAACAACGGCTCCACCTCTCTCCCTGGACTTGCAGGATAGGCCCCAGGTTGCCCCTGGCCCCACATCTAGGGGCCTCTGACCCCAGCTAGTTACCCAGTGGTCCAACTCTCTCCCTGGACTTGCAGTATAGGCCCCAGGGTGCCATATGGTCCTCCACCTAAGGGCCTCTGACCCCAGCAAGTTACCCAGGGGTCCACCTCTCACCCTGGACTTGCAGTATAGGCCCTAGGGTGCCCCCTGGAGCTCCATCTAAGTGCCTAAGACCCCAGCGAGCTACACAGGGGTCCACCCCTCTCCCTGGACATGCAGTAGAGGACCCAGGGTGCCCCCTTTCCTCCACCTAGGGGCCTCTGACCCCTACAAGCTACCCAGAGGTCCACCTCTCTCCCTTTACTTGCAGTAGAGGCCCCAGGGTGCCCCCTGGTCCTCCACGTAGGGGCCTCTGACCCCAGCATGCTACCCAGGGGTCCACCTCTCTCCTTGGACTAGATGTAGAGGCCCCAGGGTGCCCCCTTGCCCTCCACCTAGGGGCCTCTGACCCCAGCAATCCACCCAGGGGTCCACCTCTCTCTCTGGACTTGCAGTAGAGGCCCCAGGGTGCCCCCTGGCCTTCTACCTAGGGGCCACTGACCCCAGCAGGCTACCCATGGGTCCACCTCTCTCCCTGGACTTGCAGGATAGGCCCCAGGGTGCCCCCTGGCCTTCTACCTAGGGGCCTCTGACCCCAGCAAGCTACCCAGGGGTCTACCTCTCTCCCTGGACTTGCAGTATAGGCCCCAGCGTGCCCCATGGCCCTCCACCTAAGGGCCTCTGACCCCTGCAAGCTACCCAGGGGTCCACCTCTCTCCCTGGACTTGCAGTAGAGGCCCCAGGGTGCCCCCTTGCCCTCCACCTAGGGGCATCTGACCCCTGCAAGCTACCCAGGGGACCACCTCTCTCCCTGTACTTGCAGTAGAGGCCCCAGGGTGCCCCCTGGCCTTCTACCTAGGGGCCTCTGACCCCAGCATTTTACCCAGGGGTCTACCTCTTTCCCTGGACATAAAGTATAGGCCTTAGGGTGCCCCCCGTCCCTCCACCTAGTGGCCTCTGACCCCAGCATGCTACCCAGGGGTCCACCTCTCTCCCTGGACTTTCAGCACAAGCCCCAGGGTGAGCCCTGGCCCTCCACCTAGGGGCCTCTGATCCCAGCAAGATACCCAGGGGTACACTTCTCTCCCTGGACTTGCAATGGAGGCCCCAGGGTGCTCCCTTGCCCTCCACCTAGGGGCCTCTGACCCCAGCAAGCTACCCAGGGGTCCACCTCTCTCCCTGGACTTGCAGTATAGGCCCCAGGGTGCCCCTTGGCCCTCCACCCAGGGGCCTCTGACCCCAGCAAGCTACCCAGGGGTCTACCTGTCTCCCTGGACTTGCAGTAGAGAGCCCAGGGTGCCCCCTGTTCCTCCACCCAGGGGCCTCTGACCCCAGCAAGCTACCCAGGGGTCTACCTCTTTCCCTGGACTTGCAGTAGAGGCCCCAGGGTGCCCCCTTGCCCTCCACCTAGGGGCCTCTGACCCCAGCAAGCCACCCAGGGGTTCACCTCTCTCCCTGGACTTGCAGTAGAGGCCCCAGGGTGCCCCCTGGCCTTCTACCTAGAGGCCTCTGACCCCAGCAAGCTACCCAGGGGTCTACCTCTCTCCCTGGACTTGCAGTATAGGCCCCTGGGTGCCCCATGGCCCTCCACCTAGGGGCCTCTGACCCCTGCAAGCTACCCAGGGGACCACCTCTCTCCCTGGACTTGCAGTAGAGGCCCCAGGGTGCCCCCTGGCCCTCTACCTAGGGGCCTATGACCCCATCAAGCTAAAAAGGGGTCTACCTCTCTCCCTGGACTTGCAGTATAGGCCCCAGGGTGCCCCCTGGCCTTCTACCTAAGGGCCTCTGACCCCAGCAAGCTACCCAGGGGTCTACCTCTTTCTTTGGACATAAAGTATAGGCCTTAGGGTGCCCCCTTGCCCTCCACCTAGTGGCCTCTGACCCCAGCAAGCTACCCAGGGGTCCAACTGTCTCCCTGGACTTGCAGTAGAGAGCCCAGGGTGCCCCCTGTACCTCCACCTAGGGGCCTCTGACCCCAGCAAGTTACCCAGGGGTCCACCTCTCTCCCTGGACTTCCAGTATAGGGCCCAGGGTGCCCCCTGTAATTCTACCTATGGGCCTGTGACCCCTGCAAGCTACCCAGGGGTCTACCTCTCTCCCTGGACTTGCAGTATAGGCCCTAGGGTGCCCCCTTGCCCTCCACCTAGGGGCCTCTGACCCCAGCAAGTTACCCAGGGGTCCACCTCTCTCCCTGGACTTGCAGTATAGGCCCCAGGGTGCCCCCTGTCCTTGTACCTAGGGGCCTGTGACCCCAGCAAGCTACCCAGGGGTCTACCTCTCTCCCTGGACTTGCAGTATAGGCCTCAGGGTGCCCCTTGGCCCTCCACCTAAGGGCCTCTGACCCCTGCAAGCTACCCAGGGGTCCACCACTCTCCCTGGACTTGCAGTAGATGCCCCAGGGTGCCCCCTTGCCCTCCACCTATGGGCCTCTGATCCCAGCAAGCCACCCAGGGGTCCACCTCTCTTCCTGGACTTGCAGTAGAGAACCCAGTTTACCCCCTGGCCTTCTACCTAGGGGCCTCTGACCCCAGCAAGCTACTCAGGGGTCTACCTCTTTCCTTGGACATAAAGTATAGGCCTTAGGGTGCCCCCTGGCCCTCCACCTAGTGGCCTCTGACCCCAGCATGTTACCCATGGGTCCACCTCTCTCTCTGGACTTGCAGTAGAGGCCCCAAGGTGCCCCCTGGCCCTCCACCTAGGGGCCTCTGACCCCTGCAAGTTACCCAGGGCTCCACAACTCTCCCTGGACTTGCAGTAGAGGCCCCATGGGTGCCCCCTGGCCCTCCACCTAGGGGCCTCTGACCCCAGCAATTTACTCAGGGGTCCACCTTTCTCCCTGGACTTGCAGTATAGGCCCTAGGGTGCCCCCTGGCCCTCTACCTAGGGGCCTCTGACCCTATCAAGCTACCCAGGGGTCCACCTCTCTCTCTGGACTTGCAGTAGAGGCCCCAGGGTGCCCCCTGGCCTTCTACCTAGGGGCCTCTGACACCAGCAAGCTACCCAGGGGTCTACCTCTCTCCCTGGACTTGCAGTATAGAACCCAGGGTGCCCCATGGCCCTCCACCTAAAGGCCTCTGACCCCTGCAAGCTACCCAGGGGTCCACTTCTCTCCCTGGACTTGCAGTAGAGGCCCCAGGGTGTCCCCTTGCCCTCCACCTAGGGGCCTCTGACCCCTACAAGCTACCCAGAGGTCCACCTCTCTCCCTTTACTTGCAGTAGAGGCCCCAGGGTGCCCCCTGGTCCTCCACCTAGGGGCCTCTGACCCCAGCATGCTACCCAGGGGTCCACCTCTCTCCTTGGACTAGATGTAGAGGCCCCAGGGTGCCCCCTTGCCCTCCACCTAGGGGCCTCTGACCCCAGCAATCCACCCAGGGGTCCACCTCTCTCCCTGGACTTGCAGGACAGGCCCCAGGGTGCCCCCTGGCCTTCTACCTAGGGGCCTCTGACCCCAGCAAGCTACCCAGGGGTCTATCTCTCTCCCTGGACTTGCAGTATAGGCCCCAGCGTGCCCCATGGCCCTCCACCTAAGGGCCTCTGACCCCTGCAAGCTACCCAGGGGTCCACCTCTCTCCGTGGACTTGCAGTAAAGGCCCCAGGGTGCCCCCTTGCCCTCCACCTAGGGGCCTCTGACCCCTGCAAGCTACCCAGGGGACCACCTCTCTCCCTGGACTTGCAGTAGAGGCCCCAGGGTGCCCACTGGCCTTCTACCTAGGGGCCTCTGACCCCAGCAAGCTACCCAGGGGTCTACCTCTCTCCCTGGACTTGCAGTATAGGCCCCTGGGTGCCCCATGGCCCTCCACCTAGGGGCCTTTGACCTCTGCAAGCTACCCAGGGGACCACCTCTCTCCCTGGACTTGCAGTAGAGGCCCCAGGGTGCCCCCTGGCCCTCTACCTAGGGGCCTCTGAACCCATCAAGCTAAAAAGGGGTCTACCTCTCTCCCTGGACTTGCAGTATAGGCCCCAGGGTGCCCCCTGGCCTTCTACCTAAGGGCCTCTGACCCCAGCAAGCTACCCAGGGGTCTACCTCTTTCTTTGGACATAAAGTATAGGCCTTAGGGTGCCCCCTTGCCCTCCACCTAGTGGCCTCTGACCCCAGCAAGCTACCCAGGGGTCCACCTGTCTCCCTGGACTTGCAGTAGAGAGCCCAGGGTGCCCCCTGTACCTCCACCTAGGGGCCTCTGACCCCAGCAAGTTACCCAGGGGTCCACCTTTCTCCCTGGACTTGCAGTATAGGGCCCAGGGTGCCCCCTGTAATTCTACCTAGGGGCCTGTGACCCCAGCAAGCTACCCAGGGGTCTACCTCTCTCCCTGGACTTGCAGTATAGGCCCCAGGGTGCCACTTGGCCCTCCACCTAAGGGCCTCTGACCCCTGCAAGCTACCCAGGGGTCCACCTCTCTCCCTGGACTTGCAGTAGATGCCCCAGGGTGCCCCCTTGCCCTCCACCTATGGGCCTCTGACCCCAGCAAGCCACCCAGGGGTCCACCTCTCTCCCTGGACTTGCAGTAGAGAACCCAGTTTACCCCCTGGCCTTCTACCTAGGGGCCTCTGACCCCAGCAAGCTACTCAGGGGTCTACCTCTTTCCTTGGACATAAAGTATAGGCCTTAGGGTGCCCCCTGGCCCTCCACCTAGTGGCCTCTGACCCCAGCATGTTACCCAGGGGTCCACCTCTCTCTCTGGACTTGCAGTAGAGGCCCCAAGGTGCCCCCTGGCCCTCCACCTAGGGGCCTCTGACCCCTGCAAGTTACAAAGGGCTCCACAACTCTCCCTGGACTTGCAGTAGAGGCCCCATGGGTGCCCCCTGGCCCTCCACCTAGGGGCCTCTGACCCCTACAAGCTACCCAGGGGTCCACATCTCTCACTGGACTTGCAGTAGAGGCCCCAGGGTACCCCCTGGCCCTCAACCAGTGGGCCTCTGACCCCAGCATGCTACCCAGGGGTACACCTCTCACCCTAGACTTGCAGTATAGGCCCCAGGGTGCCCCTTGGCCCTCCACCTAGGGACCTCAGACCCCAGCAGGCTAACAACGGCTCCACCTCTCTCCCTGGACTTGCAGAATAGGCCCCAGGGTGCCCCTGGCCCTACATCTAGGGGCCTCTGACCCCAGCCAGTTACCCAGTGGTCCAACTCTCTCCCTGGACTTGCAGTATAGACCCTAGGGTGCCCCCTGGAGCTCCACCTAGGGGCCTAAGACCCCAGCAAGCTACCCAGGTGTCCACCTCTCTCCCTGGACTTGCAGTATAGGCCCAAGGGTGCCCCTGGCCTTCCACCTAGGGGCCTCTGACCTCTGCAAGCTACCCTGGGGTCCACCTTTCTCCCTGGACTTGCAGTATAGGCCCTTACGGTGCCCCGTGCCCCTCCACATAGGGGCCTAAGACCCCAGCAAGCTACCCAGGGGTCAACCTCTCTCCCTGGACTTGCAGTAGAGGCCCCAGGGTGCCCACAGGCCCTCCACCTAGGGGCCTCTGACCCCTGCAAGTTACCCAGGGGTCCACAACTCTCCCTGGACTTGCAGAAGAGGCCCCAGGGTGCCCCCTGGCCCTCCACCTAGGGGCCTCTGACCCCTGCAAGCTCCCCAGGGGTCCACCTCTCTCATTGGACTTGCAGTATAGGCCCCGGGGTGCCCCCTTGACCTCCACCTAGGGGCCTCTGACCCCAGCAATCTACCCAGGGGTCCACCTCTCTCCCTGGACTTGCAGTAGAGGCCCCAGGGTGCCCACAGGCCCTCCACCTAGGAGCCTCTGACCCCTGCAAGTTACTCAGGGGTCCACCTCTCTCCCTGGACTTGCAGTTTAGGCCCTAGGGTGCCCCCTGGCCCTCCACCTAGGGGCCTCTGACCCCAGCAAGCTACCCAGGGGTCCACCTCTCTCCCTGTACTTGCAGTATAGGCCCTTAGGGTGCCCCCTGGCCCTATACCTAGGGGCCTCTGACCCCATCAAGCTAAAAAGGGGTCTATCTCTCTCCCTGGACTTGCAGTATAGGCCCCAGAGTGCCATATGGTCCTCCACCTAAGGGCCTCTGACCCCAGCAAGTTACCCAGAGGTCCACCTCTCACCCTGGACTTGCAGTATAGGCCCTAGGGTGCCCCCTGGAGCTCCATCTAAGGGCCTAAGACCCCAGCAAGCTACCCAGGGGTACACCACTCTCCCTGAACATGCAGTAGAGGCCCCAGGGTGCCCCCTTTCCTCCACCTAGGGGCCTCTGACCCCTACAAGCTACCCAGGTGTCCACCTCTCTCCCTTGACTTGCAGTAGAGGCCCCAGGGTGCCCCCTGGTCCTCCACCTAGGGGCCTCTGACCCCAGCATGCTACCCAGGGGTCCACCTCTCTCCTTGGACTAGATGTAGAGGCCCCAGGGTGCCCCCTTGCCCTCCACCTAGGGGCCTATGACCCCAGCAATCCACCCAGGGGTCCACCTCTCTCCCTGGACTTGCAGTAGAGGCCCCAGGGTGCCCACAGGCCCTCCACCTAGGGGCCTCTGACCCCTGCAAGTTACTCAGGGGTCCACCTCTCTCCCTGGACTTGCAGTTTAGGCCCTAGGGTGCCCCCTGGCCCTCCACCTAGGGGCCTCTGACCCCAGCAAGCTACCCAGGGGTCCACCTCTCTCCCTGTACTTGCAGTATAGGCCCTTAGGGTGCCCCCTGGCCCTGTACCTAGGGGCCTCTGACCCCATCAAGCTAAAAAGGGGTCTATCTCTCTCCCTGGACTTGCAGTATAGGCCCCAGAGTGCCATATGGTCCTCCACCTAAGGGCCTCTGACCCCAGCAAGTTACCCAGAGGTCCACCTCTCACCCTGGACTTGCAGTATAGGCCCTAGGGTGCCCCCTGGAGCTCCATCTAAGGGCCTAAGACCCCAGCAAGCTACCCAGGGGTCCACCCCTCTCCCTGAACATGCAGTAGAGGCCCCAGGGTGCCCCCTTTCCTCCACCTAGGGGCCTCTGACCCCTACAAGCTACCCAGGTGTCCACCTCTCTCCCTTGACTTGCAGTAGAGGCCCCAGGGTGCCCCCTGGTCCTCCACCTAGGGGCCTCTGACCCCAGCATGCTACCCAGGGGTGCACCTCTCTCCTTGGACTAGATGTAGAGGCCCCAGGGTGCCCCCTTGCCCTTCACCTAGGGGCCTATGACCCCAGCAATCCACCCAGGGGTCCACCTCTCTCCCTGGACTTGCAGTAGTGGCCCCAGGGTGCCCCCTGGCCTTCTACCTAGGGGCCACTGACCCCAGCAGGCTACCCATGGGTCCACCTCTCTCACTGGACTTGCAGGATAGGCCCCAGGGTGCCCCCTGGCCCTACACCTAGGGGCCTCTGACCCCAGCAAGCCACCCAGGGGTCCACCTCTCTCCCTGGACTTGCAGTAGAGGCCCCAGGGTGCCCACAGGCCCTCCACCTAGGGGCCTCTGACCCCTGCAAGTTACCCAGGGGTCCACAACTCTCCCTGGACTTGCAGAAGAGGCCCCAGGGTGCCCCCTGGCCCTCCACCTAGGGGCCTCTGACCCCTGCAAGCTCCCCAGGGGTCCACCTCTCTCATTGGACTTGCAGTATAGGCCCCGGGGTGCCCCCTTGACCTCCACCTAGGGGCCTCTGACCCCAGCAATCTACCCAGGGGTCCACCTCTCTCCCTGGACTTGCAGTAGAGGCCCCAGGGTGCCCACAGGCCCTCCACCTAGGAGCCTCTGACCCCTGCAAGTTACTCAGGGGTCCACCTCTCTCCCTGGACTTGCAGTTTAGGCCCTAGGGTGCCCCCTGGCCCTCCACCTAGGGGCCTCTGACCCCAGCAAGCTACCCAGGGGTCCACCTCTCTCCCTGTACTTGCAGTATAGGCCCTTAGGGTGCCCCCTGGCCCTATACCTAGGGGCCTCTGACCCCATCAAGCTAAAAAGGGGTCTATCTCTCTCCCTGGACTTGCAGTATAGGCCCCAGAGTGCCATATGGTCCTCCACCTAAGGGCCTCTGACCCCAGCAAGTTACCCAGAGGTCCACCTCTCACCCTGGACTTGCAGTATAGGCCCTAGGGTGCCCCCTGGAGCTCCATCTAAGGGCCTAAGACCCCAGCAAGCTACCCAGGGGTACACCACTCTCCCTGAACATGCAGTAGAGGCCCCAGGGTGCCCCCTTTCCTCCACCTAGGGGCCTCTGACCCCTACAAGCTACCCAGGTGTCCACCTCTCTCCCTTGACTTGCAGTAGAGGCCCCAGGGTGCCCCCTGGTCCTCCACCTAGGGGCCTCTGACCCCAGCATGCTACCCAGGGGTCCACCTCTCTCCTTGGACTAGATGTAGAGGCCCCAGGGTGCCCCCTTGCCCTCCACCTAGGGGCCTATGACCCCAGCAATCCACCCAGGGGTCCACCTCTCTCCCTGGACTTGCAGTAGAGGCCCCAGGGTGCCCACAGGCCCTCCACCTAGGGGCCTCTGACCCCTGCAAGTTACTCAGGGGTCCACCTCTCTCCCTGGACTTGCAGTTTAGGCCCTAGGGTGCCCCCTGGCCCTCCACCTAGGGGCCTCTGACCCCAGCAAGCTACCCAGGGGTCCACCTCTCTCCCTGTACTTGCAGTATAGGCCCTTAGGGTGCCCCCTGGCCCTGTACCTAGGGGCCTCTGACCCCATCAAGCTAAAAAGGGGTCTATCTCTCTCCCTGGACTTGCAGTATAGGCCCCAGAGTGCCATATGGTCCTCCACCTAAGGGCCTCTGACCCCAGCAAGTTACCCAGAGGTCCACCTCTCACCCTGGACTTGCAGTATAGGCCCTAGGGTGCCCCCTGGAGCTCCATCTAAGGGCCTAAGACCCCAGCAAGCTACCCAGGGGTCCACCCCTCTCCCTGAACATGCAGTAGAGGCCCCAGGGTGCCCCCTTTCCTCCACCTAGGGGCCTCTGACCCCTACAAGCTACCCAGGTGTCCACCTCTCTCCCTTGACTTGCAGTAGAGGCCCCAGGGTGCCCCCTGGTCCTCCACCTAGGGGCCTCTGACCCCAGCATGCTACCCAGGGGTGCACCTCTCTCCTTGGACTAGATGTAGAGGCCCCAGGGTGCCCCCTTGCCCTCCACCTAGGGGCCTATGACCCCAGCAATCCACCCAGGGGTCCACCTCTCTCCCTGGACTTGCAGTAGTGGCCCCAGGGTGCCCCCTGGCCTTCTACCTAGGGGCCACTGACCCCAGCAGGCTACCCATGGGTCCACCTCTCTCACTGGACTTGCAGGATAGGCCCCAGGGTGCCCCCTGGCCCTACACCTAGGGGCCTCTGACCCCAGCAAGCCACCCAGGGGTCCACCTCTCTCCCTGGACTTGCAGTAGAGGCCCCAGGGTGCCCCCTGGCCTTCTACCTAGGAGCCTCTGACCCCAGCAAGCTACCCAGGGGTCTACCTCTCTCCCTGGACTTGCAGTACAGCCCCCAGCGTGCCCCATGGCCCTCCACCTAGGGGCCTCTGACCCCTGCAAGCTACCCAGGGGACCACCTCTCTCCCTGGACTTGCAGTAGAGGCCCCAGGGTGTCCCCTGGCCCTCTACATAGGGGCCTCTGACCCCATCAAGCTAAAAAGGGGTCTACCTCTCTCCCTGGACTTGCAGTATAGGCCCCAGGGTGCCATATGGTCCTCCACCTAAGGGCCTCTGACCCCAGCAATCCACCCAGGGGTCCACCTCTCTCCCTGGACTTGCAGTAGAGGCCCCAGGGTGCCCCATTTCCTCCACCTAGGGGCCTCTGACCCCTACAAGCTACCCAGAGGTCCACCTCTCTCCCTTTACTTGCTGTAGAGGCCCCAGGGTGCCCCCTTTCCTCCACCTAGGGGCCTCTGACCCCTACAAGCTACCCAGAGGTCCACCTCTCTCCCTTTACTTGCAGTAGAGGCCCCAGGGTGCCCCCTGGTCCTCCACCTAGGGGCCTCTGACCCCAGCATGCTACCCAGGGGTCCACCTCTCTCCTTGGACTAGATGTAGAGGCCCCAGGGTGCCCCCTTGCCCTCCACCTAGGGGCCTCTGACCCCAGCAATCCACCCAGGGGTCCACCTCTCTCTCTGGACTTGCAGTAGAGGCCCCAGGGTGCCCCCTGGCCTTCCACCTAGGGGCCACTGACCCCAGTAGGCTACCCATGGGTCCACCTCTCTCCCTGGACTTGCAGGATAGGCCCCAGGGTGCCCCCTGGCCTTCTACCTAGGGGCCTCTGACCCCAGCAAGCTACCCAGGGGTCTACCTCTCTCCCTGGACTTGCAGTATAGGCCCCAGCGTGCCCCATGGCCCTCCACCTAAGGGCCTCTGACCCCTGCAAGCTACCCAGGGGTCCACCTCTCTCCCTGGACTTGCAGTAGAGGCCCCAGGGTGCCCCCTGGCCTTCTACCTAGGGGCCTCTGACCCCAGCAATTTACCCAGGGGTCTACCTCTTTCCCTGGACATAAAGTATAGGCCTTAGGGTGCCCCCCGTCCCTCCACCTAGTGGCCTCTGACCCCAGCATGCTACCCAGGGGTCCACCTCTCTCCCTGGACTTTCAGCACAAGCCCCAGGGTGAGCCCTGGCCCTCCACCTAGGGGCCTCTGATCCCAGCAAGATACCCAGGGGTACACTTCTCTCCCTGGACTTGCAATGGAGGCCCCAGGGTGCTCCCTTGCCCTCCACCTAGGGGCCTCTGACCCCAGCAAGCTACCCAGGGGTCCACCTCTCTCCCTGGACTTGCAGTATAGGCCCCAGGGTGCCCCTTGGCCCTCCACCTAGGGGCCTCTGACCCCAGCAAGCTACCCAGGGGTCTACCTGTCTCCCTGGACTTGCAGTAGAGAGCCCAGGGTGCCCCCTGTTCCTCCACCCAGGGGCCTCTGACCCCAGCAAGCTACCCAGGGGTCTACCTCTTTCCCTGGACTTGCAGTAGAGGCCCCAGGGTGCCCCCTTGCCCTCCACCTAGGGGCCTCTGACCCCAGCAAGCCACCCAGGGGTTCACCTCTCTCCCTGGACTTGCAGTAGAGGCCCCAGGGTGCCCCCTGGCCTTCTACCTAGAGGCCTCTGACCCCAGCAAGCTACCCAGGGGTCTACCTCTCTCCCTGGACTTGCAGTATAGGCCCCTGGGTGCCCCATGGCCCTCCACCTAGGGGACTCTGACCCCTGCAAGCTACCCAGGGGACCACCTCTCTCCCTGGACTTGCAGTAGAGGCCCCAGGGTGCCCCCTGGCCCTCTACCTAGGGGCCTCTGACCCCATCAAGCTAAAAAGGGGTCTACCTCTCTCCCTGGACTTGCAGTATAGGCCCCAGGGTGCCCCCTGGCCTTCTACCTAAGGGCCTCTGACCCCAGCAAGCTACCCAGGGGTCTACCTCTTTCTTTGGACATAAAGTATAGGCCTTAGGGTGCCCCCTTGCCCTCCACCTAGTGGCCTCTGACCCCAGCAAGCTACCCAGGGGTCCACCTGTCTCCCTGGACTTGCAGTAGAGAGCCCAGGGTGCCCCCTGTACCTCCACCTAGGGGCCTCTGACCCCAGCAAGTTACCCAGGGGTCCACCTCTCTCCCTGGACTTCCAGTATAGGGCCCAGGGTGCCCCCTGTAATTCTACCTAGGGGCCTGTGACCCCAGCAAGCTACCCAGGGGTCTACCTCTCTCCCTGGACTTGCAGTATAGGCCCTAGGGTGGCCCCTTGCCCTCCACCTAGGGGCCTCTGACCCCAGCAAGTTACCCAGGGGTCCACCTCTCTCCCTGGACTTGCAGTATAGGCCCCAGGGTGCCCCCTGTCCTTCTACCTAGGTGCCTGTGACCCCAGCAAGCTACCCAGGGGTCTACCTCTCTCCCTGGACTTGCAGTATAGGCCTCAGGGTGCCCCTTGGCCCTCCACCTAAGGGCCTCTGACCCCTGCAAGCTACCCAGGGGTCCACCTCTCTCCCTGGACTTGCAGTAGATGCCCCAGGGTGCCCCCTTGCCCTCCACCTATGGGCCTCTGACCCCAGCAAGCCACCCAGGGGTCCACCTCTCTTCCTGGACTTGCAGTAGAGAACCCAGTTTACCCCCTGGCCTTCTACCTAGGGGCCTCTGACCCCAGCAAGCTACTCAGGGGTCTACCTCTTTCCTTGGACATAAAGTATAGGCCTTAGGGTGCCCCCTGGCCCTCCACCTAGTGGCCTCTGACCCCAGCATGTTACCCATGGGTCCACCTCTCTCTCTGGACTTGCAGTAGAGGCCCCAAGGTGCCCCCTGGCCCTCCACCTAGGGGCCTCTGACCCCTGCAAGTTACCCAGGGCTCCACAACTCTCCCTGGACTTGCAGTAGAGGCCCCATGGGTGCCCCCTGGCCCTCCACCTAGGGGCCTCTGACCCCAGCAATTTCCTCAGGGGTCCACCTTTCTCCCTGGACTTGCAGTATAGGCCCTAGGGTGCCCCCTGGCCCTCTACCTAGGGGCCTCTGACCCTATCAAGCTACCCAGGGGTCCACCTCTCTCTCTGGACTTGCAGTAGAGGCCCCAGGGTGCCCCCTGGCCTTCTACCTAGGGGCCTCTGACACCAGCAAGCTACCCAGGGGTCTACCTCTCTCCCTGGACTTGCAGTATAGAACCCAGGGTGCCCCATGGCCCTCCACCTAAAGGCCTCTGACCCCTGCAAGCTACCCAGGGGTCCACTTCTCTCCCTGGACTTGCAGTAGAGGCCCCAGGGTGCCCCCTTGACCTCCACCTAGGGGCCTCTGACCCCTACAAGCTACCCAGGGGTCCACATCTCTCACTGGACTTGCAGTAGAGGCCCCAGGGTACCCCCTGGCCCTCAACCAGTGGGCCTCTGACCCCAGCATGCTACCCAGGGGTCCACCTCTCACCCTAGACTTGCAGTATAGGCCCCAGGGTGCCCCTTGGCCCTCCACCTAGGGACCTCAGACCCCAGCAGGCTAACAACGGCTCCACCTCTCTCCCTGGACTTGCAGGATAGGCCCCAGGGTGCCCCTGGCCCTACATCTAGGGGCCTCTGACCCCAGCTAGTTACCCAGTGGTCCAACTCTCTCCCTGGACTTGCAGTATAGGCCCCAGGGTGCCATATGGTCCTCCACCTAAGGGCCTCTGACCCCAGCAAGTTACCCAGGGGTCCACCTCTCACCCTGGACTTGCAGTATAGGCCCTAGGGTGCCCCCTGGAGCTCCATCTAAGTGCCTAAGACCCCAGCAAGCTACACAGGGGTCCACCCCTCTCCCTGGACATGCAGTAGAGGCCCCAGGGTGCCCCCTTTCCTCCACCTAGGGGCCTCTGACCCCTACAAGCTACCCAGGTGTCCACCTCTCTCCCTTGACTTGCAGTAGAGGCCCCAGGGTGCCCCCTGGTCCTCCACCTAGGGGCCTCTGACCCCAGCATGCTACCCAGGGGTCCACCTCTCTCCTTGGACTAGATGTAGAGGCCCCAGGGTGCCCCCTTGCCCTCCACCTAGGGGCCTATGACCCCAGCAATCCACCCAGGGGTCCACCTCTCTCCCTGGACTTGCAGTAGAGGCCCCAGGGTGCCCACAGGCCCTCCACCTAGGGGCCTCTGACCCCTGCAAGTTACTCAGGGGTCCACCTCTCTCCCTGGACTTGCAGTTTAGGCCCTAGGGTGCCCCCTGGCCCTCCACCTAGGGGCCTCTGACCCCAGCAAGCTACCCAGGGGTCCACCTCTCTCCCTGTACTTGCAGTATAGGCCCTTAGGGTGCCCCCTGGCCCTGTACCTAGGGGCCTCTGACCCCATCAAGCTAAAAAGGGGTCTATCTCTCTCCCTGGACTTGCAGTATAGGCCCCAGAGTGCCATATGGTCCTCCACCTAAGGGCCTCTGACCCCAGCAAGTTACCCAGAGGTCCACCTCTCACCCTGGACTTGCAGTATAGGCCCTAGGGTGCCCCCTGGAGCTCCATCTAAGGGCCTAAGACCCCAGCAAGCTACCCAGGGGTCCACCCCTCTCCCTGAACATGCAGTAGAGGCCCCAGGGTGCCCCCTTTCCTCCACCTAGGGGCCTCTGACCCCTACAAGCTACCCAGGTGTCCACCTCTCTCCCTTGACTTGCAGTAGAGGCCCCAGGGTGCCCCCTGGTCCTCCACCTAGGGGCCTCTGACCCCAGCATGCTACCCAGGGGTGCACCTCTCTCCTTGGACTAGATGTAGAGGCCCCAGGGTGCCCCCTTGCCCTCCACCTAGGGGCCTATGACCCCAGCAATCCACCCAGGGGTCCACCTCTCTCCCTGGACTTGCAGTAGTGGCCCCAGGGTGCCCCCTGGCCTTCTACCTAGGGGCCACTGACCCCAGCAGGCTACCCATGGGTCCACCTCTCTCACTGGACTTGCAGGATAGGCCCCAGGGTGCCCCCTGGCCCTACACCTAGGGGCCTCTGACCCCAGCAAGCCACCCAGGGGTCCACCTCTCTCCCTGGACTTGCAGTAGAGGCCCCAGGGTGCCCCCTGGCCTTCTACCTAGGAGCCTCTGACCCCAGCAAGCTACCCAGGGGTCTACCTCTCTCCCTGGACTTGCAGTACAGCCCCCAGCGTGCCCCATGGCCCTCCACCTAGGGGCCTCTGACCCCTGCAAGCTACCCAGGGGACCACCTCTCTCCCTGGACTTGCAGTAGAGGCCCCAGGGTGTCCCCTGGCCCTCTACCTAGGGGCCTCTGACCCCATCAAGCTAAAAAGGGGTCTACCTCTCTCCCTGGACTTGCAGTATAGGCCCCAGGGTGCCATATGGTCCTCCACCTAAGGGCCTCTGACCCCAGCAATCCACCCAGGGGTCCACCTCTCTCCCTGGACTTGCAGTAGAGGCCCCAGGGTGCCCCATTTCCTCCACCTAGGGGCCTCTGACCCCTACAAGCTACCCAGAGGTCCACCTCTCTCCCTTTACTTGCTGTAGAGGCCCCAGGGTGCCCCCTTTCCTCCACCTAGGGGCCTCTGACCCCTACAAGCTACCCAGAGGTCCACCTCTCTCCCTTTACTTGCAGTAGAGGCCCCAGGGTGCCCCCTGGTCCTCCACCTAGGGGCCTCTGACCCCAGCATGCTACCCAGGGGTCCACCTCTCTCCTTGGACTAGATGTAGAGGCCCCAGGGTGCCCCCTTGCCCTCCACCTAGGGGCCTCTGACCCCAGCAATCCACCCAGGGGTCCACCTCTCTCTCTGGACTTGCAGTAGAGGCCCCAGGGTGCCCCCTGGCCTTCCACCTAGGGGCCACTGACCCCAGTAGGCTACCCATGGGTCCACCTCTCTCCCTGGACTTGCAGGATAGGCCCCAGGGTGCCCCCTGGCCTTCTACCTAGGGGCCTCTGACCCCAGCAAGCTACCCAGGGGTCTACCTCTCTCCCTGGACTTGCAGTATAGGCCCCAGCGTGCCCCATGGCCCTCCACCTAAGGGCCTCTGACCCCTGCAAGCTACCCAGGGGTCCACCTCTCTCCCTGGACTTGCAGTAGAGGCCCCAGGGTGCCCCCTTGCCCTCCACCTAGGGGCCTCTGACCCCTGCAAGCTACCCAGGGGACCACCTCTCTCCCTGGACTTGCAGTAGAGGCCCCAGGGTGCGCCCTGGCCTTCTACCTAGGGGCCTCTGACCCCAGCAATTTACCCAGGGGTCTACCTCTTTCCCTGGACATAAAGTATAGGCCTTAGGGTGCCCCCCGTCCCTCCACCTAGTGGCCTCTGACCCCAGCATGCTACCCAGGGGTCCACCTCTCTCCCTGGACTTTCAGCACAAGCCCCAGGGTGAGCCCTGGCCCTCCACCTAGGGGCCTCTGATCCCAGCAAGATACCCAGGGGTACACTTCTCTCCCTGGACTTGCAATGGAGGCCCCAGGGTGCTCCCTTGCCTTCCACCTAGGGGCCTCTGACCCCAGCAAGCTACCCAGGGGTCCACCTCTCTCCCTGGACTTGCAGTATAGGCCCCAGGGTGCTCCTTGGCCCTCCACCTAGGGGCCTCTGACCCCAGCAAGCTACCCAGGGGTCTACCTGTCTCCCTGGACTTGCAGTAGAGAGCCCAGGGTGCCCCCTGTTCCTCCACCCAGGGGCCTCTGACCCCAGCAAGCTACCCAGGGGTCTACCTCTTTCCCTGGACTTGCAGTAGAGGCCCCAGGGTGCCCCCTTGCCCTCCACCTAGGGGCCTCTGACCCCAGCAAGCCACCCAGGGGTTCACCTCTCTCCCTGGACTTGCAGTAGAGGCCCCAGGGTGCCCCCTGGCCTTCTACCTAGAGGCCTCTGACCCCAGCAAGCTACCCAGGGGTCTACCTCTCTCCCTGGACTTGCAGTATAGGCCCCTGGGTGCCCCATGGCCCTCCACCTAGGGGCCTCTGACCCCTGCAAGCTACCCAGGGGACCACCTCTCTCCCTGGACTTGCAGTAGAGGCCCCAGGGTGCCCCCTGGCCCTCTACCTAGGGGCCTCTGACCCCATCAAGCTAAAAAGGGGTCTACCTCTCTCCCTGGACTTGCAGTATAGGCCCCAGGGTGCCCCCTGGCCTTCTACCTAAGGGCCTCTGACCCCAGCAAGCTACCCAGGGGTCTACCTCTTTCTTTGGACATAAAGTATAGGCCTTAGGGTGCCCCCTTGCCCTCCACCTAGTGGCCTCTGACCCCAGCAAGCTACCCAGGGGTCCACCTGTCTCCCTGGACTTGCAGTAGAGAGCCCAGGGTGCCCCCTGTACCTCCACCTAGGGGCCTCTGACCCCAGCAAGTTACCCAGGGGTCCACCTCTCTCCCTGGACTTCCAGTATAGGGCCCAGGGTGCCCCCTGTAATTCTACCTAGGGGCCTGTGACCCCAGCAAGCTACCCAGGGGTCTACCTCTCTCCCTGGACTTGCAGTATAGGCCCTAGGGTGGCCCCTTGCCCTCCACCTAGGGGCCTCTGACCCCAGCAAGTTACCCAGGGGTCCACCTCTCTCCCTGGACTTGCAGTATAGGCCCCAGGGTGCCCCCTGTCCTTCTACCTAGGGGCCTGTGACCCCAGCAAGCTACCCAGGGGTCTACCTCTCTCCCTGGACTTGCAGTATAGGCCTCAGGGTGCCCCTTGGCCCTCCACCTAAGGGCCTCTGACCCCTGCAAGCTACCCAGGGGTCCACCTTTCTCCCTGGACTTGCAGTAGATGCCCCAGGGTGCCCCCTTGCCCTCCACCTATGGGCCTCTGACCCCAGCAAGCCACCCAGGGGTCCACCTCTCTTCCTGGACTTGCAGTAGAGAACCCAGTTTACCCCCTGGCCTTCTACCTAGGGGCCTCTGACCCCAGCAAGCTACTCAGGGGTCTACCTCTTTCCTTGGACATAAAGTATAGGCCTTAGGGTGCCCCCTGGCCCTCCACCTAGTGGCCTCTGACCCCAGCATGTTACCCATGGGTCCACCTCTCTCTCTGGACTTGCAGTAGAGGCCCCAAGGTGCCCCCTGGCCCTCCACCTAGGGGCCTCTGACCCCTGCAAGTTACCCAGGGCTCCACAACTCTCCCTGGACTTGCAGTAGAGGCCCCATGGGTGCCCCCTGGCCCTCCACCTAGGGGCCTCTGACCCCAGCAATTTCCTCAGGGGTCCACCTTTCTCCCTGGACTTGCAGTATAGGCCCTAGGGTGCCCCCTGGCCCTCTACCTAGGGGCCTCTGACCCTATCAAGCTACCCAGGGGTCCACCTCTCTCTCTGGACTTGCAGTAGAGGCCCCAGGGTGCCCCCTGGCCTTCTACCTAGGGGCCTCTGACACCAGCAAGCTACCCAGGGGTCTACCTCTCTCCCTGGACTTGCAGTATAGAACCCAGGGTGCCCCATGGCCCTCCACCTAAAGGCCTCTGACCCCTGCAAGCTACCCAGGGGTCCACTTCTCTCCCTGGACTTGCAGTAGAGGCCCCAGGGTGCCCCCTTGCCCTCCACCTAGGGGCCTCTGACCCCTACAAGCTACCCAGGGGTCCACATCTCTCACTGGACTTGCAGTAGAGGCCCCAGGGTACCCCCTGGCCCTCAACCAGTGGGCCTCTGACCCCAGCATGCTACCCAGGGGTCCACCTCTCACCCTAGACTTGCAGTATAGGCCCCAGGGTGCCCCTTGGCCCTCCACCTAGGGACCTCAGACCCCAGCAGGCTAACAACGGCTCCACCTCTCTCCCTGGACTTGCAGGATAGGCCCCAGGGTGCCCCTGGCCCTACATCTAGGGGCCTCTGACCCAAGCTAGTTACCCAGTGGTCCAACTCTCTCCCTGGACTTGCAGTATAGGCCCCAGGGTGCCATATGGTCCTCCACCTAAGGGCCTCTGACCCCAGCAAGTTACCCAGGGGTCCACCTCTCACCCTGGACTTGCAGTATAGGCCCTAGGGTGCCCCCTGGAGCTCCATCTAAGTGCCTAAGACCCCAGCAAGCTACCCAGGGGTCCACCCCTCTCCCTGGACATGCAGTAGAGGCCCCAGGGTGCCCCCTTTCCTCCACCTAGGGGCCTCTGACCCCTACAAGCTACCCAGAGGTCCACCTCTCTCCCTTTACTTGCAGTAGAGGCCCCAGGGTGCCCCCTGGTCCTCCACCTAGGGGCCTCTGACCCCAGCATGCTACCCAGGGGTCCACCTCTCTCCTTGGACTAGATGTAGAGGCCCCAGGGTGCCCCCTTGCCCTCCACCTAGGGGCCTCTGACCCCAGCAATCCACCCAGGGGTCCACCTCTCTCCCTGGACTTGCAGGACAGGCCCCAGGGTGCCCCCTGGCCTTCTACCTAGGGGCCTCTGACCCCAGCAAGCTACCCAGGGGTCTACCTCTCTCCCTGGACTTGCAGTATAGGCCCCAGCGTGCCCCATGGCCCTCCACCTAAGGGCCTCTGACCCCTGCAAGCTACCCAGGGGTCCACCTCTCTCCCTGGACTTGCAGTAGAGGCCCCAGGGTGCCCCCTTGCCCTCCACCTAGGGGCCTCTGACCCCTGCAAGCTACCCAGGGGACCACCTCTCTCCCTGGACTTGCAGTAGAGGCCCCAGGGTGCCCACTGGCCTTCTACCTAGGGGCCTCTGACCCCAGCAAGCTACCCAGGGGTCTACCTCTCTCCCTGGACTTGCAGTATAGGCCCCTGGGTGCCCCATGGCCCTCCACCTAGGGGCCTTTGACCTCTGCAAGCTACCCAGGGGACCACCTCTCTCCCTGGACTTGCAGTAGAGGCCCCAGGGTGCCCCCTGGCCCTCTACCTAGGGGCCTCTGAACCCATCAAGCTAAAAAGGGGTCTACCTCTCTGACTGGACTTGCAGTATAGGCCCCAGGGTGCCCCCTGGCCTTCTACCTAAGGGCCTCTGACCCCAGCAAGCTACCCAGGGGTCTACCTCTTTCTTTGGACATAAAGTATAGGCCTTAGGGTGCCCCCTTGCCCTCCACCTAGTGGCCTCTGACCCCAGCAAGCTACCCAGGGGTCCACCTGTCTCCCTGGACTTGCAGTAGAGAGCCCAGGGTGCCCCCTGTACCTCCACCTAGGGGCCTCTGACCCCAGCAAGTTACCCAGGGGTCCACCTCTCTCCCTGGACTTGCAGTATAGGGCCCAGGGTGCCCCCTGTAATTCTACCTAGGGGCCTGTGACCTCAGCAAGCTACCCAGGGGTCTACCTCTCTCCCTGGACTTGCAGTATAGGCCCCAGGGTGCCCCTTGGCCCTCCACCTAAGGTCCTCTGACCCCTGCAAGCTACCCAGGGGTCCACCTCTCTCCCTGGACTTGCAGTAGATGCCCCAGGGTGCCCCCTTGCCCTCCACCTATGGGCCTCTGACCCCTGCAAGCTACCCAGGGGTCCACCTCTCTCCCTGGAATTGCAGTAGAGGCCCCAGGGTGCCCCCTGGCCTTCTACCTAAGGGCCTCTGACCCCAGCAAGTTACCCAGGGGTCCACCTCTCACCCTGGACTTGTAGTATAGGCCCTAGGGTGCCCCCTGGAGCTCCATCTAAGGGCCTAAGACCCCAGCAAGCTACCCAGGGTTCCACCCCTCTCCCTGGACATAAAGTAGAGGCCCCAGGGTGCCCCCTTTCCTCCACCTAGGGTTCTCTGACCCCTACAAGCTACCCAGGGGTCCACCTCTCTCCCTGGATTTGCAGTAGAGGCCCCAGGGTGCCCCCTGGTCCTCCACCTAGGGGCCTCTGACCCCAGCATGCTACCCAGGGGTCCACCTCTCTCCTTGGACTGGATGTAGAGGCCCCAGGGTGCCCCCTTGCCCTCCACCTAGGGGCCTCTGACCCCAGCAATCCACCCAGGGGTCCACCTTTCTCCCTTTACTTGCAGTAGAGGCCCCAGGGTGCCCCCTGGCCTTCTACCTAGGGGCCACTGACCCCAGCAGGCTACCCATGGGTCCACCTCTCTCCCTGGACTTGCAGGATAGGCCCCAGGGTGCCCCCTTGCCCTCCACCTAGGGGCCTCTGACCCCTGCAAGCTACCCAGGGGACCACCTCTCTCCCTGGACTTGCAGTAGAGGCCCCAGGGTGCCCCCTGGCCTTCTACCTTGTGGCCTCTGACCCCAGCATGCTACCCAGAGGTCCACCTCTCTCCCTGGACTTGCAATGGAGGCCCCAGGGTGCTCCCTTGCCCTCCACCTAGGGGCCTCTGACCCCAGCAAGTTACCCAGGGGTCCACCTCTCTCCCTGGACTAGCAGTATAGGCCCCAGGGTGCCCCTTGGCCCTCCACCTAGGGGCCTCTGAACCCAGCAAGCTACCCAGGGGTCACCTGTCTCCCTGGACTTGCAGTAGAGAGCCCAGGGTGTCCCCTGTCCCTCCACCCAGGGGCCTCTGACCCCAGCAAGCTACCCAGGGGACTACCTCTTTCCCTGGACTTGCAGTAGAAGCCCCAGGGTGCCCCCTTGCCCTCCACCTAGGGGCCTCTGACCCGAGCAAGCCACCCAGGGGTTCACCTCTCTCCTTGGACTAGATGTAGAGGCCCCAGGGTGCCCCCTTGCCCTCCACCTAGGGGCCTATGACCCCAGCAATCCACCCAGGGGTCCACCTCTCTCCCTGGACTTGCAGTAGAGGCCCCAGGGTGCCCCCTGGCCTTCTACCTAGGGGCCACTGACCCCAGCAGACTACCCATGGGTCCACCTCTCTCCCTGGACTTGCAGGATAGGCCCCAGGCTGCCCCCTGGCCCTACACCTAGGGGCCTCTGACCCCAGCAAGCCACCCAGGGGTCCACCTCTCTCCCTGGACTTGCAGTAGAGGCCCCAGGGTGCCCCCTGGCCTTCTACCTAGGAGCCTCTGACCCCAGCAAGCTACCCAGGGGTCTACCTCTCTCCCTGGACTTGCAGTACAGGCCCCAGCGTGCCCCATGGCCCTCCACCTAGGGGCCTCTGACCCCTGCAAGCTACCCAGGGGACCACCTCTCTCCCTGGACTTGCAGTAGAGGCCCCAGGGTGTCCCCTGGCCCTCTACCTAGGGGCCTCTGACCCCATCAAGCTAAAAAGGGGTCTACCTCTCTCCCTGGACTTGCAGTATAGGCCCCAGGGTGCCATATGGTCCTCCACCTAAGGGCCTCTGACCCCAGCAATCCACCCAGGGGTCCACCTCTCTCCCTGGACTTGCAGTAGAGGCCCCAGGGTGCCCCATTTCCTCCACCTAGGGGCCTCTGACCCCTACAAGCTACCCAGAGGTCCACCTCTCTCCCTTTACTTGCTGTAGAGGCCCCAGGGTGCCCCCTGGTCTTCCACCTAGGGGCCTCTGACCCCAGCAGGCTACCCATGGGTCCACCTCTCTCCCTGGACTTGCAGGATAGGCCCCAGGGTGCCCCCTGGCCCTACACCTAGGGGCCTCTGACCCCAGCAAGCCACCCAGGGATCCACATCTCTCCCTGGACTTGCAGTATAGGCCCCAGGGAGCCCCCTTGCCCTCCACCTAGGGGCCTCTGACCCCTGCAAGCCACCCAGGGGTCCACCTCTCTCCTTGGACTTGCAGTATAGGCCCCAGGGTGCCCCTTGGCCCTCCACCTAGGGGCCTCTGACCCCAGCAAGCTACCCAGGGGTCTACCTGTCTCTCTGGACTTGCAGTAGAGAGCCCAGGGTGCCCCCTGTCCCTCCACCCAGGGGCCTCTGACCCCAGCAAGCTACCCAGGCGTCTACCTCTTTCCCTGGACTTGCAGTAGAGGCCCCAGGGTGCCCCCCTGCCCTCCACCTAGGGGCCTCTGACCCCAGCAAGCCACCCAGGGGTTCACCTCTCTCCCTGGACTTGCAGTAGAGGCCCCAGGGTGCCCCCTGGCCTTCTACCTAGGGGCCTCTGACCCCAGCAAGCTACCCAGGGGTCCACCTCTCTCCCTGGACTTGCAGTATAGGCCCCAGGGTGCCCCATGGCCCTCCACCTAGGGGCTTCTGACCCCTGCAAGCTACCCAGGGGACCACCTCTCTCCCTGGACTTGCAGTAGAGGCCCCAGGGTGCCCCCTGGCCCTCTACCTAGGGGCCTCTGACCCCATCAAGCTAAAAAGGGGTCTACCTCTCTCCCTGGACTTGCAGTATAGGCCCCAGGGTGCCATATGGCCCTCCACCTAAGGGCCTCTGACCCCAGCAAGTTACCCAGGGGTCCACCTCTCACCCTGGACTTGTAGTATAGGCCCTAGGGTGCCCCCTGGAGCTCCATCTAAGGGCCTAAGACCCCAGCAAGCTACCCAGGGGTCCACCCCTCTCCCTGGACATAAAGTAGAGGCCCCAGGGTGCCCCCTTTCCTCCACCTAGGGTTCTCTGACCCCTACAAGCTACCCAGGGGTCCACCTCTCTCCCTGGATTTGCAGTAGAGGCCCCAGGGTGCCCCCTTGCCCTCCACCTAGGGGCCTCTGACCCCAGCAATCCACCCAGGGGTCCACCTCTCTCCCTTTACTTGCAGTAGAGGCCCCAGGGTGCCCCCTGGCCTTCTACCTAGGGGCCTCTGACCCCAGCATGCTACCCAGGGGTCCACCTCTCTCCTTGGACTGGATGTAGAGGCCCCAGGGTGCCCCCTTGCCCTCCACCTAGGGGCCTCTGACCCCAGCAATCCACCCAGGGGTCCACCTCTCTCCCTTTACTTGCAGTAGAGGCCCCAGGGTGCCCCCTGGCCTTCTACCTAGGGGCCACTGACCCCAGCAGGCTACCCATGGGTCCACCTCTCTCCCTGGACTTGCAGGATAGGCCCCAGGGTGCCCCCTTGCCCTCCACCTAGGGGCCTCTGACCCCTGCAAGCTACCCAGGGGACCACCTCTCTCCCTGGACTTGCAGTAGAGGCCCCAGGGTGCCCCCTGGCCTTCTACCTTGTGGCCTCTGACCCCAGCATGCTACCCAGGGGTCCACCTCTCTCCCTGGACTTGCAATGGAGGCCCCAGGGTGCTCCCTTGCCCTCCACCTAGGGGCCTCTGACCCCAGCAAGTTACCCAGGGGTCCACCTCTCTCCCTGGACTAGCAGTATAGGCCCCAGGGTGCCCCTTGGCCCTCCACCTAGGGGCCTCTGAACCCAGCAAGCTACCCAGGGGTCTACCTGTCTCCCTGGACTTGCAGTAGAGAGCCCAGGGTGTCCCCTGTCCCTCCACCCAGGGGCCTCTGACCCCAGCAAGCTACCCAGGGGACTACCTCTTTCCCTGGATTTGCAGTAGAGGCCCCAGGGTGCCCCCTTGCCCTCCACCTAAAGGCCTCTGACCCGAGCAAGCCACCCAGGGGTTCACCTCTCTCCTTGGACTAGATGTAGAGGCCCCAGGGTGCCCCCTTGCCCTCCACCTAGGGGCCTATGACCCCAGCAATCCACCCAGGGGTCCACCTCTCTCACTGGACTTGCAGTAGAGGCCCCAGGGTGCCCCCTGGCCTTCTACCTAGGGGCCACTGACCCCAGCAGGCTACCCATGGGTCCACCTCTCTCCCTGGACTTTCAGGATAGGCCCCAGGGTGCCCCCTGGCCCTACACCTAGTGGCCTCTGACCCCAGCAAGCCACCCAGGGGTCCACCTCTCTCCCTGGACTTGCAGTAGAGGCCCCAGGGTGCCCCCTGTCCTTCTACCTAGGGGCCTCTGACCCCAGCAAGCTACCCAGGGGTCTACCTCTCTCCCTGGACTTGCAGTACAGGCCCCAGCGTGCCCCATGGCCCTCCACCTAAGGTCCTCTGACCCCTGCAAGCTACCCAGGGGTCCACCTCTCTCCCTGGACTTGCAGTAGAGGCCCCAGGGTGCCCCCTTGCCCTCCACCTAGGGGCCCCTGACCCCTGCAAGCTACCCAGGGGACCACCTCTCTCCCTGGACTTGCAGTAGAGGCCCCAGGGTGTCCCCTGGCCCTCTACCTAGGGGCCTCTGACCCCATCAAGCTAAAAAGGGGTCTACCTCTCTCCCTGGACTTGCAGTATAGGCCCCAGGGTGCCATATGGTCCTCCACCTAAGGGCCTCTGACCCCAGCAAGTTACCCAGGGGTCCACCTCTCACCCTGGACTAGCAGTATAGGCCCTCGGGTGCCCCCTGGAGCTCCATCTAAGTGCCTAAGACCCCAGCAAGCTACCCAGGGGTCCACCCCTCTCCCTGGACATGCAGTAGAGGCCCCAGGGTGCCCCCTTTCCTCCACCTAGGGGCCTCTGACCCCTACAAGCTACCCAGAGGTCCACCTCTCTCCCTTTACTTGCAGTAGAGGCCCCAGGGTGCCCCCTGGTCCTCCACCTAGGGGCCTCTGACCCCAGCATGCTACCCAGGGGTCCACCTCTCTCCTTGGACTAGATGTAGAGGCCCCAGGGTGCCCCTTGCCCTCCACCTAGGGGCCTCTGACCCCAGCAATCCACCCAGGGGTCCACCTCTCTCTCTGGACTTGCAGTAGAGGCCCCAGGGTGCCCCCTGGCCTTCTACCTAGGGGCCACTGACCCCAGCAGGCTACCCATGGGTCCACCTCTCTCCCTGGACTTGCAGGATAGGCCCCAGGGTGCCCCATGGCCCTACACCTAGGGGCCTCTGACCCCAGCAAGCCACCCAGGGATCCACCTCTCTCCCTGGACTTGCAGTAGAGGCCCCAGGGTGCCCCCTGGCCTTCCACCTAGGGGCCCCTGACCCCAGCAAGCTACCCAGGGGTCTACCTCTCTCCATGGACTTGCAGTATAGGCCCCAGCGTGCCCCATGGCCCTCCACCTAAGGGCCTCTGACCCCTGCAAGCTACCCAGGGGTCCACCTCTCTCCCTGGACTTGCAGTAGAGGCCCCAGGGTGCCCCCTTGCCCTCCACCTAGGGGCCTCTGACCCCTGCAAGCTACCCAGGGGACCACCTCTCTCCCTGGACTTGCAGTAGAGGCCCCAGGGTAGCCCCTGGCCTTCTACATAGTGGCCTCTGACCCCAGCATGCTACCCAGGGTTCCACCTCTCTCCCTGGACTTTCAGCACAAGCCCCAGGGTGAGCCCTGGCCCTCCACCTAGGGGCCTCTGACCCCAGCAAGCTACCCAGGGGTACACTTCTCTCCCTGGACTTGCAATGGAGGCCCCAGGGTGCTCCCTTGCCCTCCACCTAGGGGCCGCTGACCCAAGCAAGCCACCCAGGGGTCCACCTCTCTCCCTGGACTTGCAGTAGAGGCCCCAGGGTGCCCCCTGGCCTTCTACCTAGGGGCCTCTGACCCCAGCAAGCTACCCAGGGGTCTACCTCTCTCCCTGGACTTGCAGTACAGGCCCCAGCGTGCCCAATGGCCCTCCACCTAAGGGCCTCTGACCCCTGCAAGCTACCCAGGGGTCCACCTCTCTCCCTGGACTTGCAGTAGAGGCCCCAGGGTGCCCCCTTGCCCTCCACCTAGGGGCCTCTGACCCCTGCAAGCTACCCAGGAGACCACCTCTCTCCCTGGACTTGCAGTAGAGAACCCAGGGTGTCCCGTGGCCCTCTACCCAGGGGCCTCTGACCCCATCAAGCTAAAAAGGGGTCTACCTCTCTCCCTGGACTTGCAGTATAGGCCCCAGGGTGCCATATGGTCCTCCACCTAAGGGCCTCTGACCCCAGCAAGTTACCCAGGGGTCCACCTCTCACCCTGGACTAGCAGTATAGGCCCTAGGGTGCCCCCTGGAGCTCCATCTAAGTGCCTAAGACCCCAGCAAGCTACCCAGGGGTCCACCCCTCTCCCTGGACATGCAGTAGAGGCCCCAGGGTGCCCCCTTTCCTCCACCTAGGGGCCTCTGACCCCTACAAGCTACCCAGAGGTCCACCTCTCTCCCTTTACTTGCAGTAGAGGCCCCAGGGTGCCCCCTGGTCCTCCACCTAGGGGCCTCTGACCCCAGCATGCTACCCAGGGGTCCACCTCTCTCCTTGGACTAGATGTAGAGGCCCCAGGGTGCCCCCTTGCCCTCCACCTAGGGGCCTCTGACCCCAGCAATCCACCCAGGGGTCCACCTCTCTCTCTGGACTTGCAGTAGAGGCCCCAGGGTGCCCCCTGGCCTTCTACCTAGGGGCCACTGACCCCAGCAGGCTACCCATGGGTCCACCTTTCTCCCTGGACTTGCAGTATAGGCCCCAGCGTGCCCCATGGCCCTCCACCTAAGGGCCTCTGACCCCTGCAAGCTACCCAGGGGTCCACCTCTCTCCCTGGACTTGCAGTAGAGGCCCCAGGGTGCCCCTTGCCCTCCACCTAGGGGCCTCTGACCCCTGCAAGCTACCCAGGGGACCACCTCTCTCCCTGGACTTGCAGTAGAGGCCCCAGGGTAGCCCCTGGCCTTCTACCTAGTGGCCTCTGACCCCAGCATGCTACCCAGGGTTCCACCTCTCTCCCTGGACTTTCAGCACAAGCCCCAGGGTGAGCCCTGGCCCTCCACCTAGGGGCCTCTGACCCCAGCAAGCTACCCAGGGGTACACTTCACTCCCTGGACTTGCAATGGAGGCCCCAGGGTGCTCCCTTGCCCTCCACCTAGGGGCCGCTGACCCCAGCAAGCTACCCAGGGGTCCACCTCTCTCCCTGGACTTGCAGTATAGGCCCCAGGGTGCCCCTTGGCCCTCCACCTAGGGGCCTCTGACCCCAGCAAGCTACCCAGGGGTCTACCTGTCTCCCTGGACTTGCAGTAGAGAGCCCAGGGTGCCCCCTGTCCCTCCACCCAGGGGCCTCTGACCCCAGCAAGCTACCCATGGGTCTACCTCTTTCCCTGGACTTGCAGTAGAGGCCCCAGGGTGCCCCCTTGCCCTCCACCTAGGGGCCTCTGACCCCAGCAAGCCACCCAGGGGTTCACCTCTCTCCCTGGACTTGCAGTAGAGGCCCCAGGTTGCCCCCTGGCCTTCTACCTAGGGGCCTCTGACCCCAGCAAGCTACCCAGGGGTCTACCTCTCTCCTTGGACTTGCAGTATAGGCCCCAGGGTGCCCCATGGCCCTCCACCTAGGGGCCTCTGACCCCTGCAAGCTACCCAGGGGACCACCTCTCTCCCTGGACTTGTAGTAGAGGCCCCAGGGTGCCCCCTGGCCCTCTACCTAGGGGCCCCTGACCCCATCAAGCTAAAAAGGGGTCTACCTCTCTCCCTGTACTTGCAGTATAGGCCACAGGGTGCCATATGGCCCTCCACCTAAGGGCCTCTGACCCCAGCAAGTTACCCAGGGGTCCACCTCTCACCCTGGACTTGTAGTATAGGCCCTAGGGTGCCCCCTGGAGCTCCATCTAAGGGCCTAAGACCCCAGCAAGCTACCCAGGGGTCCACCCCTCTCCCTGGACATAAAGTAGAGGCCCCAGGGTGCCCCCTTTCCTCCACCTAGGGGCCTCTGACCCCTACAAGCTACCCAGGGGTCCACCTCTCTACCTGGACTTGCAGTAGAGGCCCCAGGGTGCCCCCTGGTCCTCCACCTAGGGGCCTCTGACCCCAGCATGCTACCCAGGGGTCCACCTCTCTCCTTGGACTAGATGTAGAGGCCCCAGGGTGCCCCCTTGCCTTCCACCTAGGGGCCTCTGACCCCAGCAATCCACCCAGGGGTCCACCTCTCTCCCTGGACTTGCAGTAGAGGCCCCAGGGTGCCCCCTGGCCTTCTACCTAGGGGCCACTGACCCCAGCAGGCTACCCATGGGTCCACCTTTCTCCCTGGACTTGCAGGATAGGCCCCAGGGTGCCCCCTGGCCCTACACCTAGGGGCCTCTGACCCCTGCAAGCTACCCAGGGGACCACCTCTCTCCCTGGGCTTGCAGTAGAGGCCCCAGGGTGCCCCCTGGCCTTCTACCTAGGGGCCTCTGACCCCGGCAAGCTACCCAGGGGTCTACCTCTTTCCCTGGACTTGCAGTATAGGCCTCAGGGTGCCCCTTGGCCCTCCACCTAAGGGCCTCTGACCCCTGCAAGCTACCCAGGGGTCCACCTCTCTCCCTGGACTTGCAGTAGATGCCCCAGGGTGCCCCCTTGCCCTCCACCTATGGGCCTCTGACCCCAGCAAGCCACCCAGGGGTCCACCTCTCTCCCTGGACTTGCAGTAGAGAACCCAGTTTACCCCCTGGCCTTCTACCTAGGGGCCTCTGACCCCAGCAAGCTACTCAGGGGTCTACCTCTTTCCTTGGACATAAAGTATAGGCCTTAGGGTGCCCCCTGGCCCTCCACCTAGTGGCCTCTGACCCCAGCATGTTACCCATGGGTCCACCTCTCTCTCTGGACTTGCAGTAGAGGCCCCAAGGTGCCCCCTGGCCCTCCACCTAGGGACCTCTGATCCCTGCAAGTTACCCAGGGCTCCACAACTCTCCCTGGACTTGCAGTAGAGGCCCCATGGGTGCCCCCTGGCCCTCCACCTAGGGGCCTCTGACCCCAGCAATTTCCTCAGGGGTCCACCTTTCTCCCTGGACTTGCAGTATAGGCCCTAGGGTGCCCCCTGGCCCTCTACCTAGGGGCCTCTGACCCTATCAAGCTACCCAGGGGTTAACCTCTCTCTCTGGACTTGCAGTAGAGGCCCCAGGGTGCCCCCTGGCCTTCTACCTAGGGGCCTCTGACCCCAGCAAGCTACCCAGGGGTCTACCTCTCTCCCTGGACTTGCAGTATAGAACCCAGGGTGCCCCATGGCCCTCCACCTAAAGGCCTCTGACCCCTGCAAGCTACCCAGGGGTCCACTTCTCTCCCTGGACTTGTAGTAGAGGCCCCAAGGTGCCCCCTTGCCCTCCACCTAGGGGCCTCTGACCCCTACAAGCTACCCAGGGGTCCACATCTCTCACTGGACTTGCAGTAGAGGCCCCAGGGTACCCCCTGGCCCTCAACCAGTGGGCCTCTGACCCCAGCATGCTACCCAGGGGTCCACCTCTCACCCTAGACTTGCAGTATAGGCCCCAGGGTGCCCCTTGGCCCTCCACCTAGGGACCTCAGACCCCAGCAGGCTAACAACGGCTCCACCTCTCTCCCTGGACTTGCAGGATAGGCCCCAGGGTGCCCCTGGCCCCACATCTAGGGGCCTCTGACCCCAGCTAGTTACCCAGTGGTCCAACTCTCTCCCTGGACTTGCAGTATAGGCCCCAGGGTGCCATATGGTCCTCCACCTAAGGGCCTCTGACCCCAGCAAGTTACCCAGGGGTCCACCTCTCACCCTGGACTTGCAGTATAGGCCCTAGGGTGCCCCCTGGAGCTCCATCTAAGTGCCTAAGACCCCAGCAAGCTACACAGGGGTCCACCCCTCTCCCTGGACATGCAGTAGAGGCCCCAGGGTGCCCCCTTTCCTCCACCTAGGGGCCTCTGACCCCTACAAGCTACCCAGAGGTCCACCTCTCTCCCTTTACTTGCAGTAGAGGCCCCAGGGTGCCCCCTGGTCCTCCACCTAGGGGCCTCTGACCCCAGCATGCTACCCAGGGGTCCACCTCTCTCCTTGGACTAGATGTAGAGGCCCCAGGGTGCCCCCTTGCCCTCCACCTAGGGGCCTCTGACCCCAGCAATCCACCCAGGGGTCCACCTCTCTCTCTGGACTTGCAGTACAGGCCCCAGGGTGCCCCCTGGCCTTCTACCTAGGGGCCACTGACCCCAGCAGGCTACCCATGGGTCCACCTCTCTCCCTGGACTTGCAGGAGATGCCCCAGGGTGCCCCCTGGCCTTCTACCTAGGGGACTCAGACCCCAGCAAGCTACCCAGGGGTCTACCTCTCTCCCTGGACTTGCAGTATAGGCCCCAGCGTGCCCCATGGCCCTCCACCTTAGGGCGTCTGACCCCTGCAAGCTACCCAGGGGTCCACCTCTCTCCCTGGACTTGCAGTAGAGGCCCCAGGGTGCCCCCTTGCCCTCCACCTAGGGGCCTCTGACCCCAGCAATTTACCCAGGGGTCTACCTCTTTCCCTGGACATAAAGTATAGGCATTAGGGTGCCCCCCGTCCCTCCACCTAGTGGCCTCTGACCCCAGCATGCTACCCAGGGGTCCACCTCTCTCCCTGGACTTTCAGCACAAGCCCCAGGGTGAGCCCTGGCCCTCCACCTAGGGGCCTCTGATCCCAGCAAGATACCCAGGGGTACACTTGTCTCCCTGGACTTGCAATGGAGGCCCCAGGGTGCTCCCTTGCCCTCCACCTAGGGGCCTCTGACCCCAGCAAGCTACCCAGGGGTCCACCTCTCTCCCTGGACTTGCAGTATAGGCCCCAGGGTGCCCCTTGGCCCTCCACCTAGGGGCCTCTGACCCCAGCAAGCTACCCAGGGGTCTACCTGTCTCCCTGGACTTGCAGTAGAGAGCCCAGGGTGCCCCCTGTTCCTCCACCCAGGGGCCTCTGACCCCAGCAAGCTACCCAGGGGTCTACCTCTTTCCCTGGACTTGCAGTAGAGGCCCCAGGGTGCCCCCTTGCCCTCCACCTAGGGGCCTCTGACCCCAGCAAGCCACCCAGGGGTTCACCTCTCTCCCTGGACTTGCAGTAGAGGCCCCAGGGTGCCCCCTGGCCCTCTACCTAGGGGCCTCTGACCCCATCAAGCTAAAAAGGGGTCTACCTCTCTCCCTGGACTTGCAGTAGAGGCCCCAGGGTGCCCCCTGTAATTCTACCTAGGGGCCACTGACCCCAGCAGGCTACCCATGGGTCCACCTTTCTCCCTGGACTTGCAGTATAGGCCCCAGCGTGCCCCATGGCCCTCCACCTAAGGGCCTCTGACCCCAGCAATCCACCCAGGGGTCCACCTCTCTCTCTGGACTTGCAGTAGAGGCCCCAGGGTGCCCCCTGGCCTTCTACCTAGGGGCCACTGACCCCAGCAGGCTACCCATGGGTCCACCTTTCTCCCTGGACTTGCAGTATAGGCCTCAGCGTGCCCCATGGCCCTCCACCTAAGGGCCTCTGACCCCTGCAAGCTACCCAGGGGTCCACCTCTCTCCCTGGACTTGCAGTAGAGGCCCCAGGGTGCCCCTTGCCCTCCACCTAGGGGCCTCTGACCCCTGCAAGCTACCCAGGGGACCACCTCTCTCCCTGGACTTGCAGTAGAGGCCCCAGGGTAGCCCCTGGCCTTCTACCTAGTGGCCTCTGACCCCAGCATGCTACCCAGGGTTCCACCTCTCTCCCTGGACTTTCAGCACAAGCCCCAGGGTGAGCCCTGGCCCTCCACCTAGGGGCCTCTGACCCCAGCAAGCTACCCAGGGGTACACTTCTCTCCCTGGACTTGCAATGGAGGCCCCAGGGTGCTCCCTTGCCCTCCACCTAGGGGCCGCTGACAACAGCAAGCTACCCAGGGGTCCACCTCTCTCCCTGGACTTGCAGTAGAGGCCCCAGGGTGCCCCCTTGCCCTCCACCTAGGGGCCTCTGACCCCAGCAAGCCACCCAGGGGTTTACCTCTCTCCTTGGACTAGATGTAGAGGCCCCAGGGTGCCCCCTTGCCCTCCACCTAGGGGTCCACCTCTCTCCTTGTACTAGATGTAGAGGCCCCAGGGTGCCCCCTTGCCCTCCACCTACGGGCCTCTGACCCCAGCAATCCACCCAGGGGTCCACCTCTCTCCCTGGACTTGCAGTAGAGGCCCCAGGGTGCCCCCTGGCCTTCTACCTAGGGGCCACTGACCCCAGCAGGCTACCCATGGGTCCACCTCTCTCCCTGGACTTGCAGGATAGGCCCCAGGGTGCCCCCTGGCCTTCTACCTAGTGGCCTCTGACCCCAGCATGCTACCCAGGGTTCCACCTCTCTCCCTGGACTTTCAGCACAAGCCCCAGGGTGAGCCCTGGCCCTCCACCTAGGGGCCTCTGACCCCAGCAAGCTACCCAGGGGTCTACCTCTTTCCCTGGACTTGCAGTAGAGGCCCCAGGGTGCCCCCTTGCCCTCCACCTAGGGGCCTCTGACCCCAGCAAGCCACCCAGGGGTTCACCTCTCTCCCTGGACTTGCAGTAGAGGCCCCAGGTTGCCCCCTGGCCTTCTACCTAGGGGCCTCTGACCCCAGCAAGCTACCCAGGGGTCTACCTCTCTCCTTGGACTTGCAGTATAGGCCCCAGGGTGCCCCATGGCCCTCCACCTAGGGGCCTCTGACCCCTGCAAGCTACCCAGGGGACCACCTCTCTCCCTGGACTTGTAGTAGAGGCCCCAGGGTGCCCCCTGGCCCTCTACCTAGGGGCCCCTGACCCCATCAAGCTAAAAAGGGGTCTACCTCTCTCCCTGTACTTGCAGTATAGGCCCCAGGGTGCCATATGGCCCTCCACCTAAGGGCCTCTGACCCCAGCAAGTTACCCAGGGGTCCACCTCTCACCCTGGACTTGTAGTATAGGCCCTAGGGTGCCCCCTGGAGCTCCATCTAAGGGCCTAAGACCCCAGCAAGCTACCCAGGGGTCCACCCCTCTCCCTGGACATAAAGTAGAGGCCCCAGGGTGCCCCCTTTCCTCCACCTAGGGGCCTCTGACCCCTACAAGCTACCCAGGGGTCCACCTCTCTACCTGGACTTGCAGTAGAGGCCCCAGGGTGCCCCCTGGTCCTCCACCTAGGGGCCTCTGACCCCAGCATGCTACCCAGGGGTCCACCTCTCTCCTTGGACTAGATGTAGAGGCCCCAGGGTGCCCCCTTGCCTTCCACCTAGGGGCCTCTGACCCCAGCAATCCACCCAGGGGTCCACCTCTCTCCCTGGACTTGCAGTAGAGGCCCCAGGGTGCCCCCTGGCCTTCTACCTAGGGGCCACTGACCCCAGCAGGCTACCCATGGGTCCACCTCTCTCCCTGGACTTGCAGGATAGGCCCCAGGGTGCCCCCTGGCCCTACACCTAGGGGCCTCTGACCCCTGCAAGCTACCCAGGGGACCACCTCTCTCCCTGGGCTTGCAGTAGAGGCCCCAGGGTGCCACCTGGCCTTCTACCTAGGGGCCTCTGACCCCGGCAAGCTACCCAGGGGTCTACCTCTTTCCCTGGACTTGCAGTATAGGCCTCAGGGTGCCCCTTGGCCCTTCACCTAAGGGCCTCTGACCCCTGCAAGCTACCCAGGGGTCCACCTCTCTCCCTGGACTTGCAGTAGATGCCCCAGGGTGCCCCCTTGCCCTCCACCTATGGGCCTCTGACCCCAGCAAGCCACCCAGGGGTCCACCTCTCTCCCTGGACTTGCAGTAGAGAACCCAGTTTACCCCCTGGCCTTCTACCTAGGGGCCTCTGATCCCAGCAAGCTACTCAGGGGTCTACCTCTTTCCTTGGACATAAAGTATAGGCCTTAGGGTGCCCCCTGGCCCTCCACCTAGTGGCCTCTGACCCCAGCATGTTACCCATGGGTCCACCTCTCTCTCTGGACTTGCAGTAGAGGCCCCAAGGTGCCCCCTGGCCCTCCACCTAGGGACCTCTGACCCCTGCAAGTTACCCAGGGCTCCACAACTCTCCCTGGACTTGCAGTAGAGGCCCCATGGGTGCCCCCTGGCCCTCCACCTAGGGGCCTCTGACCCCAGCAATTTCCTCAGGGGTCCACCTTTCTCCCTGGACTTGCAGTATAGGCCCTAGGGTGCCCCCTGGCCCTCTACCTAGGGGCCTCTGACCCTATCAAGCTACCCAGGGGTCCACCTCTCTCTCTGGACTTGCAGTAGAGGCCCCAGGGTGCCCCCTGGCCTTCTACCTAGGGGCCTCTGACCCCAGCAAGCTACCCAGGGGTCTACCTCTCTCCCTGGACTTGCAGTATAGAACCCAGGGTGCCCCATGGCCCTCCACCTAAAGGCCTCTGACCCCTGCAAGCTACCCAGGGGTCCACTTCTCTCCCTGGACTTGTAGTAGAGGCCCCAGGGTGCCCCCTTGCCCTCCACCTAGGGGCCTCTGACCCCTACAAGCTACCCAGGGGTGCACATCTCTCACTGGACTTGCAGTAGAGGCCCCAGGGTACCCCCTGGCCCTCAACCAGTGGGCCTCTGACCCCAGCATGCTACCCAGGGGTCCACCTCTCACCCTAGACTTGCAGTATAAGCCCCAGGGTGCCCCTTGGCCCTCCACCTAGGGACCTCAGACCCCAGCAGGCTAACAACGGCTCCACCTCTCTCCCTGGACTTGCAGGATAGGCCCCAGGGTGCCCCTGGCCCCACATCTAGGGGCCTCTGACCCCAGCTAGTTACCCAGTGGTCCAACTCTCTCCCTGGACTTGCAGTATAGGCCCCAGGGTGCCATATGGTCCTCCACCTAAGGGCCTCTGACCCCAGCAAGTTACCCAGGGGTCCACCTCTCACCCTGGACTTGCAGTATAGGCCCTAGGGTGCCCCCTGGAGCTCCATCTAAGTGCCTAAGACCCCAGCAAGCTACACAGGGGTCCACCCCTCTCCCTGGACATGCAGTAGAGGCCCCAGGGTGCCCCCTTTCCTCCACCTAGGGGCCTCTGACCCCTACAAGCTACCCAGAGGTCCACCTCTCTCCCTTTACTTGCAGTAGAGGCCCCAGGGTGCCCCCTGGTCCTCCACCTAGGGGCCTCTGACCCCAGCATGCTACCCAGGGGTCCACCTCTCTCCTTGGACTAGATGTAGAGGCCCCAGGGTGCCCCCTTGCCCTCCACCTAGGGGCCTCTGACCCCAGCAATCCACCCAGGGGTCCACCTCTCTCTCTGGACTTGCAGTAGAGGCCCCAGGGTGCCCCCTGGCCTTCTACCTAGGGGCCACTGACCCCAGCAGGCTACCCATGGGTCCACCTCTCTCCCTGGACTTGCAGGAGATGCCCCAGGGTGCCCCCTGGCCTTCTACCTAGGGGCCTCTGACCCCAGCAAGCTACCCAGGGGTCTACCTCTCTCCCTGGACTTGCAGTATAGGCCCCAGCGTGCCCCATGGCCCTCCACCTAAGGGCCTCTGACCCCTGCAAGCTACCCAGGGGTCCACCTCTCTCCCTGGACTTGCAGTAGAGGCCCCAGGGTGCCCCCTTGCCCTCCACCTAGGGGCCTCTGACCCCTGCAAGCTACCCAGGGGACCACCTCTCTCCCTGGACTTGCAGTAGAGGCCCCAGGGTGCCCCCTGGCCTTCTACCTAGGGGCCTCTGACCCCAGCAATTTACCCAGGGGTCTACCTCTTTCCCTGGACATAAAGTATAGGGATTAGGGTGCCCCCCGTCCCTCCACCTAGTGGCCTCTGACCCCAGCATGCTACCCAGGGGTCCACCTCTCTCCCTGGACTTTCAGCACAAGCCCCAGGGTGAGCCCTGGCCCTCCACCTAGGGGCCTCTGATCCCAGCAAGATACCCAGGGGTACACTTCTCTCCCTGGACTTGCAATGGAGGCCCCAGGGTGCTCCCTTGCCCTCCACCTAGGGGCCTCTGACCCCAGCAAGCTACCCAGGGGTCCACCTCTCTCCCTGGACTTGCAGTATAGGCCCCAGGGTGCCCCTTGGCCCTCCACCTAGGGGCCTCTGACCCCAGCAAGCTACCCAGGGGTCTACCTGTCTCCCTGGACTTGCAGTAGAGAGCCCAGGGTGCCCCCTGTTCCTCCACCCAGGGGCCTCTGACCCCAGCAAGCTACCCAGGGGTCTACCTCTTTCCCTGGACTTGCAGTAGAGGCCCCAGGGTGCCCCCTTGCCCTCCACCTAGGGGCCTCTGACCCCAGCAAGCCACCCAGGGGTTCACCTCTCTCCCTGGACTTGCAGTAGAGGCCCCAGGGTGCCCCCTGGCCTTCTACCTAGAGGCCTCTGACCCCAGCAAGCTACCCAGGGGTCTACCTCTCTCCCTGGACTTGCAGTATAGGCCCCTGGGTGCCCCATGGCCCTCCACCTAGGGGCCTCTGACCCCTGCAAGCTACCCAGGGGACCACCTCTCTCCCTGGACTTGCAGTAGAGGCCCCAGGGTGCCCCCTGGCCCTCTACCTAGGGGCCTCTGACCCCATCAAGCTAAAAAGGGGTCTACCTCTCTCCCTGGACTTGCAGTATAGGCCCCAGGGTGCCCCCTGGCCTTCTACCTAAGGGCCTCTGACCCCAGCAAGCTACCCAGGGGTCTACCTCTTTCTTTGGACATAAAGTATAGGCCTTAGGGTGCCCCCTTGCCCTCCACCTAGTGGCCTCTGACCCCAGCAAGCTACCCAGGGGTCCACCTGTCTCCCTGGACTTGCAGTAGAGAGCCCAGGGTGCCCCCTGTACCTCCACGTAGGGGCCTCTGACCCCAGCAAGTTACTCAGGGGTCCACCTCTCTCTTTGGACTTCCAGTATAGGGCCCAGGGTGCCCCTGTAATTCTACCTAGGGGCCTGTGACCCCAGCAAGCTACCCAGGGGTCTACCTCTCTCCCTGGACTTGCAGTATAGGCCCTAGGGTGCCCCCTTGCCCTCCACCTAGTGGCCTCTGACCCCAGCAAGCTACCCAGGGGTCCACCTGTCTCCCTGGACTTGCAGTAGAGAGCCCAGGGTGCCCCCTGTACCTCCACCTAGGGGCCTCTGACCCCAGCAAGTTACCCAGGGGTCCACCTCTCTCCCTGGACTTGCAGTATAGGCCCCAGGGTGCCCCCTGTCCTTCTACCTAGGGGCCTGTGACCCCAGCAAGCTACCCAGGGGTCTACCTCTCTCCCTGGACTTGCAGTATAGGCCTCAGGGTGCCCCTTGGCCCTCCACCTAAGGGCCTCTGACCCCTGCAAGCTACCCAGGGGTCCACCTCTCTCCCTGGACTTGCAGTAGATGCCCCAGGGTGCCCCCTTGCCCTCCACCTATGGGCCTCTGACCCCAGCAAGCCACCCAGGGGTCCACCTCTCTTCCTGGACTTGCAGTAGAGAACCCAGTTTACCCCCTGGCCTTCTACCTAGGGGCCTCTGACCCCAGCAAGCTACTCAGGGGTCTACCTCTTTCCTTGGACATAAAGTATAGGCCTTAGGGTGCCCCCTGGCCCTCCACCTAGTGGCCTCTGACCCCAGCATGTTACCCATGGGTCCACCTCTCTCTCTGGACTTGCAGTAGAGGCCCCAAGGTGCCCCCTGGCCCTCCACCTAGGGGCCTCTGACCCCTGCAAGTTACACAGGGCTCCACAACTCTCCCTGGACTTGCAGTAGAGGTCCCATGGGTGCCCCCTGGCCCTCCACCTAGGGGCCTCTGACCCCAGCAATTTACTCAGGGGTCCACCTTTCTCCCTGGACTTGCAGTATAGGCCCTAGGGTGCCCCCTTGCCCTACACCTAGGGGCCTCTGACCCCAGCAAGCCACCCAGGGATCCACCTCTCTCCCTGGACTTGCAGTAGAGGCCCCAGGGTGCCCCCTGGCCTTCTACCTAGGGGCCTCTGACCCCAGCAAGCTACCCAGGGGTCCACCTTTCTCCCGGGACTTGCAGTATAGGCCCCAGCGTGCCCCATGGCCCTCCACCTAAGGGCCTCTGACCCCTGCAAGCTACCCAGGGGTCCACCTCTCTCCCTGGACTTGCAGTAGAGGCCCCAGGGTGCCCCTTGCCCTCCACCTAGGGGCCTCTGACCCCTGCAAGCTACCCAGGGGACCACCTCTCTCCCTGGACTTGCAGTAGAGGCCCCAGGGTAGCCCCTGTCCTTCTACCTAGTGGCCTCTGACCTCAGCATGCTACCCAGGGTTCCACCTCTCTCCCTGGACTTTCAGCACAAGCCCCAGGGTGAGCCCTGGCCCTCCACCTAGGGGCCTCTGACCCCAGCAAGCTACCCAGGGGTACACTTCTCTCCCTGGACTTGCAATGGAGGCCCCAGGGTGCTCCCTTGCCCTCCACCTAGGGGCCGCTGACCCCAGCAAGCTACCCAGGGGTCCACCTCTCTCCCTGGACTTGCAGTAGAGGCCCCAGGGTGCCCCCTTGCCCTCCACCTAGGGGCCTCTGACCCCAGCAAGCCACCCAGGGGTTTACCTCTGTCCTTGGACTAGATGTAGAGGCCCCAGGGTGCCCCCTTGCCCTCCACCTAGGGGTCCACCTCTCTCCTTGGACTAGATGTAGAGGCCCCAGGGTGCCCCCTTGCCCTCCACCTACGGGCCTCTGACCCCAGCAATCCACCCAGGGGTCCACCTCTCTCCCTGGACTTGCAGTAGAGGCCCCAGGGTGCCCCCTTGCCCTCCACCTAGGGGCCTCTGACCCCAGCAAGTTACCCAGGGGTCCACCTCTCTCCCTGGACTTCCAGTATAGGGCCCAGGGTGCCCCTGTAATTCTACCTAGGGGCCTGTGACCCCAGCAAGCTACCCAGGGGTCTTCCTCTCTCCCTGTACTTGCAGTATAGGCCCCAGGGTGCCATATGGTCCTCCACCTAGGGGCCTCTGACCCCTGCAAGCTACCCAGGGGTCCACCTCTCACCCTGGACTTGCAGTAGAGGCCCCAGGGTTCCCCATGGCCCTCCACCTAAGGGCCTCTGACCCCAGCAAGCTACCCAGGGATCTACCTCTCTCCCTGGACTTGCAGTACAGGCCCCAGCGTGCCCCATGGCCCTCCACCTAAGGGCCTCTGACCCCTGCAAGCTACCCAGGGGTCCACCTCTCTTCCTGGACTTGCAGTAGAGGCCCCAGGGTGCCCCCTTGATCTCCACCTAGGGGCCTCTGACCCCTGCAAGCTACCCAGGGGACCACCTCTCTCCCTGGACTTGCAGTAGAGGTTCCAGGGTGTCCCCTGGCCCTCTACCTAGGGGCCTCTGACCCCATCAAGCTAAAAAGGGGTCTACCTCTCTCCCTGGACTTGCAGTATAGGCCCCAGGGTGCCACATGGTCCTCCACCTAAGGGCCTCTGACCCCAGCAAGTTACCCAGGGGCCCACCTCTCACCCTGGACTTGCAGTATAGGCCCTAGGGTGCCCCCTGGAGCTCCATCTAAGTGCCTAAGACCCCAGCAAGCTACCCAGGGGTCCACCCCTCTCCCTGGACATGCAGTAGAGGCCCCAGGGTGCCCCCTTTCCTCCACCTAGGGGACTCTGACCCCTACAAGCTACCCAGAGGTCCACCTCTCTTCCTTTACTTGCAGTAGAGGCCCCAGGGTGCCCCCTGGTCCTCCACCTAGGGGCCTCTGACCCCAGAATGCTACCCAGGGGTCCACCTCTCTCCTTGGACTAGATGTAGAGGCCCCAGGGTGCCCCCTTGCCCTCCACCTAGGGGCCTCTGACCCCAGCAATCCACCCAGGGGTCCACCTCTCTCTCTGGACTTGCAGTAGAGGCCCCAGGGTGCCCCCTGGCCTTCTACCTAGGGGCCACTGACCCCAGCAGGCTACGCATGGGTCCACCTCTCTCCCTGGACTTGCAGGATAGGCCCCAGGGTGCCCCCTGGCCCTACACCTAGGGGCCTCTGACCCCAGCAAGCCACCCAGGGATCCACCTCTCTCCTTGGACTTGCAGTAGAGGCCCCAGGGTGCCCCCTGGCCTTCTACCTAGGGGCCTCTGACCCCAGCAAGCTACCCAAGGGTCTACCTCTCTCCTTGGACTTGCAGTATAGGCCCCAGCGTGCCCCATGGCCCTCCACCTAAGGGCCTCTGACCCCTGCGAGCTACCCAGAGGTCCACCTCTCTCCCTGGACTTGCAGTAGAGGCCCCAGGGTGCCCCCTGGCCTTCTACCTAGGGGCCTCTGACCCCAGCAAGCTACCCAGGGGTCTACCTCTTTCCCTGGACATAAAGTATAGGCCTTAGGGTGCCCCCTGTCCCTCCACCTAGTGGCCTCTGACCCCAGCATGCTACCCAGGGGTCCACCTCTCTCCCTGGACTTTCAGCACAAGCCCCAGGGTGAGCCCTGGCCCTCCACATAGGGGCCCCTGACCCCAGCAAGCTACCCAGGGGTCCACCTGTCTCCCTGGACTTGCAGTAGAAAGCCCATGGTGCCCCCTGTCCCTCCACATAGGGGCCTCTGACCCCAGCAGGCTACCCACGGGTCCACCTCTCTCCCTGCACTTGCAGGTTAGGCCCCAGGGTGCCCCCTGGCCCTACACCTAGAGGCCTCTGACCCCAGCAAGCCACCCAGGGGTCCACTTGTATCCCTGGACTTGCAGGATAGGCCCCAGGGTGCCCCCTGGCTCTACACCTAGGGGCCTCTGACCCCAGCAAGCCAGCCAGGGATCCACCTCTCTCCCTGGACTTGCAGTAGAGGCCCCAGGGTGCCCCCTGGCCTTCTACCTAAGGGCCTCTGACCCCAGCAAGCTACCCAGGGGTCTACCTCTCTCCCTGGACTTGCAGTATAGGCCCCAGCATGCCCCATGGCCCTCCACCTAAGGGCCTCTGACCCTTGCAAGCTACCCAGGGGTCCACGTCTCTCCCTGGACTTGCAGTAGAGGCCCCAGGGTGCCCCCTTGCCCTCCACCTAGGGGCCTCTGACCCCTGCAAGCTACCCAGGGGACCACCTCTCTCCCTGGACTTGCAGTAGAGGCCCCAGGGTTCCCCATGGCCCTCCACCTAAGGGCCTCTGACCCCAGCAAGCTACCCAGGGGTCTACCTCTCTCCCTGGACTTGCAGTACAGGCCCCAGCGTGCCCCATGACCCTCCACCTAAGGGCCTCTGACCCCTGCAAGCTACCCAGGGGTCCACCTCTCTCCCTGGACTTGCAGTAGAGGCCCCAGGGTGCCCCCTTGCCCTCCACCTAGGGGCCTCTGAACCCTGCAAGCTACCCAGGGGACCACCTCTCTCCCTGGACTTGCAGTAGAGGTTCCAGGGTGTCCCCTGGCCCTCTACCTAGGGGCCTCTGACCCCATCAAGCTAAAAAGGGGTCTACCTCTCTCCCTGGACTTGCAGTATAGGCCCCAGGGTGCCATATGGTCCTCCACCTAGGGGCCTCTGACCCCTGCAAGCTACCCAGGGGACCACCTCTCTCCCTGGACTTGCAGTAGAGGCCCCAGGGTTCCCCATGGCCCTCCACCTAAGGGCCTCTGACCCCAGCAAGCTACCCAGGGGTCTACCTCTCTCCCTGGACTTGCAGTACAGGCCCCAGCGTGCCCCATGGCCCTCCACCTAAGGGCCTCTGACCCCTGCAAGCTACCCAGGGGTCCACCTCTCTTCCTGGACTTGCAGTAGAGGCCCCAGGGTGCCCCCTTGCCCTCCACCTAGGGGCCTCTGACCCCTGCAAGCTACCCAGGGGACCACCTCTCTCCCTGGACTTGCAGTAGAGGTTCCAGGGTGTCCCCTGGCCCTCTACCTAGGGGCCTCTGACCCCATCAAGCTAAAAAGGGGTCTACCTCTCTCCCTGGAGTTGCAGTATAGGCCCCAGGGTGCCATATGGTCCTCCACCTAAGGGCCTCTGACCCCAGCAAGTTACCCAGGGGCCCACCTCTCACCCTGGACTTGCAGTATAGGCCCTAGGGTGCCCCCTGGAGCTCCATCTAAGTGCCTAAGACCCCAGCAAGCTACCCAGGGGTCCACCCCTCTCCCTGGACATGCAGTAGAGGCCCCAGGGTGCCCCCTTTCCTCCACCTAGGGGCCTCTGACCCCTACAAGCTACCCAGAGGTCCACCTCTCTCCCTTTACTTGCAGTAGAGGCCCCAGGGTGCCCCCTGGCCTTCTACCTAGGGGCCACTGACCCCAGCACCTAGGGGCCTCTGACCCCAGCAAGCCACCCAGGGATCCACCTCTCTCCTTGGACTTGCAGTAGAGGCCCCAGGGTGCCCCCTGGCCTTCTACCTAGGGGCCTCTGACCCCAGCAAGCTACCCAAGGGTCTACCTCTCTCCTTGGACTTGCAGTATAGGCCCCAGCGTGCCCTATGGCCCTCCACCTAAGGGCCTCTGACCCCTGCAAGCTACCCAGAGGTCCACCTCTCTCCCTGGACTTGCAGTAGAGGCCCCAGGGTGCCCCCTTGCCCTCCACCTAGGGGCCTCTGACCCCTGCAAGCTACCCAGGGGACCACCTCTCTCCCTGGACTTGCAGTAGAGGCCCTAGGGTGCCCCCTGGCTTTCTACCTAGGGGCCTCTGACCCCAGCAATTTACCCAGGGGTCTACCTCTTTCCCTGGACATAAAGTATAGGCCTTAGGGTGCCCCCCGTCCCTCCACCTAGTGGCCTCTGACCCCAGCATGCTACCCAGGGGTCCACCTCTCTCCCTGGACTTTCAGCACAAGCCCCAGGGTGAGCCCTGGCCCTCCACCTAGGGGCCTCTGACCCCAGCAAGATACCCAGGGGTACACTTCTCTCCCTGGACTTGCAATGGAGGCCCCAGGGTGCTCCCTTGCCCTCCACCTAGGGGCATCTGACCCCAGCAAGCTACCCAGGGGTCCACCTCTCTCCCTGGACTTGCAGTATAGGCCCCAGGGTGCCCCTTGGCCCTCCACCTAGGGGCCTCTGACCCCAGCAAGCTACCCAGGGGTCTACCTGTCTCCCTGGACTTGCAGTAGAGAGCCCAGGGTGCCCCCTGTCCCTCCACCCAGGGGCCTCTGACCCCAGCAAGCTACCCAGGGGTCTACCTCTTTCCCTGGACTTGCAGTAGAGGCCCCAGGGTGCCCCCTTGCCCTCCACCTAGGGGCCTCTGACCCCAGCAAGCCACCCAGGGGTTCACCTCTCTCCCTGGACTTGCAGTAGAGGCCCCAGGGTGCCCCCTGGCCTTCTACCTAGGGGCCTCTGACCCCAGCAAGCTACCCAGGGGTCTACCTCTCTCCCTGGACTTGCAGTATAGGCCCCTGGGTGCCCCATGGCCCTCCACCTAGGGGCGTCTGACCCCTGCAAGCTACCCAGGGGACCATCTCTCCCCCTGGACTTGCAGTAGAGGCCCCAGGGTGCCCCCTGGCCCTCTACCTAGAGGCCTCTGACCCCATCAAGCTAAAAAGGGGTCTACCTCTCTCCCTGGACTTGCAGTATAGGCCCCAGGGTGCCCCCTGGCCTTCTACCTAAGGGCCTCTGACCCCAGCAAGCTACCCAGGGGTCTACCTCTTTCTTTAGACATAAAGTATTGGCCTTAGGGTGCCCCCTTGCCCTCCACCTAGTGGCCTCTGACCCCATCAAGCTAAAAAGGGGTCTACCTCTCTCCCTGGACTTGCAGTAGAGGCCCCAGGGTGCCCCCTGGCCCTCTACCTAGAGGCCTCTGACCCCATCAAGCTAAAAAGGGGTCCACCTGTCTCCCTGGACTTGCAGTAGAGGGCCCAGGGTGCCCCCTGTACCTCCACCTAGGGGCCTCTGACCCCAGCAAGTTACCCAGGGGTCCACCTCTCTCCCTGGACTTGCAGTATAGGCCCCAGGGTGCCCCTGTCCTTCTACCTAGGGGCCTGTGACCCCAGCAAGCTACCCAGGGGTCTACCTCTCTCCCTGGACTTGCAGTATAGGCCCCAGGGTGCCCCTTGGCCCTCCACCTAAGGGCCTCTGACCCTTGCAAGCTACCCAGGGGTCCACCTCTCTCCCTGGACTTGCAGTAGATGCCCCAGGGTACCCCCTTGCCCTCCACCTATGGGCCTCTGACCCCAGCAAGCCACCCAGGGGTCCACCTCTCTCCCTGGACTTGCAGTAGAGAACCCAGGTTACCCCCTGGCCTTCTACCTAGGGGCCTCTGACCCCAGCAAGCTACTCAGGGGTCTACCTCTTTCCTTGGACATAAAGTATAGGCCTTAGGGTGCCCCCTGGCCCTCCACCTAGTGGCCTCTGACCCCAGCATGTTACCCGGGGGTCCACCTCTCTCTCTGGACTTGCAGTAGAGGCCCCAAGGTGCCCCCTGGCCCTCCACCTAGGGGCCTCTGACCCCTGCAAGTTACCCAGGGCTCCACAACTCTCCCTGGACTTGCAGTAGAGGCCCCATGGGTGCCCCCTGGCCCTCCACCTAGGGGCCTCTGACCCCAGCAATTTACTCAGGGGTCCACCTTTCTCCCTGGACTTGCAGTATAGGCCCTAGGGTGCCCCCTGGCCCTCTACCTAGGGGCCTCTGACCCCAGCAGGCTACCCACGGGTCCACCTCTCTCCCTGGACTTGCAGGTTAGGCCCCAGGGTGCCCCCTGGCCCTACACCAAGGGGCCTCTGACTACAGCAAGCTACCCAGGGGTCCACTTGTATCCCTGGACTTGCAGTATAGGCCCCAGGGTGCCCCCTGGCCCTCTACCTAGGGGCCTCTGACCCTATCAAGCTACCCAGGGGTCCACCTCTCTCTCTGGACTTGCAGTAGAGGCCCCAGGGTGCCCCCTGGCCTTCTACCTAGGGGCCTCTGACCCCAGCAAGCTACCCAGGGGTCTACCTCTCTCCCTGGACTTGCAGTATAGAACCCAGGATGCCCCATGGCCCTCCACCTAAAGGCCTCTGACCCCTGCAAGCTACCCAGGGGTCCACTTCTCTCCCTGGACTTGCAGTAGAGGCCCCAGGGTGCCCCCTTGCCCTCCACATAGGGGCCTCTGACCCCAGCAAGTTACCCAGTGGTCCAACTCTCTCCCTGGACTTGCAGTATAGGCCCTAGGGTGCCCCCTGGAGGTCCACCTAGGGGCCTAAGACCCCAGCAAGCTACCCAGGTGTCCACCTCTCTCCCTGGACTTGCAGTAAAGGCCCCAGCGTGCCCCTGGCCTTCCACCTAGGGGCCTCTGACCTCTGCAAGCTACCCTGGGGTCCACCTTTCTCCCTGGACTTGCAGTATAGGCCCTTAGGGTGCCCCGTGCCCCTCCACATAGGGGCCTAAGACCCCAGCAAGCTACCCAGGGGTCAACCTCTCTCCCTGGACTTGCAGTAGAGGCCCCAGGGTGCCCACAGGCCCTCCACCTAGGGGCCTCTGACCCCTGCAAGTTACCCAGGGGTCCACAACTCTCCCTGGACTTGCAGAAGAGGCCCCAGGGTGCCCCCTGGCCCTCCACCTAGGGGCCTCTGACCCCTGCAAGCTCTCCAGGGGTCCACCTCTCTCATTGGACTTGCAGTATAGGCCCCGGGGTGCCCCCTTGCCCTCCACCTAGGGGCCTCTGACCCCAGCAAGCTACCCAGGGGTCCACCTCTCTCCCTGGACTTGCAGTAGAGGCCCCAGGGTGCCCACAGGCCCTCCACCTAGGGGCCTCTGACCCCTGCAAGTTACTCAGGGGTCCACCTCTCTCCCTGGACTTGCAGTTTAGGCCCTAGGGTGCCCCCTGGCCGTCCACCTAGGGGCCTCTGACCCCAGCAAGCTACCCAGGGGTCCACCTCTCTCCCTGTACTTGCAGTATAGGCCCTTAGGGTGCCCCCTGGCCCTGTACCTAGGGGCCTCTGACCCCAGCAAGCTACCCAGGGGTCTACCTCTCTCCCTGGACTTGCAGTATAGGCCCCAGCGTGCCCCATGGCCCTCCACCTAAGGGACTCTAACCCCTGCAAGCTACCCATGGGTCCACCTCTCTCCCTGGACTTTCAGCACAAGCCCCAGGGTGAGCCCTGGCCCTCCACATAGGGGCCCCTGACCCCAGCAAGCTACCCAGGGGTCCACCTGTCTCCCTGGACTTGCAGTAGAGGCCCCAGGGTGCCCCCTGGCCTTCTACCTAGGGGCCTCTGACCCCAGCAAGCTACCCAGGTGTCTACCTCTTTCCCTGGACATAAAGTATAGGCCTTAGGGTGGCCCCTGGCCCTCCACCTAGTGGCCTCTGACCCCAGCATGCTACCCAGGGGTCCACCTCTCTCCCTGGACTTGCAGCACAAGCCCCAGGGTGAGCCCTGGCCCTCCACATAGGGGCCCCTGACCCCATCATGCTACCCAGGGGTCCACCTGTCTCCCTGGACTTGCAGTAGAGAGCCCATGGTGCCCCCTGTCCCTCCACATAGGGGCCTCTGACCCCTGCAGGCTACCCACGGGTCCACCTCTCTCCCTGCACTTGCAGGTTAGGCCCCAGAGTGCCCCCTGGCCCTACACCTAGGGACCTCTGACCCCAGCAAGCCACCCAGGGGTCCACTTGTATCCCTGGACTTGCAGGATAGGCCCCAGGGTGCCCCCTGGCTCTTCACCTAGGGGCCTCTGACCCCAGCAAGCCAGCCAGGGATCCACCTCTCTCCCTGGACTTGCAGTAGAGGCCCCAGGGTGCCCCCTGGCCTTCTACCTAGGGGCCTCTGACCCCAGCAAGCTACCCTGGGGTCTACCTCTCTTCCTGGACTTGCAGTATAGGCCCCAGCATGCCCCATGGCCCTCCACCTAAGGGCCTCTGACCCTTGCAAGCTACCCAGGGGTCCACGTCTCTCCCTGGACTTGCAGTAGAGGCCCCAGGGTGCCCCCTTGTCCTCCACCTAGGGGCCTCTGACCCCTGCAAGCTACCCAGGGGACCACCTCTCTCCCTGGACTTGCAGTAGAGGCCCTAGGGTGCCCCTTGGCCTTCTACCTAGGGGCCTCTCACCCCAGCAAGCTACCCAGGGGTCTGCCTCTTTCCCTGGACATAAAGTATAGGCCTTAGGGTGCCCCCTGTCCCTCCACCTAGTGGCCTCTGACCCCAGCATGCTACCCAGGAGTCCACCTCTCTCCCTGGACTTTCAGCACAAGCCCCAGGGTGCCCCCTGGCCCTACACCTAGGGGCCTCTGACTACAGCAAGCTACCCAGGGGTCCACTTGTATCCCTGGACTTGCAGTAAAGGCCCCAGGGTGCCCCCTGGCCCTCTACCTAGGGGCCTCTGACCCCATCAAGCTACCCAGGGGTCCACCTCTCTCCCTGGACTTGCAGTAGAGGCCCCAGGGTGCCCCCTGGCCTTCTACCTAGGGGCCTCTGACCCCAGCAAGCTAAGCAGGGTCTACCTCTCTCCCTGGACTTGCAGTATAGAACCCAGGGTTCCCCATGGCCCTCTAACTAAGGGCCTTTGACCCCTGCAAGCTACCCAGGGGACCACCTCTCTCCCTGGACTTGCAGTAGAGGCCCCAGGGTGCCCCCTGGACCTCTACCTAGGGGTCTCTGACCCCATCAAGCTAAAAAGGGGTCTACCTCTTTCCCTGGACTTGCAGTATAGGCCCCAGGGTGCCATATGGCCCTCCACCTAAGGGCCTCTGACCCCAGCAAGTTACCCAGGGGTCCACCTCTCACCCTGGACTTGCAGTATAGGCCCTAGGGTGCCCCCTGGAGCTCCATCTAAGGGCCTAAGGCCCCAGCAAGCTACCCAGGGGTCCACCCCTCTCCCTGGACATGCAGTAGAGGCCCCAGGGTGCCCCCTTTCCTCCACCTAGGGGCCTCTGACCCCTACAAGCTACCCAGGGGTCCACCTCTCTCCCTGGACTTGCAGTAGAGGGCCCAGGGTGCCCCCTGGTCCTCCACCTAGGGGCCTCTGACCCCAGCATGCTACCCAGGGGTCCACCTCTCTCCTTGGACTAGATGTAGAGGCCCCAGGGTGCCCCCTTGCCCTCCACCTAGGGGCCTGTGAACCCAGCAATCCACCCAGGGGTCCACCTTTCTCCCTGGACTTGCAGTAGAGGCCCCAGGGTGCCCCCTGGCCTTCTACCTAGGGGCAACTGACCCCAGCAGGCTACCCATGGGTCCACCTCTCTCCCTGGACTTGCAGGATAGGCCCCAGGGTGCCCCCTGGCCCTCCACCTAGGGGCCTCTGACCCCAGCAAGCCACCCAGGGGTCCACCTCTCTCCCTGGACTTGCAGTAGAGGCCCCAGGGTGCCCCCTGGCCTTCTACCTAGGGGCCTCTGACCCCAGCAAGCTACCCATGGGTCCACCTCTCTCCTTGGACTTGCAGGATAGGCCCCAGGGTGCCCCCTGGCCCTCCACCTAGGGGCCTTTGTCCCCAGCAAGCCACCCAGGGGTCCACCTCTCTCCCTGGACTTGCAGTAGAGGCCCCAGGGTGCCCCCTGGCCTTCTACCTAGGGGCCTCTGACCCCAGCAAGCTACCCAGGGGTCTACCTGTCTCCCTGGACTTGCAGTTTAGGCCCCAGCGTGCCCCATGGCCCTCCACCTAAGAGCCTCTGACCCCTCCAAGCTACCCATGGGTCCACGTCTCTTCCTGGACTTGCAGTAGAGGCCCCAGGGTGCCCCCTTAACCTCCACCTAGGGGCCTCTGACCCCAGCATGCTACCCAGGGGTCTACCTCTTTCCCTGGACTTGCAGTAGAGGCCCCAGGGTGCCCCTTCGCCTACTACCTAGGGGCCTCTGACCCCAGCAAGCTACCCAGGGGTCTACCTCTCTCCCTGTACTTGCAGTATAGGCCCTTAGGGTGCCCCCTGGCCCTGTACCTAGGGGCCTCTGACCCCATCAAACTAAAAAGGGGTCTATCTCTCTCACTGGACTTGCAGTATAGGCCCCAGGGTGCCATATGGTCCTCCACCTAAGGGCCTCTGACCCCAGCAAGTTACCCAGAGGTCCACCTCTCACCCTGGACTTGCAGTATAGGCCCTAGCGTGCCCCGTGGAGCTCCATCTAAGGGCCTAAGACCCCAGCAAGCTACCCAGGGGTCCACCCCTCTCCCTGAACATGCAGTAGAGGCCCCAGGGTGCCCCCTTTCCTCCACCTAGGGTCCTCTGACCCCTACAAGCTACCCAGGGGTCCACCTCTCTCCCTTGACTTGCAGTAGAGGCCCCAGGATGCCCCCTGGTACTCCACCTAGGGGCCTCTGACCCCAGCATGCTACCCAAGGGTCCACCTCTCTCCTTGGACTAGATGTAGAGGCCCCAGGGTGCCCCCTTGCCCTCCACCTAGGGGCCTATGACCCCAGCAATCCACCCAGGGGTCCACCTCTCTCCCTGGACTTGCAATAGAGGCCCCAGGGTGCCCCCTGGCCTTCTACCTAGGGGCCAATGACCCCAGCAGGCTACCCATGGGTCCACCTCTCTCCCTGGACTTGCAGGATAGGCCCCAGGGTGCCCCCTGGTCCTACACCTAGGGGCCTCTGACCCCAGCAAGCCACCCAGGGGTCCACCTCTCTCCCTGGACTTGCAGTAGAGGCCCCAGGGTGCCCCCTGGCCTTCTACCTAGGGGCCTCTGACCCCAGCAAGCTACCCAGGGGTCTACCTCTCTCCCTGGACTTGCAGTACAGGCCCCAGCGTGCCCCATGGCCCTCCACCTAAGGGCCTCTGACCCCTGGAAGCTACCCAGGGGTCCACCTCTCTCCCTGGACTTGCAGTAGAGGCCCCAGGGTGTCCCCTGGCCCTCTACCTAGGGGCCTCTGACCCCATCAAGCTAAAAAGGGGTCTACCTCTCTCCCTGGACTTGCAGTATAGGCCCCAGGGTGCCATATGGTCCTCCATTTAAGTGCCTAAGACCCCAGCAAGCTACCCAGGGGTCCACCCCTCTCCCTGGACATGCAGTAGAGGCCCCAGGGTGCCCCCTTTCCTCCACCTAGGGGTCTCTGACCCCTACAAGCTACCCAGAGGTCCACCTCTCTCCCTTTACTTGCAGTAGAGGCCCCAGGGTGCCCCCTGGTCCTCCACCTAGGGGCCTCTGACCCCAGCATGCTACCCAGGGGTCCACCTCTCTCCCTGGACTTGCAGTAGAGGCCCCAGGGTGCCCCCTGGCCTTCTACCTAGGGGCCTCTGACCCCAGCAGGCTACCCATGGGTCCACCTCTCTCCCTGGACTTGCAGGATAGGCCCCAGGGTGCCCCCTGGCCCTACACCTAGGGGCCTCTGACCCCAGCAAGCCACCCAGGGATCCACCTCTCTCCCTGGACTTGCAGTAGAGGCCCCAGGGTGCCCCCTGGCCTTCTACCTAGGGGCCTCTGACCCCTGCAAGCTACCCAGGGGTCCACCTCTCTCCCTGGACTTGCAGTAGAGGCCCCAGGGTGCCCCCTTGCCCTCCACCTAGGGGCCTCTGACCCCTGCAAGCTACCCAGGGGACCACCTCTCTCCCTGGACTTGCAGTAGAGGCCCCAGGGTGCCCCCTGGCCTTCTACCTAGTGGCCTCTGACCCCAGCATGCTACCCAGGGTTCCACCTCTCTCCCTGGACTTTCAGCACAAGCCCCAGGGTGAGCCCTGGCCCTCCACCTAGGGGCCTCTGACCCCAGCAAGCTACCCAGGGGTACACTTCTCTCCCTGGACTTGCAATGGAGGCCCCAGGGTGCTCCCTTGCCCTCCACCTAGGGGCCTCTGACCCCAGCAGGCTACCCAGGGGTGCACCTCTCTCCCTGGACTTGCAGTATAGGCCCCAGGGTGCCCCTTGGCCCTCCACCTAGGGGCCTCTGACCCCAGCAAGCTACCCAGGGGTCTACCTGTCTCCCTGGACTTGCAGTAGAGAGCCAAGGGTGCCCCCTGTCCATCCACCCAGGGGCCTCTGACCCCAGCCAGCTACCCAAGGGTCTGCCTCTTTCCCTGGACTTGCAGTAGAGGCCCCAGGTTGCCCCCTTGCCCTCCACCTAGGGGCCTCTGACCCCAGCAAGCCACCCAGGGGTTCACCTCTCTCCCTGGACTTGCAGTAGAGGCCCCAGGGTGCCCCTGGCCTTCTACCTAGGCTCCTCTGACCCCTGCAAGCTACCCAGGGGTCCACCTCTCTCCCTGGACTTGCAGTATAGGCCCCAGGGTGCCATATGGCCCTCCACCTAAGGGCCTCTGACCCCAGCAAGTTACCCAGGGGTCCACATCTCACCCTGGACTTGTAGTATAGGCCCTAGGGTGCCCCCTGGAGCTCCATCTAAGAGCCTAAGACCCCAGCAAGCTACCCAGGGGTCCACCCCTCTCCCTGGACATAAAGTAGAGGCCCCAGGGTGCCCCCTGGTCCACCACCTAGGGGCCTCTGACCCCAGCATGCTACCCAGGGGTCCACCTCTCTCCTTGGACTAGATGTAGAGGCCCCAGGGTGCCCCCTTGCCCTCCACCTAGGGGCCTCTGACCCCAGCAATCCACCCAGGGGTCCACCTCTCTCCCTGGACTTGCAGTAGAGGCCCCAGGGTGCCCCCTGGCCTTCTACCTAGGGGCCACTGACCCCAGCAGGCTACCCATGGGTCCACCTCTCTCCCTGGACTTGCAGGATAGGCCCCAGGGTGCCCCCTTGCCCTACACCTAGGGGCCTCTGACCCCAGCAAGCCACCCAGGGGTCCACCTCTCTCCCTGGACTTGCAGTAGAGGTCCCAGGGTGCCCCCTGGCCTTCTACCTAGGGGCCTCTGACCCCAGCAAGCTACCCAGGGGTCTACCTCTCTCCCTGGACTTGCAGTATAGGCCCCAGCGTGCCCCATGGCCCTCCACCTAAGGGACTCTAACCCCTGCAAGCTACCCAGGGGTCCACGTCTCTCCCTGGACTTGCAGTAGAGGCCCCAGGGTGCCCCCTTGCCCTCCACCTAGGGGCCTCTGACCCCTGCAAGCTACCCAGGTGTCCACCTCTCTCCCTGGACTTGCAGTAGAGGCCCCAGGGTGCCCCCTTGCCCTCCACCTAGGGGCCTCTGACCCCAGCAAGCCACCCAGGGGTCCACCTGTCTCCCTGGACTTGCAGTAGAGGCCCCAGGGTGCCCCCTGGCCTTCTACCTAGGGGCCTCTGACCCCAGCAAGCTACCCAGGGGTCTACCTCTTTCTTTGGACATAAAGTATAGGCCTTAGGGTGCCCCCGTGCCCTCCACCTAGTGGCCTCTGACCCCAACAAAAGCTACCCAGGGGTCCACCTGTCTCCCTGGACTTACAGTAGAGAGCCCAGGGTGCCTCCTGTCCCTCCACCTAGGGGCCTCTGACCCCAGCAAGTTACCCAGGGGTCCACCTCTCTCCCTGGACTTGCAGTATAGGCCCCAGTGTGCCCCCTGGCCCTACACCTAGGAGCCTCTGACCCCAGCAAGCTACCCAGTGGTCCACCTATCACCCTGGACTTGCAGTATAGGCCCTAGGGTGCCCCCTGGAGCTCCACCCAGGGGCCTATGACCCCTGCAAGCTACCCAGGGGTCCACCTCTCTCCCTGGACTTGCAGTAGAGGCCCCAGGGTGCCCCCTTGCCCTCCACCTAGGGGCCTCTGACCCCTGCAAGCTACCCAGGGGACCACCTCTCTCCCTGGACTTGCAGTAGAGGCCCCAGGGTGCCCCCTGGCCTTCTACCTAGTGGCCTCTGACCCCAGCATGCTACCCAGGGTTCCACCTCTCTCCCTGGACTTTCAGCACAAGCCCCAGGGTGAGCCCTGGCCCTCCACCTAGGGGCCTCTGACCCCAGCAAGCTACCCAGGGGTACACTTCTCTCCCTGGACTTGCAATGGAGGCCCCAGGGTGCTCCCTTGCCCTCCACCTAGGGGCCTCTGACCCCAGCAGGCTACCCAGGGGTGCACCTCTCTCCCTGGACTTGCAGTATAGGCCCCAGGGTGCCCCTTGGCCCTCCACCTAGGGGCCTCTGACCCCAGCAAGCTACCCAGGGGTCTACCTGTCTCCCTGGACTTGCAGTAGAGAGCCAAGGGTGCCCCCTGTCCATCCACCCAGGGGCCTCTGACCCCAGCCAGCTACCCAAGGGTCTGCCTCTTTCCCTGGACTTGCAGTAGAGGCCCCAGGTTGCCCCCTTGCCCTCCACCTAGGGGCCTCTGACCCCAGCAAGCCACCCAGGGGTTCACCTCTCTCCCTGGACTTGCAGTAGAGGCCCCAGGGTGCCCCTGGCCTTCTACCTAGGCTCCTCTGACCCCTGCAAGCTACCCAGGGGTCCACCTCTCTCCCTGGACTTGCAGTATAGGCCCCAGGGTGCCATATGGCCCTCCACCTAAGGGCCTCTGACCCCAGCAAGTTACCCAGGGGTCCACATCTCACCCTGGACTTGTAGTATAGGCCCTAGGGTGCCCCCTGGAGCTCCATCTAAGAGCCTAAGACCCCAGCAAGCTACCCAGGGGTCCACCCCTCTCCCTGGACATAAAGTAGAGGCCCCAGGGTGCCCCCTGGTCCACCACCTAGGGGCCTCTGACCCCAGCATGCTACCCAGGGGTCCACCTCTCTCCTTGGACTAGATGTAGAGGCCCCAGGGTGCCCCCTTGCCCTCCACCTAGGGACCTCTGACCCCAGCAATCCACCCAGGGGTCCACCTCTCTCCCTGGACTTGCAGTAGAGGCCCCAGGGTGCCCCCTGGCCTTCTACCTAGGGGCCACTGACCCCAGCAGGCTACCCATGGGTCCACCTCTCTCCCTGGACTTGCAGGATAGGCCCCAGGGTGCCCCCTTGCCCTACACCTAGGGGCCTCTGACCCCAGCAAGCCACCCAGGGGTCCACCTCTCTCCCTGGACTTGCAGTAGAGGTCCCAGGGTGCCCCCTGGCCTTCTACCTAGGGGCCTCTGACCCCAGCAAGCTACCCAGGGGTCTACCTCTCTCCCTGGACTTGCAGTATAGGCCCCAGCGTGCCCCATGGCCCTCCACCTAAGGGACTCTAACCCCTGCAAGCTACCCAGGGGTCCACGTCTCTCCCTGGACTTGCAGTAGAGGCCCCAGGGTGCCCCCTTGCCCTCCACCTAGGGGCCTCTGACCCCTGCAAGCTACCCAGGGGTCCACCTCTCTCCCTGGACTTGCAGTAGAGGCCCCAGGGTGCCCCCTTGCCCTCCACCTAGGGGCCTCTGACCCCAGCAAGCCACCCAGGGGTCCACCTGTCTCCCTGGACTTGCAGTAGAGGCCCCAGGGTGCCCCCTGGCCTTCTACCTAGGGGCCTCTGACCCCAGCAAGCTACCCAGGGGTCTACCTCTTTCTTTGGACATAAAGTATAGGCCTTAGGGTGCCCCCGTGCCCTCCACCTAGTGGCCTCTGACCCCAACAAAAGCTACCCAGGGGTCCACCTGTCTCCCTGGACTTACAGTAGAGAGCCCAGGGTGCCTCCTGTCCCTCCACCTAGGGGCCTCTGACCCCAGCAAGTTACCCAGGGGTCCACCTCTCTCCCTGGACTTGCAGTATAGGCCCCAGTGTGCCCCCTGGCCCTACACCTAGGAGCCTCTGACCCCAGCAAGCTACCCAGTGGTCCACCTATCACCCTGGACTTGCAGTATAGGCCCTAGGGTGCCCCCTGGAGCTCCACCCAGGGGCCTAAGACCCCTGCAAGCTACCCAGGTGTCCATCTCTCTCCCTGGACTTGCAGTGGAGGCCCCAGGGTGCTCCCTTGCCCTACACCTAGGGGCCTCTGACCCCTACAAGCTACCCAGGGGTCCACCTCTCTCCCTGGTCTTGAAGTATAGGCCCCAGGGTGTCCCCTGGCCCTACACCTAGGGGCCTCTGACCCCAGCAAGCTACCCAGGGGTCCACCTCTCTCCCTTGACTTGCAGTATAGGCCCCAGGGTGCCCCCTGGTCCTCCACCTAGGGGCCTCTGACCCCAGCAAGCTACCCAGGGGTCTACCTCTTTCTTTTTACATAAAGTATAGGCCTTAGGGTGCCCCTTGCCCTCCACCTAGTGGCCTCTGACCCCCGCAAGCTACCCAGGGGTCCACCTGTCTCCCTGGACTTGCAGTAGAGAGCCCAGGGTGCCCCCTGTCCCTCCACCTAGGGGCCTCTGACCCCAGCAAGTTACCCAGAGGTCCACCTCTCTCCCTGGACTTGCAGTATAGGCCCCAGTGTGCCCCCCGGGCCCTACACCTAGGGGCCTCTGACCCCAGCAAGCTACCCAGTGGTCCACCTATCACCCTGGACTTGCAGTATAGGCCCTAGGGTGCCCCCTGGATCTCCACCCAGGGGCCTAAGACCCCTGCAAGCTACCCAGTTGTCTACCTCTCTCCCTGGACTTGCAGTGGAGGCCCCAGGGTGCTCCCTTGCCCTACACCTAGGGGCCTCTGACCCCTGCAAGCTACCCAGGGGTCCACCTCTCTCCCTGGACTTGCAGTATAGGCCCCAGGGTGCCCCCTGGCCCTACACCTAGGGGCCTCTGACCCCAGCAAGCTACCCAGGGGTCCACCTCTCTCCCGTGACTTGCAGTATAGGCCCCAGGGTGCCCCCTGGCCCTCCACCTAGGGGCCTCTGACCCCTGCAAGCTACCCTGGGGTCCACCTTTCTCCCTGGACTTGCAGTATAGGCCCAAGGGTGCCCCTTGCCCCTCCACCTAGGGGCCTAAGGCCCCAGCAAGCTACCCAGGGGTCAACCTCTCTCCCTGGACTTGCAGTAGAGGCCCCAGGGTGCCCACAGGCCCTCCACCTAGGGGCCTCTGACCCCTGCAAGTTACCCAGGGGTCCAAAACTCTCCCTGGACTTGCAGAAGAGGCCCCAGGGTGCCCCCTGGCCCTCCACCTAGGGGCCTCTGACCCCTGCAAGCTACCCAGAGGTCCACCTCTCACATTGGACTTGCAGTATAGGCCCCAAGGTGCCCACAGGCCCTCCACCTATGGGCCTCTGACCCCTGCAAGCTACCCAGGGGACCACCTCTCTCCCTGGACTTGCAGTAGAGGCCCCAGGGTGTCCCCTGGCCCTCTACCTAGGGGCCTCTGACCCCATCAAGCTAAAAAGGGGTCTACCTCTCTCCCTGGACTTGCAGTATAGGCCCCAGGGTGCCATATGGTCCTCCACCTAAGGGCCTCTGACCCCAGCAAGTTACCCAGGGGTCCACCTCTCACCCTGGACTAGCAGTATAGGCCCTAGGGTGCCCCCTGGAGCTCCATTTAAGTGCCTAAGACCCCAGCAAGCTACCCAGGGGTCCACCCCTCTCCCTGGACATGCAGTAGAGGCCCCAGGGTGCCCCCTTTCCTCCACCTAGGGGCCTCTGACCCCTACAAGCTACCCAGAGGTCCACCTCTCTCCCTTTACTTGCAGTAGAGGCCCCAGGGTGCCCCCTGGTCCTCCACCTAGGGGCCTCTGACCCCAGCATGCTACCCAGGGGTCCACCTCTCTCCTTGGACTAGATGTAGAGGCCCCAGGGTGCCCCCTTGCCCTCCACCTAGGGGCCTCTGACCCCAGCATTCCACCCAGGGGTCCACCTCTCTCTCTGGACTTGCAGTAGAGGCCCCAGGGTGCCCCCTGGCCTTCTACCTAGGGGCCACTGACCCCAGCAGGCTACCCATGGGTCCACCTCTCTCCCTGGACTTGCAGGATAGGCCCCAGGGTGCCCCCTGGCCCTACACCTAGGGGCCTCTGACCCCAGCAAGCCACCCAGGGATCCACCTCTCTCCCTGGACTTGCAGTAGAGGCCCCAGGGTGCCCCCTGGCCTTCTACCTAGGGGCCCCTGACCCCAGCAAGCTACCCAGGGGTCTACCTCTCTCCATGGACTTGCAGTATAGGCCCCAGCGTGCCCCATGGCCCTCCACCTAAGGGCCTCTGACCCCTGCAAGCTACCCAGGGGTCCACCTCTCTCCCTGGACTTGCAGTAGAGGCCCGAGGGTGCCCCCTTGCCCTCCACCTAGGGGCCTCTGACCCCTGCAAGCTACCCAGGGGACCACCTCTCTCCCTGGACTTGCAGTAGAGGCCCCAGGGTAGCCCCTGGCCTTCTACATAGTGGCCTCTGACCCCAGCATGCTACCCAGGGTTCCACCTCTCTCCCTGGACTTTCAGCACAAGCCCCAGGGTGAGCCCTGGCCCTCCACCTAGGGGCCTCTGACCCCAGCAAGCTACCCAGGGGTACACTTCTCTCCCTGGACTTGCAATGGAGGCCCCAGGGTGCTCCCTTGCCCTCCACCTAGGGGCCGCTGACCCAAGCAAGCCACCCAGGGGTCCACCTCTCTCCCTGGACTTGCAGTATAGGCCCCAGGGTGCCATATGGTCCTCCACCTAAGGGCCTCTGACCCCAGCAAGTTACCCAGGGGTCCACCTCTCACCCTGGACTAGCAGTATAGGCCCTAGGGTGCCCCCTGGAGCTCCATCTAAGTGCCTAAGACCCCAGCAAGCTACCCAGGGGTCCACCTCTCTCCCTGGACATGCAGTAGAGGCCCCAGGGTGCCCCCTTTCCTCCACCTAGGGGCCTCTGACCCCTACAAGCTACCCAGAGGTCCACCTCTCTCCCTTTACTTGCAGTAGAGGCCCCAGGGTGCCCCCTGGTCCTCCACCTAGGGGCCTCTGACCCCAGCATGCTACCCAGGGGTCCACCTCTCTCCTTGGACTAGATGTAGAGGCCCCAGGGTGCCCCCTTGCCCTCCACCTAGGGGCCTCTGACCCCAGCAATCCACCCAGGGGTCCACCTCTCTCTCTGGACTTGCAGTAGAGGCCCCAGGGTGCCCCCTGGCCTTCTACCTAGGGGCCACTGACCCCAGCAGGCTACGCATGGGTCCACCTCTCTCCCTGGACTTGCAGGATAGGCCCCAGGGTGCCCCCTTGCCCTACACCTAGGGGCCTCTGACCCCAGCAAGCCACCCAGGGATCCACCTCTCTCCCTGGACTTGCAGTAGAGGCCCCAGGGTGCCCCCTGGCCTTCTACCTAGGGGCCTCTGACCCCAGCAAGCTACCCAGGGGTCCACCTTTCTCCCGGGACTTGCAGTATAGGCCCCAGCATGCCCCATGGCCCTCCACCTAAGGGCCTCTGACCCCTGCAAGCTACCCAGGGGTCCACCTCTCTCCCTGGACTTGCAGTAGAGGCCCCAGGGTGCCCCTTGCCCTCCACCTAGGGGCCTCTGACCCCTGCAAGCTACCCAGGGGACCACCTCTCTCCCTGGACTTGCAGTAGAGGCCCCAGGGTAGCCCCTGGCCTTCTACCTAGTGGCCTCTGACCTCAGCATGCTACCCAGGGTTCCACCTCTCTCCCTGGACTTTCAGCACAAGCCCCAGGGTGAGCCCTGGCCCTCCACCTAGGGGCCTCTGACCCCAGCAAGCTACCCAGGGGTACACTTCTCTCCCTGGACTTGCAATGGAGGCCCCAGGGTGCTCCCTTGCCCTCCACCTAGGGGCCGCTGACCCCAGCAAGCTACCCAGGGGTCCACCTCTCTCCCTGGACTTGCAGTAGAGGCCCCAGGGTGCCCCCTTGCCCTCCACCTAGGGGCCTCTGACCCCAGCAAGCCACCCAGGGGTTTACCTCTCTCCTTGGACTAGATGTAGAGGCCCCAGGGTGCCCCCTTGCCCTCCACCTAGGGGTCCACCTCTCTCCTTGGACTAGATGTAGAGGCCCCAGGGTGCCCCCTTGCCCTCCACCTACGGGCCTCTGACCCCAGCAATCCACCCAGGGGTCCACCTCTCTCCCTGGACTTGCAGTAGAGGCCCCAGGGTGCCCCCTGGCCTTCTACCTAGGGGCCACTGACCCCAGCAGGCTACCCATGGGTCCACCTCTCTCCCTGGACTTGCAGGATAGGCCCCAGGGTGCCCCTTGGCCCTCCACCTAGGGGCCTCTGACCCCAGCAAGCTACCCAGGGGTCCACCTCTCTCATTGGACTTGCAGTATAGGCCCCAGGGTGCCCCTTGGCCCTCCACCTAGGGGCCTCTGACCCCAGCAAGCTACCCAGGGGTCTACCTGTCTCCCTGGACTTGCAGTAGAGAGCCCAGGGTGTCCCCTGTCCCTCCACCCAGGGGCCTCTGACCCCAGCAAGCTACCCAGGGGTCTACCTCTTTCCCTGGACTTGCAGTAGAGGCCCCAGGGTGCCCCCTTGCCCTCCACCTAGGGGCCTCTGACCCCAGCAAGCCACCCAGGGGTTCACCTCTCTCCCTGGACTTGCAGTAGAGGCCCCAGGTTGCCCCCTGGCCTTCTACCTAGGGGCCTCTGACCCCAGCAAGCTACCCAGGGGTCTACCTCTCTCCTTGGACTTGCAGTATAGGCCCCAGGGTGCCCCATGGCCCTCCACCTAGGGGCCTCTGACCCCTGCAAGCTACCCAGGGGACCACCTCTCTCCCTGGACTTGTAGTAGAGGCCCCAGGGTGCCCCCTGGCCCTCTACCTAGGGGCCTCTGACCCCATCAAGCTAAAAAGGGGTCTACCTCTCTCCCTGTACTTGCAGTATAGGCCCCAGGGTGCCATATGGCCCTCCACCTAAGGGCCTCTGACCCCAGCAAGTTACCCAGGGGTCCACCTCTCACCCTGGACTTGTAGTATAGGCCCTAGGGTGCCCCCTGGAGCTCCATCTAATGGCCTAAGACCCCAGCAAGCTACCCAGGGGTCCACCCCTCTCCCTGGACATAAAGTAGAGGCCCCAGGGTGCCCCCTTTCCTCCACCTAGGGGCCTCTGACCCCTACAAGCTACCCAGGGGTCCACCTCTCTCCCTGGACTTGCAGTAGAGGCCCCAGGGTGCCCCCTGGTCCTCCACCTAGGGGCCTCTGACCCCAGCATGCTACCCAGGGGTCCACCTCTCTCCTTGGACTAGATGTAGAGGCCCCAGGGTGCCCCCTTGCCTTCCACCTAGGGGCCTCTGAACCCAGCAATCCACCCAGGGGTCCACCTCTCTCCCTGGACTTGCAGTAGAGGCCCCAGGGTGCCCCCTGGCCTTCTACCTAGGGGCCACTGACCCCAGCAGGCTACCCATGGGTCCACCTCTCTCCCTGGACTTGCAGGATAGGCCCCAGGGTATCCCCTGGCCCTACACCTAGGGGCCTCTGACCCCTGCAAGCTACCCAGGGGACCACCTCTCTCCCTGGGCTTGCAGTAGAGGACCCAGGGTGCCCCCTGGCCTTCTACCTAGGGGCCTCTGACCCCGGCAAGCTACCCAGGGGTCTACCTCTTTCCCTGGACATAAAGTATAGGCCTTAGGGTGCCCCCTGTCCCTCCACCTAGTGGCCTCTGACCCCAGCATGCTACCCAGGGGTCCACCTCTCTCCCTGGACTTTCAGCACAAGCCCCAGGGTGAGCCCTGGCCCTCCACATAGGGGCCCCTGACCCCAGCAAGCTACCCAGGGGTCCACCTGTCTCCCTGGACTTGCAGTAGAGGCCCCAAGGTGCCCCCTGGCCTTCTACCTAGGGGCCTCTGACCCCAGCAAGCTACCCAGGTGTCTACCTCTTTCCCTGGACATAAAGTATAGGCCTTAGGGTGCCCCCTAGCCCTCCACCTAGTGGCCTCTGACCCCAGCATGCTACCCAGGGGTCCACCTCTCTCCCTGGACTTGCAGCACAAGCCCCAGGGTGAGCCCTGGCCCTCCACATAGGGGCCCCTGACCCCAGCAAGCTACCCAGGGGTCCACCTGTCTCCCTGGACTTGCAGTAGAAAGCCCATGGTGCCCCCTGTCCCTCCACATAGGGGCCTTTGACCCCAGCAGGCTACCCACGGGTCCACCTCTCTCCCTGCACTTGCAGGTTAGGCCCCAGGGTGCCCCCTGGCCCTACACCTAGAGGCCTCTGACCCCAGCAAGCCACCCAGGGGTCCACTTGTATCCCTGGACTTGCAGGATAGGCCCCAGGGTGCCCCCTGGCTCTACACCTAGGGGCCTCTGACCCCAGCAAGCCAGCCAGGGATCCACCTCTCTCCCTGGACTTGCAGTAGAGGCCCCAGGGTGCCCCATGGCCTTCTACCTAAGGGCCTCTGACCCCAGCAAGCTACCCAGGGGTCTACCTCTCTCCCTGGACTTGCAGTATAGGCCCCAGCATGCCCCATGGCCCTCCACCTAAGGGCCTCTGACCCCAGCAAGCTACCCAGGGCTCTACCTCTCTCCCTGGACTTGCAGTACAGGCCCCAGCGTGCCCCATGGCCCTCCACCTAAGGGCCTCTGACCCCTGCAAGCTACCCAGGGGTCCACCTCTCTCCCTGGACTTGCAGTAGAGGCCCCAGGGTGCCCCCTTGCCCTCCACCTAGGGGCCTCTGACCCCTGCAAGCTACCCAGGGGACCACCTCTCTCCCTGGACTTGCAGTAGAGGTTCCAGGGTGTCCCCTGGCCCTCTACCTAGGGGCCTCTGACCCCATCAAGCTAAAAAGGGGTCTACCTCTCTCCCTGGACTTGCAGTATAGGCCCCAGGGTGCCATATGGTCCTCCACCTAGGGGCCTCTGACCCCTGCAAGCTACCCAAGGGACCACCTCTCTCCCTGGACTTGCAGTAGAGGCCCCAGGGTTCCCCATGGCCCTCCACTAAGGGCCTCTGACCCCAGCAAGCTACCCAGGGGTCTACCTCTCTCCCTGGACTTGCAGTACAGGCCCCAGCGTGCCCCATGGCCCTCCACCTAAGGGCCTCTGACCCCTGCAAGCTACCCAGGGGTCCACCTCTCTTCCTGGACTTGCAGTAGAGGCCCCAGGGTGCCCCCTTGCCCTCCACCTAGGGGCCTCTGACCCCTGCAAGCTACCCAGGGGACCACCTCTCTCCCTGGACTTGCAGTAGAGGTTCCAGGGTGTCCCCTGGCCCTCTACCTAGGGGCCTCTGACCCCATCAAGCTAAAAAGGGGTCTACCTCTCTCCCTGGACTTGCAGTATAGGCCCCAGGGTGCCATATGGTCCTTGCACCTGAGGGCCTCTGACCCCAGCAAGTTACCCATGGGCCCACCTCTCACCCTGGACTTGCAGTATAGGCCCTAGGGTGCCCCCTGGAGCTCCATCTAAGTGCCTAAGACCCCAGCAAGCTACCCAGGGGTCCACCCCTCTCCCTGGACATGCAGTAGAGGCCCCAGGGTGCCCCCTTTCCTCCACCTAGGGGCCTCTGACCCCTACAAGCTACCCAGAGGTCCACCTCTCTTCCTTTACTTGCAGTAGAGGCCCCAGGGTGCCCCCTGGTCCTCCACCTAGGGGCCTCTGACCCCAGAATGCTACCCAGGGGTCCACCTCTCTCCTTGGACTAGATGTAGAGGCCCCAGGGTGCCCCCTTGCCCTCCACCTAGGGGCCTCTGACCCCAGCAATCCACCCAGGGGTCCACCTCTCTCTCTGGACTTGCAGTAGAGGCCCCAGGGTGCCCCCTGGCCTTCTACCTAGGGGCCACTGACCCCAGCAGGCTACGCATGGGTCCACCTCTCTCCCTGGACTTGCAGGATAGGCCCCAGGGTGCCCCCTGGCCCTACACCTAGGGGCCTCTGACCCCGGCAAGCCACCCAGGGATCCACCTCTCTCCTTGGACTTGCAGTAGAGGCCCCAGGGTGCCCCCTGGCCTTCTACCTAGGGGCCTCTGACCCCAGCAAGCTACCCAAGGGTCTACCTCTCTCCTTGGACTTGCAGTATAGGCCCCAGCGTGCCCCATGGCCCTCCACCTAAGGGCCTCTGACCCCTGCGAGCTACCCAGAGGTCCACCTCTCTCCCTGGACTTGCAGTAGAGGCCCCAGGGTGCCCCCTTGCCCTCCACCTAGGGGCCTCTGACCCCTGCAAGCTACCCAGGGGACCACCTCTTTCCCTGGACATAAAGTATAGGCCTTAGGGTGCCCCCTGTCCCTCCACCTAGTGGCCTCTGACCCCAGCATGCTACCCAGGGGTCCACCTCTCTCCCTGGACTTTCAGCACAAGCCCCAGGGTGAGACCTGGCCCTCCACATAGGGGCCCCTGACCCCAGCAAGCTACCCAGGGGTCCACCTGTCTCCCTGGACTTGCAGTAGAGGCCCAAGGTGCCCCCTGGCCTTCTACCTAGGGGCCTCTGACCCCAGCAAGCTACCCAGGTGTCTACCTCTTTCCCTGGACATAAAGTATAGGCCTTAGGGTGCCCCCTAGCCCTCCACCTAGTGGCCTCTGACCCCAGCATGCTACCCAGGGGTCCACCTCTCTCCCTGGACTTGCAGCACAAGCCCCAGGGTGAGCCCTGGCCCTCCACATAGGGGCCCCTGACCCCAGCAAGCTACCCAGGGGTCCACCTGTATCCCTGGACTTGCAGGATAGGCCCCAGGGTGCCCCCTGGCTCTACACCTAGGGGCCTCTGACCCCAGCAAGCCAGCCAGGGATCCACCTCTCTCCCTGGACTTGCAGTAGAGGCCCCAGGGTGCCCCCTGGCCTTCTACCTAAGGGCCTCTGACCCCAGCAAGCTACCCAGGGGTCTACCTCTCTCCCTGGACTTGCAGTATAGGCCCCAGCATGCCCCATGGCCCTCCACCTAAGGGCCTCTGACCCTTGCAAGCTACCCAGGGGTCCACGTCTCTCCCTGGACTTGCAGTAGAGGCCCCAGGGTGCCCCCTTGCCCTCCACCTAGGGGCCTCTGACCCCTGCAAGCTACCCAGGGGACCACCTCTCTCCCTGGACTTGCAGTAGAGGCCCCAGGGTTCCCCATGGCCCTCCACCTAAGGGCCTCTGACCCCAGCAAGCTACCCAGGGGTCTACCTCTCTCCCTGGACTTGCAGTACAGGCCCCAGCGTGCCCCATGGCCCTCCACCTAAGGGCCTCTGACCCCTGCAAGCTACCCAGGGGTCCACCTCTCTCCCTGGACTTGCAGTAGAGGCCCCAGGGTGCCCCCTTGCCCTCCACCTAGGGGCCTCTGACCCCTGCAAGCTACCCAGGGGACCACCTCTCTCCCTGGACTTGCAGTAGAGGTTCCAGGGTGTCCCCTGGCCCTCTACCTAGGGGCCTCTGACCCCATCAAGCTAAAAAGGGGTCTACCTCTCTCCCTGGACTTGCAGTATAGGCCCCAGGGTGCCATATGGTCCTCCACCTAGGGGCCTCTGACCCCCTGCAAGCTACCCAGGGGACCACCTCTCTCCCTGGACTTGCAGTAGAGGCCCCAGGGTTCCCCATGGCCTTCCACCTAAGGGCCTCTGACCCCAGCAAGCTACCCAGGGGTCTACCTCTCTCCCTGGACTTGCAGTACAGGCCCCAGCGTGCCCCATGGCCCTCCACCTAAGGGCCTCTGACCCCTGCAAGCTACCCAGGGGTCCACCTCTCTTCCTGGACTTGCAGTAGAGGCCCCAGGGTGCCCCCTTGCCCTCAAACTAGGGGCCTCTGACGCCTACAAGCTACCCAGGGGTCCACATCTCTCTCTGGACTTGCAGTAGAGGCCCCAGGGTGCCCCCTGGCCCTCAACCATAGTGCCTCTGACCCCAGCATGCTACCCAGGGGTCCACCTCTCACCCTAGACTTGCAGGATAGGCCCCAGGGTGCCCCTGCCCCTACACCTAGGGGCCTCTGACCCCAGTCAGCTACCCAGTGGTCCACCTCTCTCCCTGGACTTGCAGTATAGGCCCTAGGGTGCCCCCTGGAGCTCCACCTAGGGGCCTCTGACCCCAGCAAGCTACCCAAGGGTCTACCTCTCTCCTTGGACTTGCAGTATAGGCCCCAGCGTGCCCCATGGCCCTCCACCTAAGGGCCTCTGACCCCTGCAAGCTACCCAGAGGTCCACCTCTCTCCCTGGACTTGCAGTAGAGGCCCCAGGGTGCCCCCTTGCCCTCCACCTAGGGGCCTCTGACCCCTGCAAGCTACCCAGGGGACCACCTCTCTCCCTGGACTTGCAGTAGCGGCCCCAGGGTGCCCCCTGGCTTTCTACCTAGGGGCCTCTGACCCCAGCAATTTACCCAGGGGTCTACCTCTTTCCCTGGACATAAAGTATAGGCCTTAGGGTGCCCCCCGTCCCTCCACCTAGTGGCCTCTGACCCCAGCATGCTACCCAGGGGTCCACCTCTCTCCCTGGACTTTCAGCACAAGCCCCAGGGTGAGCCCTGGCCCTCCACATAGGGGCCTCTGACCCCAGCAAGATACCCAGGGGTACACTTCTCTCCCTGGACTTGCAACGGAGGCCCCAGGGTGCTCCCTTGCCCTCCACCTAGGGGCATCTGACCCCAGCAAGCTACCCAGGGGTCCACCTCTCTCCCTGGACTTGCAGTATAGGCCCCAGGGTGCCCCTTGGCCCTCCACCTAGGGGCCTCTGACCCCAACAAGCTAACCAGGGGTCTACCTGTCTCCCTGGACTTGCAGTAGAGAGCCCAGGGTGCCCCCTGTCCCTCCACCCAGGGGCCTCTGACCCCAGCAAGCTACCCAGGGGTCTACCTCTTTCCCTGGACTTGCAGTAGAGGCCCCAGGGTGCCCCCTTGCCCTCCACCTAGGGGCCTCTGACCCCAGCAAGCCACCCAGGGGTTCACCTCTCTCCCTGGACTTGCAGTAGAGGCCCCAGGGTGCCCACTGGCCTTCTACCTAGGGGCCTCTGACCCCAGCAAGCTACCCAGGGGTCTACCTCTCTCCCTGGACTTGCAGTATAGGCCCCTGGGTGCCCCATGGCCCTCCACCTAGGGGCCTCTGACCCCTGCAAGCTACCCAGGGGACCACCTCTCTCCCTGGACTTGCAGTAGAGGCCCCAGGGTGCCCCCTGGCCCTCTACCTAGGGGCCTCTGACCCCATCAAGCTAAAAAGGGGTCTACCTCTCTCCCTGGACTTGCAGTATAGGCCCCAGGGTGCCCCCTGGCCTTCTACCTAGGGGCCTGTGACCCCAGCAAGCTACCCAGGGGTCTACCTCTCTCCCTGGACTTGCAGTATAGGCCCCAGGGTGCCCCTTGGCCCTCCACCTAAGGGCCTCTGACCCTTGCAAGCTACCCAGGGGTCCACCTCTCTCCCTGGACTTGCAGTAGATGCCCCAGGGTACCCCCTTGCCCTCCACCTATGGGCCTCTGACCCCAGCAAGCCACCCAGGGGTCCACCTCTCTCCCTGGACTTGCAGTAGAGAACCCAGGTTACCCCCTGGCCTTCTACCTATTGGCCTCTGACCCCAGCAAGCTACTCAGGGGTCTACCTCTTTCCTTGGACATAACGTATAGGCCTTAGGGTGCCCCCTGGCCCTCCACCTAGGGGCCTCTGACCCCTGCAAGTTACCCAGGGCTCCACAACTCTCCCTGGACTTGCAGTAGAGGCCCCATGGGTGCCCCCTGGCCCTCCACCTAGGGGCCTCTGACCCCAGCAATTTACTCAGGGGTCCACCTTTCTCCCTGGACTTGCAGTATAGGCCCTAGGGTGCCCCCTGGCCCTCTACCTAGGGGCCTCTGACCCCAGCAGGCTACCCACGGGTCCACCTCTCTCCCTGGACTTGCAGGTTAGGCCCCAGGGTGCCCCCTGGCCCTACACCTAGGGGCCTCTGACTACAGCAAGCTACCCAGGGGTCCACTTGTATCCCTGGACTTGCAGTATAGGCCCCAGGGTGCCCCCTGGCCCTCTACCTAGGGGCCTCTGACCCTATCAAGCTACCCAGGGGTCCACCTCTCTCTCTGGACTTGCAGTAGAGGCCCCAGGGTGCCCCCTGGCCTTCTACCTAGGGGCCTCTGACCCCAGCAAGCTACCCAGGGGTCTACCTCTCTCCCTGGACTTGCAGTATAGAACCCAGGATGCCCCATGGCCCTCCACCTAAAGGCCTCTGACCCCTGCAAGCTACCCAGGGGTCCACTTCTCTCCCTGGACTTGCAGTAGAGGCCCCAGGGTGCCCCCTTGCCCTCCACATAGGGGCCTCTGACCCCAGCAAGTTACCCAGTGGTCCAACTCTCTCCCTGGACTTGCAGTATAGGCCCTAGGGTGCCCCCTGGAGGTCCACCTAGGGGCCTAAGACCCCAGCAAGCTACCCAGGTGTCCACCTCTCTCCCTGGACTTGCAGTATAGGCCCCAGCGTGCCCCTGGCCTTCCACCTAGGGGCCTCTGACCTCTGCAAGCTACCCTGGGGTCCACCTTTCTCCCTGGACTTGCAGTATAGGCCCTTAGGGTGCCCCGTGCCCCTCCACATAGGGGCCTAAGACCCCAGCAAGCTACCCAGGGGTCAACCTCTCTCCCTGGACTTGCAGTAGAGGCCCCAGGGTGCCCACAGGCCCTCCACCTAGGGGCCTCTGACCCCTGCAAGTTACCCAGGGGTCCACAACTCTCCCTGGACTTGCAGAAGAGGCCCCAGGGTGCCCCCTGGCCCTCCACCTAGGGGCCTCTGACCCCTGCAAGCTCTCCAGGGGTCCACCTCTCTCATTGGACTTGCAGTATAGGCCCCGGGGTGCCCCCTTGCCCTCCACCTAGGGGCCTCTGACCCCAGCAAGCTACCCAGGGGTCCACCTCTCTCCCTGGACTTGCAGTAGAGGCCCCAGGGTGCCCACAGGCCCTCCACCTAGGGGCCTCTGACCCCTGCAAGTTACTCAGGGGTCCACCTCTCTCCCTGGACTTGCAGTTTAGGCCCTAGGGTGCCCCTTGGCCGTCCACCTAGGGGCCTCTGACCCCAGCAAGCTACCCAGGGGTCCACCTCTCTCCCTGTACTTGCAGTATAGGCCCTTAGGGTGCCCCCTGGCCCTGTACCTAGGGGCCTCTGACCCCAGCAAGCTACCCAGGGGTCTACCTCTCTCCCTGGACTTGCAGTATAGGCCCCAGCGTGCCCCATGACCCTCCACCTAAGGGACTCTAACCCCTGCAAGCTACCCATGGGTCCACCTCTCTCCCTGGACTTTCAGCACAAGCCCCAGGGTGAGCCCTGGCCCTCCACATAGGGGCCCCTGACCCCAGCAAGCTACCCAGGGGTCCACCTGTCTCCCTGGACTTGCAGTAGAGGCCCCAGGGTGCCCCCTGGCCTTCTACCTAGGGGCCTCTGACCCCAGCAAGCTACCCAGGTGTCTACCTCTTTCCCTGGACATAAAGTATAGGCCTTAGGGTGGCCCCTGGCCCTCCACCTAGTGGCCTCTGACCCCAGCATGCTACCCAGGGGTCCACCTCTCTCCCTGGACTTGCAGCACAAGCCCCAGGGTGAGCCCTGGCCCTCCACATAGGGGCCCCTGACCCCATCATGCTACCCAGGGGTCCACCTGTCTCCCTGGACTTGCAGTAGAGAGCCCATGGTGCCCCCTGTCCCTCCACATAGGGGCCTCTGACCCCTGCAGGCTACCCACGGGTCCACCTCTCTCCCTGCACTTGCAGGTTAGGCCCCAGAGTGCCCCCTGGCCCTACACCTAGGGACCTCTGACCCCAGCAAGCCACCCAGGGGTCCACTTGTATCCCTGGACTTGCAGGATAGGCCCCAGGGTGCCCCCTGGCTCTTCACCTAGGGGCCTCTGACCCCAGCAAGCCAGCCAGGGATCCACCTCTCTCCCTGGACTTGCAGTAGAGGCCCCAGGGTGCCCCCTGGCCTTCTACCTAGGGGCCTCTGACCCCAGCAAGCTACCCTGGGGTCTACCTCTCTTCCTGGACTTGCAGTATAGGCCCCAGCATGCCCCATGGCCCTCCACCTAAGGGCCTCTGACCCTTGCAAGCTACCCAGGGGTCCACGTCTCTCCCTGGACTTGCAGTAGAGGCCCCAGGGTGCCCCCTTGTCCTCCACCTAGGGGCCTCTGACCCCTGCAAGCTACCCAGGGGACCACCTCTCTCCCTGGACTTGCAGTAGAGGCCCCAGGGTGCCCCTTGGCCTTCTACCTAGGGGCCTCTCACCCCAGCAAGCTACCCAGGGGTCTGCCTCTTTCCCTGGACATAAAGTATAGGCCTTAGGGTGCCCCCTGTCCCTCCACCTAGTGGCCTCTGACCCCAGCATGCTACCCAGGAGTCCACCTCTCTCCCTGGACTTTCAGCACAAGCCCCAGGGTGCCCCCTGGCCCTACACCTAGGGGCCTCTGACTACAGCAAGCTACCCAGGGGTCCACTTGTATCCCTGGACTTGCAGTAAAGGCCCCAGGGTGCCCCCTGGCCTTCTACCTAGGGGCCTCTGACCCCAGCAAGCTAAGCAGGGTCTACCTCTCTCCCTGGACTTGCAGTATAGAACCCAGGGTTCCCCATGGCCCTCTAACTAAGGGCCTTTGACCCCTGCAAGCTACCCAGGGGACCACCTCTCTCCCTGGACTTGCAGTAGAGGCCCCAGGGTGCCCCCTGGACCTCTACCTAGGGGTCTCTGACCCCATCAAGCTAAAAAGGGGTCTACCTCTTTCCCTGGACTTGCAGTATAGGCCCCAGGGTGCCATATGGCCCTCCACCTAAGGGCCTCTGACCCCAGCAAGTTACCCAGGGGTCCACCTCTCACCCTGGACTTGCAGTATAGGCCCTAGGGTGCCCCCTGGAGCTCCATCTAAGGGCCTAAGGCCCCAGCAAGCTACCCAGGGGTCCACCCCTCTCCCTGGACATGTAGTAGAGGCCCCAGGGTGCCCCCTTTCCTCCACCTAGGGGCCTCTGACCCCTACAAGCTACCCAGGGGTCCACCTCTCTCCCTGGACTTGCAGTAGAGGGCCCAGGGTGCCCCCTGGTCCTCCACCTAGGGGCCTCTGACCCCAGCATGCTACCCAGGGGTCCACCTCTCTCCTTGGACTAGATGTAGAGGCCCCAGGGTGCCCCCTTGCCCTCCACCTAGGGGCCTGTGAACCCAGCAATCCACCCAGGGGTCCACCTTTCTCCCTGGACTTGCAGTAGAGGCCCCAGGGTGCCCCCTGGCCTTCTACCTAGGGGCAACTGACCCCAGCAGGCTACCCATGGGTCCACCTCTCTCCCTGGACTTGCAGGATAGGCCCCAGGGTGCCCCCTGGCCCTCCACCTAGGGGCCTCTGACCCCAGCAAGCCACCCAGGGGTCCACCTCTCTCCCTGGACTTGCAGTAGAGGCCCCAGGGTGCCCCCTGGCCTTCTACCTAGGGGCCTCTGACCCCAGCAAGCTACCCATGGGTCCACCTCTCTCCCTGGACTTGCAGGATAGGCCCCAGGGTGCCCCCTGGCCCTCCACCTAGGGGCCTTTGTCCCCAGCAAGCCACCCAGGGGTCCACCTCTCTCCCTGGACTTGCAGTAGAGGCCCCAGGGTGCCCCCTGGCCTTCTACCTAGGGGCCTCTGACCCCAGCAAGCTACCCAGGGGTCTACCTGTCTCCCTGGACTTGCAGTTTAGGCCCCAGCGTGCCCCATGGCCCTCCACCTAAGAGCCTCTGACCCCTCCAAGCTACCCATGGGTCCACGTCTCTTCCTGGACTTGCAGTAGAGGCCCCAGGGTGCCCCCTTAACCTCCACCTAGGGGCCTCTGACCCCAGCATGCTACCCAGGGGTCTACCTCTTTCCCTGGACTTGCAGTAGAGGCCCCAGGGTGCCCCTTCGCCTTCTACCTAGGGGCCTCTGACCCCAGCAAGCTACCCAGGGGTCTACCTCTTTCCCTGGACATAAAGTATAGGCCTTAGGGTGCCCCCTGGCCCTCCACCTAGTGGCGTTTGACCCCAGCATGCTACCCAGGGGTCCACCTCTCTCCCTGGACTTGCAGCACAAGCCCCAGGGTGAGCCCTGGCCCTCCACATAGTGGCGTTTGACCCCAGCATGCTACCCAGGGGTCCACCTGTCTCCCTGGACTTGCAGTAGAGAGCCCATGGTGCCCCCTGTCCCTCCACCTAGCGGCCTCTGACCCCAGCAGGCTACCTATGGGTCCACTTCTCTCCCTGGACTTGCAGGTTAGGCCCCAGGGTGCCCCCTGGCCCTACACCTAGGGGCCTCTGACTACAGCAAGCTACCCAGGGGTCCACTTGTATCCCTGGACTTGCAGTAAAGGCCCCAGGGTGCCCCCTGGCCCTCTACCTAGGGGCCTCTGACCTCATCAAGCTTCCCAGGATTCCACCTCTCTCCCTGGACTTGCAGTAGAGGCCCCAGGGTGCCCCCTGGCCTTCTACCTAGGGGCCTATGACCCCAGCAAGCTACCCAGGTGTCCACCTCTCTCCCTGGACTCTCAGTATAGGCCCCAGGGTGCCCCTGGCCTTCCACATAGGGGCCTAAGACAACAGCAAGCTACCCAGGGGTCAACCTCTCTCCCTGGACTTGCAGTTTAGGCCCCAGCGTGCCCCATGGCCCTCCACCTAAGAGCCTCTGACCCCTCCAAGCTACCCATGGGTCCACGTCTCTTCCTGGACTTGCAGTAGAGGCCCCAGGGTGCCCCCTTAACCTCCACCTAGGGGCCTCTGACCCCAGCATGCTACCCAGGGGTCTACCTCTTTCCCTGGACTTGCAGTAGAGGCCCCAGGGTGCCCCTTCGCCTTCTACCTAGGGGCCTCTGACCCCAGCAAGCTACCCAGGGGTCTACCTCTTTCCCTGGACATAAAGTATAGGCCTTAGGGTGCCCCCTGGCCCTCCACCTAGTGGCGTTTGACCCCAGCATGCTACCCAGGGGTCCACCTCTCTCCCTGGACTTGCAGCACAAGCCCCAGGGTGAGCCCTGGCCCTCCACATAGTGGCGTTTGACCCCAGCATGCTACCCAGGGGTCCACCTGTCTCCCTGGACTTGCAGTAGAGAGCCCATGGTGCCCCCTGTCCCTCCACCTAGCGGCCTCTGACCCCAGCAGGCTACCTATGGGTCCACTTCTCTCCCTGGACTTGCAGGTTAGGCCCCAGGGTGCCCCCTGGCCCTACACCTAGGGGCCTCTGACTACAGCAAGCTACCCAGGGGTCCACTTGTATCCCTGGACTTGCAGTAAAGGCCCCAGGGTGCCCCCTGGCCCTCTACCTAGGGGCCTCTGACCTCATCAAGCTTCCCAGGGTTCCACCTCTCTCCCTGGACTTGCAGTAGAGGCCCCAGGGTGCCCCCTGGCCTTCTACCTAGGGGCCTATGACCCCAGCAAGCTACCCAGGTGTCCACCTCTCTCCCTGGACTCTCAGTATAGGCCCCAGGGTGCCCCTGGCCTTCCACATAGGGGCCTAAGACAACAGCAAGCTACCCAGGGGTCAACCTCTCTCCCTGGACTTGCAGTAGAGGCCCCAGGGTGCCCACAGGCCCTCCACCTAGGGGCCTCTGACCCCTGCAAGTTACCCAGGGGTCCACAACTCTCCTTGGACTTGCAGAAGAGGCCCCAGGGAGCCCCCTGGCCCTCCACCTAGGGGCCTCTGACCCCTGCAAGCTCCCCAGGGGTCCACCTCTCTCATTGGACTTGCAGTATAGGCCCCGGGGTGCCCCCTTGCCCTCCACCTAGGGGCCTCTGACCCCAGCAAGCTACCCAGGGGTCCACCTCTCTCCCTGGACTTGCAGTAGAGGCCCCAGGGTGCCCACAGGCCCTCCACCTAGGGGCCTCTGACCCCTGCAAGTTACTCAGGGGTCCACCTCTCTCCCTGGACTTGCAGTTTAGACCCTAGGGTGCCCCCTGGCCCTCCACCTAGGGGCCTCTGACCCCAGCAAGCTACCCAGGGGTCCACCTCTCTCCCTGTACTTGCAGTATAGGCCCTTAGGGTGCCCCCTGGCCCTGTACCTAGGGGCCTCTGACCCCATCAAACTAAAAAGGGGTCTATCTCTCTCACTGGACTTGCAGTATAGGCCCCAGGGTGCCATATGGTCCTCCACCTAAGGGCCTCTGACCCCAGCAAGTTACCCAGAGGTCCACCTCTCACCCTGGACTTGCAGTATAGGCCCTAGCGTGCCCCGTGGAGCTCCATCTAAGGGCCTAAGACCCCAGCAAGCTACCCAGGGGTCCACCCCTCTCCCTGAACATGCAGTAGAGGCCCCAGGGTGCCCCCTTTCCTCCACCTAGGGTCCTCTGACCCCTACAAGCTACCCAGGGGTCCACCTCTCTCCCTTGACTTGCAGTAGAGGCCCCAGGATGCCCCCTGGTCCTCCACCTAGGGGCCTCTGACCCCAGCATGCTACCCAGGGGTCCACCTCTCTCCTTGGACTAGATGTAGAGGCCCCAGGGTGCCCCCTTGCCCTCCACCTAGGGGCCTATGACCCCAGCAATCCACCCAGGGGTCCACCTCTCTCCCTGGACTTGCAATAGAGGCCCCAGGGTGCCCCCTGGCCTTCTACCTAGGGGCCACTGACCCCAGCAGGCTACCCATGGGTCCACCTCTCTCCCTGGACTTGCAGGATAGGCCCCAGGGTGCCCCCTGGCCCTACACCTAGGGGCCTCTGACCCCAGCAAGCCACCCAGGGGTCCACCTCTCTCCCTGGACTTGCAGTAGAGGCCCCAGGGTGCCCCCTGGCCTTCTACCTAGGGGCCTCTGACCCCAGCAAGCTACCCAGGGGTCTACCTCTCTCCCTGGACTTGCAGTACAGGCCCCAGCGTGCCCCATGGCCCTCCACCTAAGGGCCTCTGACCCCTGCAAGCTACCCAGGGGTCCACTTCTCCCTGGACTTGCAGTAGAGGCCCCAGGGTGCCCCCTTGCCCTCCACCTAGGGGCCTCTGACCCCTGCAAGCTACCCAGGGGACCACCTCTCTCCCTGGACTTGCAGTAGAGGCCCCAGGGTGTCCCCTGGCCCTCTACCTAGGGGCCTCTGACCCCATCAAGCTAAAAGGGGGTCTACCTCTCTCCCTGGACTTGCAGTATAGGCCCCAGGGTGCCATATGTTCCTCCACCTAAGGGCCTCTGACCCCAGCAAGTTACCCAGGGGTCCACCTCTCACCCTGGACTTGCAGTTTAGGCCCTAGGGTGCCCCCTGGAGCTCCATCTAAGTGCCTAAGAGCCCAGCAAGCTACCCAGGGGTCCACCCCTCTCCCTGGACATGCAGTAGAGGCCCCAGGGTGCCCCCTTTCCTCCACCTAGGGGCCTCTGACCCCTACAAGCTACCCAGAGGTCCACCTCTCTCCCTTTACTTGCAGTAGAGGCCCCAGGGTGCCCCCTGGTCCTCCACCTAGGGGCCTCTGACCCCAGCATGCTACCCAGGGGTCCACCTCTCTCCTTGGACTAGATGTAGAGGCCCCAGGGTGCCCCCTTGCCCTCCACCTAGGGGCCTCTGACCCCAGCAATCCACCCAGGGGTCCACCTCTCTCTCTGGACTTGCAGTAGAGGCCCCAGGGTGCCCCCTGGCCTTCTACCTAGGGGCCACTGACCCCAGCAGGCTACCCATGGGTCCACCTCTCTCCCTGGACTTGCAGTAGAGGCCCCAGGGTGCCCCCTTGCCCTCCACCTAGGGGCCTCTGACCCCTGCAAGCTACCCAGGGGACCACCTCTCTCCCTGGACTTGCAGTAGAGGCCCCAGGGTGCCCCCTGGCCTTCTACCTAGGGGCCTCTGATCCCAGCAAGCTACCCAGGGGTCTACCTCTCTCCCTGGACTTGCAGTTTAGGCCCCAGGGTGCCCCATGGCCCTCCACCTAAGGGCCTCTGACCCCTGCAAGCTACCCAGGGGTCCACGTCTCTCCCTGGACTTGCAGTAGAGGCCCCAGGGTGCCCCCTTGCCCTCCACCTAGGGGCCTCTGACCCCTGCAAGCTACCCAGGGGACCACCTCTCTCCCTGGACTTGCAGTAGAGGCCCCAGGGTGCCCCCTGGCCTTCTACCTAGGGGCCTCTGACCCCAGCATGCTACCCAGGGGTCTACCTCTTTCCCTGGACTTGCAGTAGAGGCCCCAGGGTGCCCCCTGGCCTTCTACCTAGGGGCCTCTGACCCCAGCAAGCTACCCAGGGGTCTACCTCTTTCCCTGGACATAAAGTATAGGCCCTAGGGTGCCCCCTGGCCCTCCACCTAGTGGCGTCTGACCCCAGCATGCTACCCAGGGGTCCACCTCTCTCCCTGGACTTGCAGCACAAGCCCCAGGGTGCCCCCTTGCCCTCCACCTAGGGGCCTCTGACCCCAGCAAGCTACCCAGGGGTCTACCTCTCTCCCTGGACTTGCAGTACAGGCCCCAGCGTGCCCCATGGCCCTCCACCTAAGGGCCTCTGACCCCTGCAAGCTACCCAGGGGTCCACTTCTCCCTGGACTTGCAGTAGAGGCCCCAGGGTGCCCCCTTGCCCTCCACCTAGGGGCCTCTGACCCCTGCAAGCTACCCAGGGGACCACCTCTCTCCCTGGACTTGCAGTAGAGGCCCCAGGGTGTCCCCTGGCCCTCTACCTAGGGGCCTCTGACCCCATCAAGCTAAAAGGGGGTCTACCTCTCTCCCTGGACTTGCAGTATAGGCCCCAGGGTGCCATATGTTCCTCCACCTAAGGGCCTCTGACCCCAGCAAGTTACCCAGGGGTCCACCTCTCACCCTGGACTTGCAGTTTAGGCCCTAGGGTGCCCCCTGGAGCTCCATCTAAGTGCCTAAGAGCCCAGCAAGCTACCCAGGGGTCCACCCCTCTCCCTGGACATGCAGTAGAGGCCCCAGGGTGCCCCCTTTCCTCCACCTAGGGGCCTCTGACCCCTACAAGCTACCCAGAGGTCCACCTCTCTCCCTTTACTTGCAGTAGAGGCCCCAGGGTGCCCCCTGGTCCTCCACCTAGGGGCCTCTGACCCCAGCATGCTACCCAGGGGTCCACCTCTCTCCTTGGACTAGATGTAGAGGCCCCAGGGTGCCCCCTTGCCCTCCACCTAGGGGCCTCTGACCCCAGCAATCCACCCAGGGGTCCACCTCTCTCTCTGGACTTGCAGTAGAGGCCCCAGGGTGCCCCCTGGCCTTCTACCTAGGGGCCACTGACCCCAGCAGGCTACCCATGGGTCCACCTCTCTCCCTGGACTTGCAGTAGAGGCCCCAGGGTGCCCCCTTGCCCTCCACCTAGGGGCCTCTGACCCCTGCAAGCTACCCAGGGGACCACCTCTCTCCCTGGACTTGCAGTAGAGGCCCCAGGGTGCCCCCTGGCCTTCTACCTAGGGGCCTCTGATCCCAGCAAGCTACCCAGGGGTCTACCTCTCTCCCTGGACTTGCAGTTTAGGCCCCAGGGTGCCCCATGGCCCTCCACCTAAGGGCCTCTGACCCCTGCAAGCTACCCAGGGGTCCACGTCTCTCCCTGGACTTGCAGTAGAGGCCCCAGGGTGCCCCCTTGCCCTCCACCTAGGGGCCTCTGACCCCTGCAAGCTACCCAGGGGACCACCTCTCTCCCTGGACTTGCAGTAGAGGCCCCAGGGTGCCCCCTGGCCTTCTACCTAGGGGCCTCTGACCCCAGCATGCTACCCAGGGGTCTACCTCTTTCCCTGGACTTGCAGTAGAGGCCCCAGGGTGCCCCCTGGCCTTCTACCTAGGGGCCTCTGACCCCAGCAAGCTACCCAGGGGTCTACCTCTTTCCCTGGACATAAAGTATAGGCCCTAGGGTGCCCCCTGGCCCTCCACCTAGTGGCGTCTGACCCCAGCATGCTACCCAGGGGTCCACCTCTCTCCCTGGACTTGCAGCACAAGCCCCAGGGTGAGCCCTGGCCCTCCACATAGGGGCCCCTGACCCCAGCAAGCTACCCAGGGGTCCACCTGTCTCCCTGGACTTGCAGTAGAGAGCCCATGGTGCCCCCTGTCCCTCCACCTAGGGGCCTCTGACCCCAGCAGGCTACCCACGGGTCCACCTCTCTCCCTGTACTTGCAGGTTAGGCCCCAGGGTGCCCCCTGGCCCTACACCTAGGGGCCTCTGACTACAGCAAGCAACCCAGGGGTCCACTTGTATCCCTGGACTTGCAGTAAAGGCCCCAGGGTGCCCCCTGGCCCTCTACCTAGGGGCCTCTGACCCCATCAAGCTACACAGGGGTCCACCTCTCTCCCTGGACTTGCAGTAGAGGCCCCAGGGTGCCCCCTGGCCTTCTACCTAGGGGCCTCTGACCCCAGCAAGCTAACCAGGGTCTACCTCTCTCCCTGGACTTGCAGTATAGAACCCAGGGTTCCCCATGGCCCTCCACCTAAGGGCCTCTGACCCCTGCAAGCTACCCAGGGGTCCACCTCTCTCCCTGGACTTGCAGCACAAGCCCCAGGGTGAGCCCTGGCTCTCCACATAGGGGCCCCTGACCCCAGCAAGCTACCCAGGGGTCCACCTGTCTCCCTGGACTTGCAGTAGAGAGCCCATGGTGCCCCCTGTCCCTCCACCTAGGGGCCTCTGACCCCAGCAGGCTACCCACGGGTCCACCTCTCTCCCTGGACTTGCAGGTTAGGCCCAAGGGTGCCTCCTGGCCCTAGACCTAGGGGCCTCTGACTACAGCAAGCTACCCAGGGGTCCACTTGTATCCCTGGACTTGCAGAAGAGGCCCCAGGGTGCCCCCTGGCCCTCTACCTAGGGGCCTCTGACCCCATCAAGCTACCCAGGGATCCACCTCTCTCCCTGGACTTGCAGTAGAGGCCCCAGGGTGCCCCCTGGCCCTCCACCTAGGGGCCTCTGACCCCAGCAAGCTACCCAGGGGTCCACCTATCTCCCTGGACTTGCAGTATAGACTCCAGGGTGCCTTCTGCCCCTCCACCTAGGAGCCTAAGACCCCAGCAAGTTACCCAGGGGTCCACATCATTCCCTGGACTTGCAGTAGAGGCCCCAGGGTGCCCAGAGGCCCTCCACCTAGGGGCCTCTGACCCCTGCAAGCTAACCAGGGGTCCACATCTCTCCCTGGACTTGCAGTAGAGGTCCCATGGTGCCCCCTTGCCCTCCACCCAGGGGCCTCTGACCCAAGCAAGCTAACCAGGGGTCCACATCTCTCCCTGGACTTGCAGTAGAGGTCCCAGGGTGCCCCCTTGCCCTCCACCCAGGGGCCTCTGACCCAAGCAAGCTACCCAGGGGTCCACCTCTCACCCTAGACCTGCAGTATAGACCACAGGGTGCCCCTTAGCCCTCCACCTAGGGACCTCAGATCCCAGCAGGCTAACAACGGCTCCACCTCTCTCCCTGGACTTGCAGGATAGGCACCAGGGTGCCCCTGGCCCTACACCAAGGGGCCTCTGTCGCCAGCCAGTTACCCAGTGGTCCAACTCTCTCCCTGGACTTGCAGTATAGGCCCTAGGGTGCCCCCTGGAGCTCCACCTAGGGGCCTAAGACCCCAGCAAGCTACCCAGGTGTCCACCTCTCTCCCTGGACTTGCAGTATAGGCCCCAGGGTGCCCCTGGCCTTCCACCTAGGGGCCTCTGACCTCTGCAAGCTACCCTGGAATCCACCTTTCTCCCTGGACTTGCAGTATAGGCCCTTAGGGTGGCCCGTGCCCCTCCACCTAGGGGCCTAAGACCCCAGCAAGCTACCCAGGGGTCAACCTCTCTCCCTGGACTTGCAGTAGAGGCCCCAGGGTGCCCACAGGCCCTCCACCTAGGGGCCTCTGACCCCTGCAAGTTACCCAGGGGTCCACAACTCTCCCTGGACTTGCAGAAGAGGCCCCAGGGTGCCCCTGGCCCTCCATCTAGGGGCCTCTGACCCCTGCAAGCTACCCAGGGGTCCACCTCTCTCCTTGGACTTGCAGTATAGGCCCCGGGGTGCCCCCTTGCCCTCCACCTAGGGGCCTCTGACCCCAGCAAGCTACCCAGGGGTCCACCTCTCTCCCTGGACTTGCAGTAGAGGCCCCAGGGTGCCCACAGGCCCTCCACCTAGGGGCCTCTGACCCCTGCAAGTTACTCAGGGGTCCACCTCTCTCCCTGGACTTGCAGTTTAGGCCCTAGGGTGCCCCCTGGCCCTCCACCTAGGGGCCTCTGACCCCAGCAAGCTACCCAGGGGTCCACCTCTCTCCCTGTACTTGCAGTATAGGCCCTTAGGGTGCCCCCTTGCCCTCCACCTAGGGGCCTCTGACCCCAGCAAGCTACCCAGGGGTCCTCCTCTCTCCCTGGACTTGCAGTTTAGGCCCTAGGGTGCCCCCTTGCCCTCCACCTAGGGGCCTCTGACCCCAGCAAGCTACCCAGGGGTCCACTTCTCTCCCTGGACTTGCAGTAGAGGCCCCAGGGTGCCCACAGGCCCTCCACCTAGGTGCCTCTGACCCCTGCAAGTTACTCAGGGGTCCACCTCTCTCCCTGGACTTGCAGTTTAGGCCCTAGGGTGCCCCCTGGCCCTCCACCTAGGGGCCTCTGACCCCAGCATGCTACCCAGGGGTCCACCTCTCTCCTTGGACTAGATGTAGAGGCCCCAGGGTGCCCCCTTGCCCTCCACCTAGGGGCCTCTGACCCCAGCAAGCCACCCAGGGGTCCACCTCTCTTCCTGGACTTGCAGTAGAGACCCCAGGGTGCCCCGTGGCCTTCTACCTAGGGGCCTCTGACCCCAGCAAGCTACCCAGGGGTCTACCTCTCTCCCTGGACTTGCAGTACAGGCCCCAGCGTGCCCCATGGCCCTCCACCTAAGGGCCTCTGACCCCTGCAAGCTACCCAGGGGTCCACCTCTCTCCCTAGACTTGCAGTAGAGGCCCCAGGGTGCCCCCTTGCCCTCCACCTAGGGGCCTCTGACCCCAGCAAGTTACCCAGGGGTCCACCTCTCTCCCTGGACTTGCAGTATAAGCCCCAGGTTACCCCCTGGCCTTCTACCTAGGGGCCTAAGACCCCAGCAAGCTACCCAGGGGTCCACCTCCCTCCTTGGACTTGCAGTATAGGCCCCGGGGTGCCCCCTTGCCCTCCACCTAGGGGCCTCTGACCCCAGCAAGCTACCCAGGGGTCCACCTCTCTCCCTGGACTTGCAGTAGAGGCCCCAGGGTGCCCACAGGCCCTCCACCTAGGGGCCTCTGACCCCAGCAAGCTACCCAGGGGTCCACCCCTCTCCCTGGACATGCAGTGGAGGCCCCAGGGTGCCCCCTTTCCTCCACCTAGGGGCCTCTGACCCCTACAAGCTACCCAGAGGTCCACCTCTCTCCCTTTACTTGCAGTAGAGGCCCCAGGGTGCCCCCTGGCCCTCTACCTAGGGGCCTCTGACCCCATCAAGCTACCCAGGGGTCCACCTCTCTCCCTGAACTTGCAGTATAGGCCCCAGGGTGCCCCATGGCCCTCCACCTAAGGGCCTCTGACCCCTGCAAGCTACACAGGGGTCCACCTCTCTCCCTGTACTTGCAGTAGAGGCCCCAGGGTGCCCACATGCCCTCCACCTAGGGGCCTCTGACCCCAACAAGCCACCCTAGGGTCTACCTCTTTCCTAGACTTAAATTATATGCATTAGGGTGCCCACAGGCCCTCCACCTAGGGACCTCTGATCCCAGCAGGCTACCCACGGGTCCACCTCTCTCCCTGGACTTGCAGGATAGGCCCCAGGGTGCCCCCTGGCCCTCCACCTAGGGGGCTCTGACCCCAGCAAGCTACCCAGGGGTCCAACTCTCTCCCTGGACTTGCAGTATAGGTCCCAGGGTGCCCCCTTGCCCTCCACCCAGGAGCCTCTGACCCCAGCAAGCTACCCAGGGGTCCACCTCTCTCATTGGACTTGCAGTATAGGCCCTGGGAAGCCCCCTTGCCCTCCACCCTGGGGCCTCTGACCCCAGCAAGCTACCCAGGGGTCCATATCTCTCCCTGGACTTGCAGTATAGGCTCCAGGGTGCCTTCTGCCCCTCCACCTAGTGGCCTCTGACCCCAGCATGCTACCCAGGGGTCCACCTCTCTCCCTGGACTTGCAGGAAAGGCCCCAGGGTGCCCCCTGGCCCTACACCTAGGGGCCTCTGACCCCAGCAAGCCACCCAGGGGTCCACCTCTCTCCCTGGACTTGCAGTAGAGGCCCCAGGGTGCCCCCTGGCCTTCTACCTAGGGGCCTCTGACCCCAGCAAGCCTCCCAGGGGTCTACCTCTCTCCCTGGACTTGCAGTATAGGCCCCAGCGTGCCCCATGGCCCTCCACCTAAGGGCCTCTGACCCCTGCAAGCTACCCAGGGGTCCACCTCCCTCCATGGACTTGCAGTAGAGGCCCCAGGGTGCCCCCTTGCCATCAACCTAGGGGCCTCTGACCCCTTCAAGCTACCCAGGGGACCACCTGTCTCCCTGGACTTGCAGTATAAGCCCCAGGTTACCCCCTGGCCTTCTACCTAGGGGCCTAAGACCCCAGCAAGCTACCCAGGGGTCCACCTCCCTCCTTGGACTTGCAGTATAGGCCCCGGGGTGCCCCCTTGCCCTCCACCTAGGGGCCTCTGACCCCAGCAAGTTACCCAGGGGTCCACCTCTCTCCCTGGACTTGCAGTATAAGCCCCAGGTTACCCCCTGGCCTTCTACCTAGGGGCCTAAGACCCCAGCAAGCTACCCAGGGGTCCACCTCCCTCCTTGGACTTGCAGTATAGGCCCCGGGGTGCCCCCTTGCCCTCCACCTAGGGGCCTCTGACCCCAGCAAGCTACCCAGGGGTCCACCTCTCTCCCTGGACTTGCAGTAGAGGCCCCAGGGTGCCCACAGGCCCTCCACCTAGGGGCCTCTGACCCCTGCAAGTTACTCAGGGGTCCACCTCTCTCCCTGGACTTGCAGTTTAGGCCCTAGGGTGCCCCCTGGCCCTCCACCTAGGGGCCTCTGACCCCAGCAAGCTACCCAGGGGTCCACCTCTCTCCCTGTACTTGCAGTATAGGCCCTTAGGGTGCCCCCTTGCCCTCCACCTAGGGGCCTCTGACCCCAGCAAGCTACCCAGGGGTCCTCCTCTCTCCCTGGACTTGCAGTTTATGCCCTAGGGTGCCCCCTTGCCCTCCACCTAGGGGCCTCTGACCCCAGCAAGCTACCCAGGGGTCCACTTCTCTCCCTGGACTTGCAGTAGAGGCCCCAGGGTGCCCACAGGCCCTCCACCTAGGTGCCTCTGACCCCTGCAAGTTACTCAGGGGTCCACCTCTCTCCCTGGACTTGCATTTAGGCCCTAGGGTGCCCCCTGGCCCTCCACCTAGGGGCCTCTGACCCCAGCATGCTACCCAGGGGTCCACCTCTCTCCTTGGACTAGATGTAGAGGCCCCAGGGTGCCCCCTTGCCCTCCACCTAGGGGCCTCTGACCCCAGCAAGCCACCCAGGGGTCCACCTCTCTTCCTGGACTTGCAGTAGAGACCCCAGGGTGCCCCGTGGCCTTCTACCTAGGGGCCTCTGACCCCAGCAAGCTACCCAGGGGTCTACCTCTCTCCCTGGACTTGCAGTACAGGCCCCAGCGTGCCCCATGGCCCTCCACCTAAGGGCCTCTGACCCCTGCAAGCTACCCAGGGGTCCACCTCTCTCCCTAGACTTGCAGTAGAGGCCCCAGGGTGCCCCCTTGCCCTCCACCTAGGGGCCTTTGACCCCTGCAAGCTATCCAGGGGACCACCTCTCTCCCTGGACTTGCAGTAGAGGCCCCAGGGTGTCCCCTGGCCCTCTACCTAGGGGCCTCTGACCCCATCAAGCTAAAAAGGGGTCTACCTCTCTCCCTGGACTTGCAGTATAGGCCCCAGGGTGCCATATGGTCCTCCACCTAAGGGCCTCAGACCCCAGCAAGTTACCCAGGGGTCCACCTCTCACTCTGGACTTGCAGTATAGGCCCTAGGGTGCCCCCTGGAGCTCCATCTAAGTGCCTAAGACCCCAGCAAGCTACCCAGGGGTCCACCCCTCTCCCTGGACATGCAGTGGAGGCCCCAGGGTGCCCCCTTTCCTCCACCTAGGGGCCTCTAACCCCTACAAGCTACCCAGAGGTCCACCTCTCTCCCTTTACTTGCAGTAGAGGCCCCAGGGTGCCCCCTGGCCCTCTACCTAGGGGCCTCTGACCCCATCAAGCTACCCAGGGGTCCACCTCTCTCCCTGAACTTGCAGTATAGGCCCCAGGGTGCCCCATGGCCCTCCACCTAAGGGCCTCTGACCCCTGCAAGCTACACAGGGGTCCACCTCTCTCCCTGTACTTGCAGTAGAGGCCCCAGGGTGCCCACATGCCCTCCACCTAGGGGCCTCTGACCCCAACAAGCCACCCTAGGGTCTACCTCTTTCCTAGACTTAAATTATATGCATTAGGGTGCCCACAGGCCCTCCACCTAGGGGCCTCTGACCCCTGCAAGCTACCCAGGGGTCCACATCTCTCATTGGACTTGCAGTATAGGCCCTGGGGTGCCCTCTAGCCCTCCACCTAGGGACCTCTGATCCCAGCAGGCTACCCACGGGTCCACCTCTCTCCCTGGACTTGCAGGATAGGCCCCAGGGTGCCCCCTGGCCCTCCACCTAGGGGGCTCTGACCCCAGCAAGCTACCCAGGGGTCCAACTCTCTCCCTGGACTTGCAGTATAGGTCCCAGGGTGCCCCCTTGCCCTCCACCCAGGAGCCTCTGACCCCAGCAAGCTACCCAGGGGTCCACCTCTCTCATTGGACTTGCAGTATAGGCCCTGGGAAGCCCCCTTGCCCTCCACCCTGGGGCCTCTGACCCCAGCAAGCTACCCAGGGGTCCATATCTCTCCCTGGACTTGCAGTATAGGCTCCAGGGTGCCTTCTGCGCCTCCACCTAGTGGCCTCTGACCCCAGCATGCTACCCAGGGGTCCACCTCTCTCCCTGGACTTGCAGGAAAGGCCCCAGGGTGCCCCCTGGCCCTCCACCTAGGGGCCTCTGACCCCAGCAAGCCACCCAGGGGTCCACCTCTCTCCCTGGACTTGCAGTAGAGACCCCAGGGTGCCCCCTGGCCTTCTACCTAGGGGCCTCTGACCCCAGCAAGCCTCCCAGGGGTCTACCTCTCTCCCTGGACTTGCAGTATAGGCCCCAGCGTGCCCCATGGCCCTCCACCTAAGGGCCTCTGACCCCTGCAAGCTACCCAGGGGTCCACCTCCCTCCATGGACTTGCAGTAGAGGCCCCAGGGTGCCCCCTTGCCATCAACCTAGGGGCCTCTGACCCCTTCAAGCTACCCAGGGGACCACCTGTCTCCCTGGACTTGCAGTAGAGAGCCCAGGGTGCCCCCTGTACCTCCACCTAGGGGCCTCTGACCCCAGCAAGTTACCCAGGGGTCCACCTCTCTCCCTGGACTTGCAGTATAAGCCCCAGGTTACCCCCTGGCCTTCTACCTAGGGGCCTTTGACCCCAGCAAGCTACTCAGGGGTCTACCTCTTTCCCTGGACATAAAGTATAGGCCTTAGGGTGCCCCCTGGCCCTCCACCTAGTGGCCTCTGACCCCAGCATGTTACCCAGGGGTCCACCTCTCTCTCTGGACTTGCAGTAGAGGCCCCAAGGTGCCCCCTGGCCCTCAACCTAGGGGCCTCTGACCCCTGCAAGTTACCCAGGGCTCCACAACTCTCCCTGGACTTGCAGTAGAGGCCCCAGGGTGCCCCCTTGCCCTCTACCTAGGGTCCTCTGACCCCATCAAGCTACCCAGGGATCCACCTCTCTCCCTGGACTTGCAGTAGAGGCCCCAGGGTGCCCCCTGGCCCTCCACCTAGGGGCCTCTGACCCCTGCAAGCTAACCAGGGGTCCACATCTCTCCCTGGACTTGCAGTAGAGGTCCCAGGGTGCCCCCTTGCCCTCCACCCAGGGGCCTCTGACCCAAGCAAGCTACCCAGGGGTCCACCTCTCTCCCTTGACTTGCAGTATAGGCCCCAAGGTTCCCCCTGGCCCTCCACCTAGGGGCCTAAGACCCCAGCAAGCTACCCAGGGGTCCACCTCTCTCCCTGGACTTGCAGTAGAGGCCCCAGGGTGCCCACAAGCCCTCCACCTAGGGGCCTCTGACCCCTGCAAGTTACTCAGGGGTCCACCTCTCTCCCTGGACTTGCAGTTTAGGCCCTAAGGTGCCCCCTTGCCCTCCACCTAGGGGCCTCTGACCACAGCAAGCTACCCAGGGGTCCACCTGTCTCCCTGCACATGCAGTAGAAAGCCCAGGGTGCCCCCTGTCCCTCCACCTAGGGGCCCTCTGACCACAGCAAGTTACCCAGGGGTCCACCTCTCACCCTGGACTTGCAGTATAGGCCATAGGGTGCCCCCTGGAGCTCCTCCTAGGGGCCTAAGACCCCAGCAAGCTACCCAGGGGTCCAGCTCTCTCCCTGGACTTGCAGTAGAGGCCCCAGGGTGCCCTCTTGCCCTCCACATAGGGGCCTCTGACCCCTACAAGCTACCCAGGGGTCCACATCTCTCCCTGGACTTGCAGTAGAGGCCCCAGGGTACCCCCTGGCCCTCAACCAGTGGGCCTCTGACCCCAGCATGCTACCCAGGGGTCCACCTCTCACCCTAGACTTGCAGTATAGGCCACAGGGTGCCCCTTGGCACTCCACCTAGGGACCTCAGACCCCAGCAGGCTAAAAACGGCTCCACCTCTCTCCCTGGACTTGCAGGATAGGCCCCAGGGTGCCCCTGGCCCTACACCTAGGGGCCTCTGTCGCCAGCCAGTTACCCAGTGGTCCAACTCTCTCCCTGGACTTGCAGTATAGGCCCTAGGGTGCCCCCTGGAGCTCCAACTAGGGGCCTAAGACCCCAGCAAGCTACCCAGGTGTCCACCTCTCTCCCTGGACTTGCAGTATAGGCCCCAGGGTGCCCCTGGCCTTCCACCTAGGGGCCTCTGACCTCTGCAAGCTACCCTGGAATCCACCTTTCTCCCTGGACTTGCAGTATAGGCCCTTAGGGTGGCCCGTGCCCCTCCACCTAGGGGCCTAAGACCCCAGCAAGCTACCCAGGGGTCAACCTCTCTCCCTGGACTTGCAGTAGAGGCCCCAGGGTGCCCACAGGCCCTCCACCTAGGGGCCTCTGACCCCTGCAAGTTACCCATGGGTCCACAACTCTCCCTGGACTTGCAGAAGAGGCCCCAGGGTGCCCCTGGCCCTCCATCTAGGGGCCTCTGACCCCTGCAAGCTACCCAGGGGTCCACCTCTCTCCTTGGACTTGCAGTATAGGCCCCGGGGTGCCCCCTTGCCCTCCACCTAGGGGCCTCTGACCCCAGCAAGCTACCCAGGGGTCCACCTCTCTCCCTGGACTAGCAGTAGAGGCCCCAGGGTGCCCACAGGCCCTCCACCTAGGGGCATCTGACCCCTGCAAGTTACTCAGGGGTCCACCTCTCTCCCTGGACTTGCAGTTTAGGCCCTAGGGTGCCCCCTGGCCCTCCACCTAGGGGCCTCTGACCCCAGCAAGCTACCCAGGGGTCCACCTCTCTCCCTGTACTTACAGTATAGGCCCTTAGGGTGCCCCCTTGCCCTCCACCCAGGGGCCTCTGACCCCAGCAAGCTACCCAGGGGTCCACCTCTCTCCCTGGACTTGCAGTTTAGGCCCTAGGGTGCCCCCTTGCCCTCCACCTAGGGGCCTCTGACCCCAGCAAGCTACCCAGGGGTCCACCTCTCTCCCTGGACTTGCAGTAGAGGCCCCAGGGTGCCCACAGGCCCTCCACCTAGGGGCCTCAGACCCCTGCAAGTTACTCAGGGGTCCACCTCTCTCCCTGGACTTGCAGTTTAGGCCCTAGGGTGCCCCCTGGCCCTCCACCTAGGGGCCTCTGACCCCAGCATGCTACCCAGGGGTCCACCTCTCTCCTTGGACTAGATGTAGAGGCCCCAGGGTGCCCCCTGGCCTTCTACCTAGAGGCCTCTGACCCCAGCAAGCTACCCAGGGGTCTACCTCTCTCCCTGGACTTGCAGTACAGGCCCCAGCGTGCCCCATGGCCCTCCACCTAAGGGCCTCTGACCCCTGCAAGCTACCCAGGGGTCCACCTCTCTCCCTAGACTTGCAGTAGAGGCCCCAGGGTGCCCCCTTGCCCTCCACCTAGGGGCCTTTGACCCCTGCAAGCTATCCAGGGGACCACCTCTCTCCCTGGACTTGCAGTAGAGGCCCCAGGGTGTCCCCTGGCCCTCTACCTAGGGGCCTCAGACCCCAGCATGTTACCCAGGGGTCCACCTCTCTCTCTGGACTTGCAGTAGAGGCCCCAAGGTGCCCCCTGGCCCTCCACCTAGGGGCCTCTGACCCCTGTAAGTTACCCAGGGCTCCACAACTCTCCCTGGACTTGCAGTAGAGGCCCCATGGGTGCCCCCTGGCCCTCCACCTAGGGGCCTCTGACCCCAGCAATTTACTCAGGGGTCCACCTTTCTCCCTGGACTTGCAGCATAGGCCCTAGGGTGCCCCCTGGCCCTCTACCTAGGGGCCTCTGACCCCAGCAGGCTACCCACGGGTCCACCTCTCTCCCTGGACTTGCAGGTTAGGCCCCAGGGTGCCCCCTGGCCCTACACCTAGGGGCCTCTGACTACAGCAAGCTACCCAGGTGTCCACCTCTCTCCCTGGACTTGCAGTATAGGCCCCAGGGTGCCCCCTGGCCCTCTACCTAGGGGCCTCTGACCCCATCAAGCTACCAAGGGGTCCACCTCTCTCCCTGGACTTGCAGTAGAGGCCCCAGGGTGCCCCCTGGCCTTATAACTAGGGGCCTCTGACCCCAGCAAGCTACCCAGGGGTCTACCTCTCTCCCTGGACTTGCAGTTTAGAACCCAGGGTGCCCCATGGCCCTCCACCTAAGGGCCTCTGACCCCTGCAAGCTACCCAGGGGTCCACTTCTCTCCCTGGACTTGCAGTAGAGGCCCCAGGGTGCCCCCTTGCCCTCCACCTAGGGGCCTCTGACCCCAGCAAGCCACCCAGGGGTCCACCTGTCTCCCTGGACTTGCAGTAGAGGCCCCAGGGTGCCCCCTGGCCTTCTACCTAGGGGCCTCTGACCCCAGCAAGCTACCCAGGGGTCTACCTCTTTCTTTGGACATAAAGTATAGGCCTTAAGGTGCCCCCTTGCCCTCCACCTAGTGGCCTTTGACCCCAACAAAAGCTACCCAGGGGTCCACCTGTCTCCCTGGACTTGCAGTAGAGAGCCCAGGGTGCCCCCTGTCCCTCCACCTAGTGGCCTCTGACCCCAGCAAGTTACCCAGGGGTCCACCTCTCTCCCTGGACTTGCAGTATAGGCCCCAGTGTGCCCCCCTGGCCCTACACCTAGGAGCCTCTGACCCCAGCAAGCTACCCAGTGGTCCACCTATCACCCTGGACTTGCAGTATAGGCCCTAGGGTGCCCCCTGGAGCTCCACCCAGGGGCCTAAGACCCCTGCAAGCTACCCAGGTGTCCATCTCTCTCCCTGGACTAGCAGTGGAGGCCCCTGGGTGCTCCCTTGCCCTACACCTAGGGGCCTCTGACCCCTACAAGCTACCCAGGGGTCCAACTCTCTCCCTGGACTTGCAGTATAGGCCCCAGGGTGCACCCTGGCCCTACACCTAGGGGCCTCTGACCCCAGCAAGCTACCCAGGGGTCCACTTCTCTCCCTTGACTTGCAGTATAGGCCCCAGGGTGCCCCCTGGCCCTCCACCTAGGGGCCTCTGACCCCAGCAAGCTACCCAGGGGTCTACCTCTTTCTTTGGACATAAAGTATAGGCCTTAGGGTGCCCCCTTGCCCTCCACCTAGTGGCCTCTGACCCCTGCAAGCTACCCAGGGGTCCACCTGTTTCCCTGGACTTGCAGTAGAGAGCCCAGGGTGCCCCCTGTCCCTCCATCTAGGGGCCTCTGACCCCAGCAAGTTACCCAGGGGTCCACCTCTCTCCCTGGACTTGCAGTATAGGCTCCAGTGTGCCCCACTCGCACTACTTCTAGGGGCCTCTGACCCCACCAAGCTACCCAGTGGTCCACCTATCACCCTGGACTTGCAGTATAGGCCCTAGGGTGCCCCCTGGAGCTCCACCCAGGGGCCTAAGACCCCTGCAAGCTACCCAGGTGTCCACCTTTCTCACTGGACTTGCAGTGGAGGCCCTAGGGTGCTCCCTTGCCCTACACCTAGGGGCCTCTGACCCCTACTAGCTACCCAGGGGTCCACCTCTCTCCCTGGACTTGCAGTATAGGCCCCAGGGTGCCCCCTGGCCCTACACCTAGGGGCCTCTGACCCCAGCAAGCTACCCAGGGGTCCACCTCTCTCCCTGGACTTGCAGTATAGGCCCCAGTGTGCCCCCCTGGCCCTACACCTAGGAGCCTCTGACCCCAGCAAGCTACCCAGTGGTCCACCTATCACCCTGGACTTGCAGTATAGGCCCTAGGGTGCCCCCTGGAGCTCCACCCAGGGGCCTAAGACCCCTGCAAGCTACCCAGGTGTCCATCTCTCTCCCTAAACTTGCAGTAGAGGCCCCAGGGTGCCCCCTTTCCTCCACCTAGGGGCCTCTGACCCCTACAAGCTACCCAGAGGTCCACCTCTCTCCCTTTACTTGCAGTAGAGGCCCCAGGGTGCCCCCTGGCCTTCTACCTAGGGGCCTCTGACCCCAGCAAGCTACCCAGGGGTCTACCTCTTTCTTTGGACATAAAGTATAGGCCTTAGGGTGCCCCCTTGCCCTCCACCTAGTGGCCTCTGACCCCAACAAAAGCTACCCAGGGGTCCACCTCTCTCCCTGGACTTGCAGTATAGAACCCAGGGTGCCCCATGGCCCTCCACCTAAGGGCCTCTGACCCCTGCAAGCTACCCAGGGGTCCACTTCTCTCCCTGGACTTGCAGTAGAGGCCCCAGGGTGCCCCCTTGCCCTCCACCTAGGGGCCTCTGACCCCAGCAAGCTACCCCGGGGTCCACCTCTCTCCCTTGACTTGCAGTATAGGCCCCAGGGTGCCCCCTGGCCCTCCACCTAGGGGCCTCTGACCCCTGCAAGCTACCCTGGGGTCCACCTTTCTCCCTGGACTTGCAGTATAGGCCCAAGGGTTTCCCTTGCCCCTCCACCTAGGGGCCTAAGACCCCAGCAAGCTACCCAGGGGTCAACCTCTCTCCCTGGACTTGCAGTAGAGGCCCCAGGGTGCCCACAGGCCCTCCACCTAGGGGCCTCTGACCCCTGCAAGTTACCCAGGGGTCCAAAACTCTCCCTGGACTTGCAGAAGAGGCCCCAGGGTGCCCCCTGGCCCTCCACCTAGGGGCCTCTGACCCCTGCAAGTTACCCAGGGGTCCAAAACTCTCCCTGGACTTGCAGAAGAGGCCCCAGGGTGCCCCCTGGCCCTCCACCTAGGGGCCTCTGACCCCTGCAAGCTACCCAGAGGTCCACCTCTCACATTGGACTTGCAGTATAGGCCCCAGGGTGCCCACAGGCCCTCCACCTATGGGCCTCTGACCCCTGCAAGTTACCCAGGGCTCCACAACTCTCCCTGGACTTGCAGTGGAGGCCCCAGGGTGCCCCCTGGCCCTCCACCTAGGGGCTTGTGACCCCTTCAAGCTACCCAGGGGTCCACTTCTCTCCCTGGACTTGCAGTATAGGTCCCAGGGTGCCCCCTTGCCCTCCACCTAGGGGCCTCTGACCCCAGCAAGCTACCCAGGGGTCCACTTCTCTCCCTGGACTTGCAGTAGAGGCCCCAGGGTGCCCACAAGCCCTCCACCTAGGGGCCTCTGACCACAGCAAGTTACCCAGGGGTCCACCTCTCACCCTGGACTTGCAGTATAGGGCATAGGGTGCCCCCTGGAGCTCCACCTAGGGGTCTAAGACCCCAGCAAGCTACCCAGGGGTCCACCTCTCTCCCTGGACTTGCAGTAGATGCCCCAGGGTGCCCTCTTGCCCTCCAACTAGGGGCCTCTGACGCCTACAAGCTACCCAGGGGTCCACATCTCTCTCTGGACTTGCAGTAGAGGCCCCAGGGTGCCCCCTGGCCCTCAACCATAGTGCCTCTGACCCCAGCATGCTACCCAGGGGTCCACCTCTCACCCTAGACTTGCAGGATAGGCCCCAGGGTGCCCCTGCCCCTACACCTAGGGGCCTCTGACCCCAGTCAGCTACCCAGTGGTCCACCTCTCTCCCTGGACTTGCAGTATAGGCCCTAGGGTGCCCCCTGGAGCTCCACCTAGGGGCCTCTGACCCCAGCAAGCTACCCAAGGGTCTACCTCTCTCCTTGGACTTGCAGTATAGGCCCCAGCGTGCCCCATGGCCCTCCACCTAAGGGCCTCTGACCCCTGCAAGCTACCCAGAGGTCCACCTCTCTCCCTGGACTTGCAGTAGAGGCCCCAGGGTGCCCCCTTGCCCTCCACCTAGGGGCCTCTGACCCCTGCAAGCTACCCAGGGGACCACCTCTCTCCCTGGACTTGCAGTAGAGGCCCCAGGGTGCCCCCTGGCTTTCTACCTAGGGGCCTCTGACCCCAGCAATTTACCCAGGGGTCTACCTCTTTCCCTGGACATAAAGTATAGGCCTTAGGGTGCCCCCCGTCCCTCCACCTAGTGGCCTCTGACCCCAGCATGCTACCCAGGGGTCCACCTCTCTCCCTGGACTTTCAGCACAAGCCCCAGGGTGAGCCCTGGCCCTCCACCTAGGGGCCTCTGACCCCAGCAAGATACCCAGGGGTACACTTCTCTCCCTGGACTTGCAATGGAGGCCCCAGGGTGCTCCCTTGCCCTCCACCTAGGGGCATCTGACCCCAGCAAGCTACCCAGGGGTCCACCTCTCTCCCTGGACTTGCAGTATAGGCCCCAGGGTGCCCCTTGGCCCTCCACCTAGGGGCCTCTGACCCCAACAAGCTAACCAGGGGTCTACCTGTCTCCCTGGACTTGCAGTAGAGAGCCCAGGGTGCCCCCTGTCCCTCCACCCAGGGGCCTCTGACCCCAGCAAGCTACCCAGGGGTCTACCTCTTTCCCTGGACTTGCAGTAGAGGCCCCAGGGTGCCCCCTTGCCCTCCACCTAGGGGCCTCTGACCCCAGCAAGCCACCCAGGGGTTCACCTCTCTCCCTGGACTTGCAGTAGAGGCCCCAGGGTGCCCCCTGGCCTTCTACCTAGGGGCCTCTGACCCCAGCAAGCTACCCAGGGGTCTACCTCTCTCCCTGGACTTGCAGTATAGGCCCCTGGGTGCCCCATGGCCCTCCACCTAGGGGCCTCTGACCCCTGCAAGCTACCCAGGGGACCACCTCTCTCCCTGGACTTGCAGTAGAGGCCCCAGGGTGCCCCCTGGCCCTCTACCTAGGGGCCTCTGACCCCATCAAGCTAAAAAGGGGTCTACCTCTCTCCCTGGACTTGCAGTATAGGCCCCAGGGTGCCCCCTGGCCTTCTACCTAGGGGCCTGTGACCCCAGCAAGCTACCCAGGGGTCTACCTCTCTCCCTGGACTTGCAGTATAGGCCCCAGGGTGCCCCTTGGCCCTCCACCTAAGGGCCTCTGACCCTTGCAAGCTACCCAGGGGTCCACCTCTCTCCCTGGACTTGCAGTAGATGCCCCAGGGTACCCCCTTGCCCTCCACCTATGGGCCTCTGACCCCAGCATGCCACCCAGGGGTCCACCTCTCTCCCTGGACTTGCAGTAGAGAACCCAGGTTACCCCCTGGCCTTCTACCTATTGGCCTCTGACCCCAGCAAGCTACTCAGGGGTCTACCTCTTTCCTTGGACATAAAGTATAGGCCTTAGGGTGCCCCCTGGCCCTCCACCTAGGGGCCTCTGACCCCTGCAAGTTACCCAGGGCTCCACAACTCTCCCTGGACTTGCAGTAGAGGCCCCATGGGTGCCCCCTGGCCCTCCACCTAGGGGCCTCTGACCCCAGCAATTTACTCAGGGGTCCACCTTTCTCCCTGGACTTGCAGTATAGGCCCTAGGGTGCCCCCTGGCCCTCTACCTAGGGGCCTCTGACCCCAGCAGGCTACCCACGGGTCCACCTCTCTCCCTGGACTTGCAGGTTAGGCCCCAGGGTGCCCCCTGGCCCTACACCTAGGGGCCTCTGACTACAGCAAGCTACCCAGGGGTCCACTTGTATCCCTGGACTTGCAGTATAGGCCCCAGGGTGCCCCCTGGCCCTCTACCTAGGGGCCTCTGACCCTATCAAGCTACCCAGGGGTCCACCTCTCTCTCTGGACTTGCAGTAGAGGCCCCAGGGTGCCCCCTGGCCTTCTACCTAGGGGGCTCTGACCCCAGCAAGCTACCCAGGGGTCTACCTCTCTCCCTGGACTTGCAGTATAGAACCCAGGGTGCCCCATGGCCCTCCACCTAAAGGCCTCTGACCCCTGCAAGCTACCCAGGGGTCCACTTCTCTCCCTGGACTTGCAGTAGAGGCCCCAGGGTGCCCCCTTGCCCTCCACATAGGGGCCTCTGACCCCAGCAAGTTACCCAGTGGTCCAACTCTCTCCCTGGACTTGCAGTATAGGCCCTAGGGTGCCCCCTGGAGGTCCACCTAGGGGCCTAAGACCCCAGCAAGCTACCCAGGTGTCCACCTCTCTCCCTGGACTTGCAGTATAGGCCCTTAGGGTGCCCCGTGCCCCTCCACATAGGGGCCTAAGACCCCAGCAAGCTACCCAGGGGTCAACCTCTCTCCCTGGACTTGCAGTAGAGGCCCCAGGGTGCCCACAGGCCCTCCACCTAGGGGCCTCTGACCCCTGCAAGTTACCCAGGGGTCCACAACTCTCCCTGGACTTGCAGAAGAGGCCCCAGGGTGCCCCCTGGCCCTCCACCTAGGGGCCTCTGACCCCTGCAAGCTCTCCAGGGGTCCACCTCTCTCATTGGACTTGCAGTATAGGCCCCGGGGTGCCCCCTTGCCCTCCACCTAGGGGCCTCTGACCCCAGCAAGCTACCCAGGGGTCCACCTCTCTCCCTAGACTTGCAGTAGAGGCCCCAGGGTGCCCACAGGCCCTCCACCTAGGGGCCTCTGACCCCTGCCAGTTACTCAGGGGTCCACCTCTCTCCCTGGACTTGCAGTTTAGGCCCTAGGGTGCCCCCTGGCCGTCCACCTAGGGGCCTCTGACCCCAGCAAGCTACCCAGGGGTCCACCTCTCTCCCTGTACTTGCAGTATAGGCCCTTAGGGTGCCCCCTGGCCCTGTACCTAGGGGCCTCTGACCCCATCAAGCTAAAAAGGGGTCTATCTCTCTCCCTGGACTTGCAGTATAGGCCCCAGGGTGCCATATGGTCCTCCACCTAAGGGCCTCTGACCCCAGCAAGTTACCCAGAGGTCCACCTCTCACCCTGGACTTGCAGTATAGGCCTTAGGGTGCCCCCTGGAGCTCCATCTAAGGGCCTAAGACCCCAGCAAGCTACCCAGGGGTCCACCCCTCTCCCTGAACATGCAGTAGAGGCCCCAGGGTGCCTCCTTTCCTCCACCTAGGGGCCTCTGACCCCTACAAGCTACCCAGGTGTCCACCTCTCTCCCTTGACTTGCAGTAGAGGCCCCAGGGTGCCCCCTGGTCCTCCACCTAGGGGCCTCTGACCCCAGCATGCTACCTAGGGGTCCACCTCTCTCCTTGGACTAGATGTAGAGGCTCCAGGGTGCCCCCTTGCCCTCCACCTAGGGGCCTATGACCCCAGCAATCCACCCAGGGGTCCACCTCTCTCCCTGGACTTGCAATAGAGGCCCCAGGGTGCCCCCTGGCCTTCTACTTAGGGGCCACTGACCCCAGCAGGCTACCCATGGTTCCACCTCTCTCCCTGGACTTGCAGGATAGGCCCCAGGGTGCCCCCTGGTCCTACACCTAGGGGCCTCTGACCCCAGCAAGCCACCCAGGGGTACACCTCTCTCCCTGGACTTGCAGTAGAGGCCCCAGGGTGCCCCCTGGCCTTCTACCTAGGGGCCTCTGACCCCAGCAAGCTACCCAGGGGTCTACCTCTCTCCCTGGACTTGCAGTACAGGCCCCAGCATGCCCCATGGCCCTCCACCTAAGGGCCTCTGACCCCTGGAAGCTACCCAGGGGTCCACCTCTCTCCCTGGACTTGCAGTAGAGGCCCCAGGGTGCTCCCTTGGCCTCCACCTAGGGGCCTCTGACCCCTGCAAGCTACCCAAGGGACCACCTCTCTCCCTGGACTTGCAGTAGAGGCCCCAGGGTGTCCCCTGGCCCTCTACCTAGGGGCCTCTGACACCATCAAGCTAAAAAGGGGTCTACCTCTCTCCCTGGACTTGCAGTATAGGCCCCAGGGTGCCATATGGTCCTCCATTTAAGTGCCTAAGACCCCAGCAAGCTACCCAGGGGTCCACCCCTCTCCCTGGACATGCAGTAGAGGCCCCAGGGTGCCCCCTTTCCTCCACCTAGGGGCCTCTGACCCCTACAAGCTACCCAGAGGTCCACCTCTCTCCCTTTAATTGCAGTAGAGGCCCCATGGTGCCCCCTGGTCCTCCACCTAGGGGCCTCTGACCCCAGCATGCTACCCAGGGGTCCACCTCTCTCCCTGGACTTGCAGTAGAGGCCCCAGGGTGCCCCCTGGCCTTCTACTTAGGGGCCACTGACCCCAGCAGGCTACCCATGGTTCCACCTCTCTCCCTGGACTTGCAGGATAGGCCCCAGGGTGCCCCCTGGTCCTACACCTAGGGGCCTCTGACCCCAGCAAGCCACCCAGGGGTCCACCTCTCTCCCTGGACTTGCAGTAGAGGCCCCAGGGTGCCCCCTGGCCTTCTACCTAGGGGCCTCTGACCCCAGCAAGCTACCCAGGGGTCTACCTCTCTCCCTGGACTTGCAGTACAGGCCCCAGCATGCCCCATGGCCCTCCACCTAAGGGCCTCTGACCCCTGGAAGCTACCCAGGGGTCCACCTCTCTCCCTGGACTTGCAGTAGAGGCCCCAGGGTGCCCCCTTGCCCTCCACCTAGGGGCCTCTGACCCCTGCAAGCTACCCAAGGGACCACCTCTCTCCCTGGACTTGCAGTAGAGGCCCCAGGGTGTCCCCTGGCCCTCTACCTAGGGGCCTCTGACCCCATCAAGCTAAAAAGGGGTCTACCTCTCTCCCTGGACTTGCAGTATAGGCCCCAGGGTGCCATATGGTCCTCCATTTAAGTGCCTAAGACCCCAGCAAGCTACCCAGGGGTCCACCCCTCTCCCTGGACATGCAGTAGAGGCCCCAGGGTGCCCCCTTTCCTCCACCTAGGGGTCTCTGACCCCTACAAGCTACCCAGAGGTCCACCTCTCTCCCTTTACTTGCAGTAGAGGCCCCAGGGTGCCCCCTTTCCTCCACCTAGGGGTCTCTGACCCCTACAAGCTACCCACGGGTCCACCTCTCTCCCTGCACTTGCAGGTTAGGCCCCAGAGTGCCCCCTGGCCCTACACCTAGGGATCTCTGACCCCAGCAAGCCACCCAGGGGTCCACTTGTATCCCTGGACATGCAGGATAGGCCCCAGGGTGCCCCCTGGCTCTTCACCTAGGGGCCTCTGACCCCAGCAAGCCAGCCAGGGATCCACCTCTCTCCCTGGATTTGCAGTAGAGGCCCCAGGGTGCCCCCTGGCCTTCTACCTAGGGGCCTCTGACCCCAGCAAGCTACCCTGGGGTCTACCTCTCTTCCTGGACTTGCAGTATAGGCCCCAGCATGCCCCATGGCCCTCCACCTAAGGGCCTCTGACCCTTGCAAGCTACCCAGGGGTCCACGTCTCTCCCTGGACTTGCAGTAGAGGCCCCAGGGTGCCCCCTTGTCCTCCACCTAGGGGCCTCTGACCCCTGCAAGCTACCCAGGGGACCACCTCTCTCCCTGGACTTGCAGTAGAGGCCCCAGGGTGCCCCTTGGCCTTCTACCTAGGGGCCTCTCACCCCAGCAAGCTACCCAGGGGTCTGCCTCTTTCCCTGGACATAAAGTATAGGCCTTAGGGTGCCCCCTGTCCCTCCACCTAGTGGCCTCTGACCCCAGCATGCTACCCAGGAGTCCACCTCTCTCCCTGGACTTTCAGCACAAGCCCCAGGGTGCCCCCTGGCCCTACACCTAGGGGCCTCTGACTACAGCAAGCTACCCAGGGGTCCACTTGTATCCCTGGACTTGCAGTAAAGGCCCCAGGGTGCCCCCTGGCCCTCTACCTAGGGGCCTCTGACCCCATCAAGCTACCCAGGGGTCCACCTCTCTCCCTGGACTTGCAGTAGAGGCCCCAGGGTGCCCCCTGGCCTTCTACCTAGGGGCCTCTGACCCCAGCAAGCTAAGCAGGGTCTACCTCTCTCCCTGGACTTGCAGTATAGAACCCAGGGTTCCCCATGGCCCTCTAACTAAGGGCCTTTGACCCCTGCAAGCTACCCAGGGGACCACCTCTCTCCCTGGACTTGCAGTAGAGGCCCCAGGGTGCCCCCTGGACCTCTACCTAGGGGTCTCTGACCCCATCAAGCTAAAAAGGGGTCTACCTCTTTCCCTGGACTTGCAGTATAGGCCCCAGGGTGCCATATGGCCCTCCACCTAAGGGCCTCTGACCCCAGCAAGTTACCCAGGGGTCCACCTCTCACCCTGGACTTGCAGTATAGGCCCTAGGGTGCCCCCTGGAGCTCCATCTAAGGGCCTAAGGCCCCAGCAAGCTACCCAGGGGTCCACCCCTCTCCCTGGACATGCAGTAGAGGCCCCAGGGTGCCCCCTTTCCTCCACCTAGGGGCCTCTGACCCCTACAAGCTACCCAGGGGTCCACCTCTCTCCCTGGACTTGCAGTAGAGGGCCCAGGGTGCCCCCTGGTCCTCCACCTAGGGGCCTCTGACCCCAGCATGCTACCCAGGGGTCCACCTCTCTCCTTGGACTAGATGTAGAGGCCCCAGGGTGCCCCCTTGCCCTCCACCTAGGGGCCTGTGAACCCAGCAATCCACCCAGGGGTCCACCTCTCTCCCTGGACTTGCAGTAGAGGCCCCAGGGTGCCCCCTGGCCTTCTACCTAGGGGCAACTGACCCCAGCAGGCTACCCATGGGTCCACCTCTCTCCCTGGACTTGCAGGATAGGCCCCAGGGTGCCCCCTGGCCCTCCACCTAGGGGCCTCTGACCCCAGCAAGCCACCCAGGGGTCCACCTCTCTCCCTGGACTTGCAGTAGAGGCCCCAGGGTGCCCCCTGGCCTTCTACCTAGGGGCCTCTGACCCCAGCAAGCTACCCATGGGTCCACCTCTCTCCCTGGACTTGCAGGATAGGCCCCAGGGTGCCCCCTGGCCCTCCACCTAGGGGCCTTTGTCCCCAGCAAGCCACCCAGGGGTCCACCTCTCTCCCTGGACTTGCAGTAGAGGCCCCAGGGTGCCCCCTGGCCTTCTACCTAGGGGCCTCTGACCCCAGCAAGCTACCCAGGGGTCTACCTGTCTCCCTGGACTTGCAGTTTAGGCCCCAGCGTGCCCCATGGCCCTCCACCTAAGAGCCTCTGACCCCTCCAAGCTACCCATGGGTCCACGTCTCTTCCTGGACTTGCAGTAGAGGCCCCAGGGTGCCCCCTTAACCTCCACCTAGGGGCCTCTGACCCCAGCATGCTACCCAGGGGTCTACCTCTTTCCCTGGACTTGCAGTAGAGGCCCCAGGGTGCCCCTTCGCCTTCTACCTAGGGGCCTCTGACCCCAGCAAGCTACCCAGGGAGCTACCTCTTTCCCTGGACATAAAGTATAGGCCTTAGGGTGCCCCCTGGCCCTCCACCTAGTGGCGTTTGACCCCAGCATGCTACCCAGGGGTCCACCTCTCTCCCTGGACTTGCAGCACAAGCCCCAGGGTGAGCCCTGGCCCTCCACATAGGGGCCCCTGACCCCAGCATGCTACCCAGGGGTCCACCTGTCTCCCTGGACTTGCAGTAGAGAGCCCATGGTGCCCCCTGTCCCTACACCTAGCGGCCTCTGACCCCAGCAGGCTACCTATGGGTCCACCTCTCTCCCTGGACTTGCAGGTTAGGCCCCAGGGTGCCCCCTGGCCCTACACCTAGGGGCCTCTGACTACAGCAAGCTACCCAGGGGTCCACTTGTATCCCTGGACTTGCAGTAAAGGCCCCAGGGTGCCCCCTGGCCCTCTACCTAGGGGCCTCTGACCTCATCAAGCTTCCCAGGGTTCAACCTCTCTCCCTGGACTTGCAGTAGAGGCCCCAGGGTGCCCCCTGGCCTTCTACCTAGGGGCCTATGACCCCAGCAAGCTACCCAGGTGTCCACCTCTCTCCCTGGACTCTCAGTATAGGCCCCAGGGTGCCCCTGGCCTTCCACATAGGGGCCTAAGACAACAGCAAGCTACCCAGGGGTCAACCTCTCTCCCTGGACTTGCAGTAGAGGCCCCAGGGTGCCCACAGGCCCTCCACCTAGGGGCCTCTGACCCCTGCAAGTTACCCAGGGGTCCACAACTCTCCTTGGACTTGCAGAAGAGGCCCCAGGGAGCCCCCTGGCCCTCCACCTAGGGGCCTCTGACCCCTGCAAGCTCCCCAGGGGTCCACCTCTCTCATTGGACTTGCAGTATAGGCCCTGGGGTGCCCCCTTGCCCTCCACCTAGGGGCCTCTGACCCCAGCAAGCTACCCAGGGGTCCACCTCTCTCCCTGGACTTGCAGTAGAGGCCCCAGGGTGCCCACAGGCCCTCCACCTAGGGGCCTCTGACCCCTGCAAGTTACTCAGGGGTCCACCTCTCTCCCTGGACTTGCAGTTTAGACCCTAGGGTGCCCCCTGGCCCTCCACCTAGGGGCCTCTGACCCCAGCAAGCTACCCAGGGGTCCACCTCTCTCCCTGTACTTGCAGTATAGGCCCTTAGGGTGCCCCCTGGCCCTGTACCTAGGGGCCTCTGACCCCATCAAACTAAAAAGGGGTCTATCTCTCTCACTGGACTTGCAGTACAGGCCCCAGCGTGCCCCATGGCCCTCCACCTAAGGGCCTCTGACCCCTGCAAGCTACCCAGGGGTCCACCTCTCTCCCTGGACTTGCAGTAGAGGCCCCAGGGTGCCCCCTTGCCCTCCACCTAGGGGCCTCTGACCCCTGCAAGCTACCCAGGGGACCACCTCTCTCCCTGGACTTGCAGTAGAGGCCCCAGGGTGTCCCCTGGCCCTCTACCTAGGGGCCTCTGACCCCATCAAGCTAAAAGGGGGTCTACCTCTCTCCCTGGACTTGCAGTATAGGCCCCAGGGTGCCATATGTTCCTCCACCTAAGGGCCTCTGACCCCAGCAAGTTACCCAGGGGTCCACCTCTCACCCTGGACTTGCAGTATAGGCCCTAGGGTGCCCCCTGGAGCTCCATCTAAGTGCCTAAGAGCCCAGCAAGCTACCCAGGGGTCCACCCCTCTCCCTGGACATGCAGTAGAGGCCCCAGGGTGCCCCCTTTCCTCCACCTAGGGGCCTCTGACCCCTACAAGCTACCCAGAGGTCCACCTCTCTCCCTTTACTTGCAGTAGAGGCCCCAGGGTGCCCCCTGGTCCTCCACCTAGGGGCCTCTGACCCCAGCATGCTACCCAGGGGTCCACCTCTCTCCTTGGACTAGATGTAGAGGACCCAGGGTGCCCCCTTGCCCTCCACCTAGGGGCCTCTGACCCCAGCAATCCACCCAGGGGTCCACCTCTCTCTCTGGACTTGCAGTAGAGGCCCCAGGGTGCCCCCTGGCCTTCTACCTAGGGGCCACTGACCCCAGCAGGCTACCCATGGGTCCACCTCTCTCCCTGGACTTGCAGTAGAGGCCCCAGGGTGCCCCCTTGCCCTCCACCTAGGGGCCTCTGACCCCTGCAAGCTACCCAGGGGACCACCTCTCTCCCTGGACTTGCAGTAGAGGCCCCAGGGTGCCCCCTGGCCTTCTACCTAGGGGCCTCTGATCCCAGCAAGCTACCCAGGGGTCTACCTCTCTCCCTGGACTTGCAGTTTAGGCCCCAGCGTGCCCCATGGCCCTCCACCTAAGGGCCTCTGACCCCTGCAAGCTACCCAGGGGTCCACGTCTCTCCCTGGACTTGCAGTAGAGGCCCCAGGGTGCCCCCTTGCCCTCCACCTAGGGGCCTCTGACCCCTGCAAGCTACCCAGGGGACCACCTCTCTCCCTGGACTTGCAGTAGAGGCCCCAGGGTGCCCCCTGGCCTTCTACCTAGGGGCCTCTGACCCCAGCATGCTACCCAGGGGTCTACCTCTTTCCCTGGACTTGCAGTAGAGGCCCCAGGGTGCCCCCTGGCCTTCTACCTAGGGGCCTCTGACCCCAGCAAGCTACCCAGGGGTCTACCTCTTTCCCTGGACATAAAGTATAGGCCTTAGGGTGCCCCCTGGCCCTCCACCTAGTGGCGTCTGACCCCAGCATGCTACCCAGGGGTCCACCTCTCTCCCTGGACTTGCAGCACAAGCCCCAGGGTGAGCCCTGGCTCTCCACATAGGGGCCCCTGACCCCAGCAAGCTACCCAGGGGTCCACCTGTCTCCCTGGACTTGCAGTAGAGAGCCCATGGTGCCCCCTGTCCCTCCACCTAGGGGCCTCTGACCCCAGCAGGCTACCCACGGGTCCACCTCTCTCCCTGGACTTGCAGGTTAGGCCCAAGGGTGCCTCCTGGCCCTAGACCTAGGGGCCTCTGACTACAGCAAGCTACCCAGGGGTCCACTTGTATCCCTGGACTTGCAGAAGAGGCCCCAGGGTGCCCCCTGGCCCTCTACCTAGGGGCCTCTGACCCCATCAAGCTACCCAGGGATCCACCTCTCTCCCTGGACTTGCAGTAGAGGCCCCAGGGTGCCCCCTGGCCCTCCACCTAGGGGCCTCTGACCCCAGCAAGCTACCCAGGGGTCCACCTATCTCCCTGGACTTGCAGTATAGACTCCAGGGTGCCTTCTGCCCCTCCACCTAGGAGCCTAAGACCCCAGCAAGTTACCCAGGGGTCCACATCATTCCCTGGACTTGCAGTAGAGGCCCCAGGGTGCCCAGAGGCCCTCCACCTAGGGGCCTCTGACCCCTGCAAGCTAACCAGGGGTCCACATCTCTCCCTGGACTTGCAGTAGAGGTCCCATGGTGCCCCCTTGCCCTCCACCCAGGGGCCTCTGACCCAAGCAAGCTAACCAGGGGTCCACATCTCTCCCTGGACTTGCAGTAGAGGTCCCAGGGTGCCCCCTTGCCCTCCACCCAGGGGCCTCTGACCCAAGCAAGCTACCCAGGGGTCCACCTCTCACCCTAGACCTGCAGTATAGACCACAGGGTGCCCCTTAGCCCTCCACCTAGGGACCTCAGATCCCAGCAGGCTAACAACGGCTCCACCTCTCTCCCTGGACTTGCAGGATAGGCATCAGGGTGCCCCTGGCCCTACACCAAGGGGCCTCTGTCGCCAGCCAGTTACCCAGTGGTCCAACTCTCTCCCTGGACTTGCAGTATAGGCCCTAGGGTGCCCCCTGGAGCTCCACCTAGGGGCCTAAGACCCCAGCAAGCTACCCAGGTGTCCACCTCTCTCCCTGGACTTGCAGTATAGGCCCCAGGGTGCCCCTGGCCTTCCACCTAGGGGCCTCTGACCTCTGCAAGCTACCCTGGAATCCACCTTTCTCCCTGGACTTGCAGTATAGGCCCTTAGGGTGGCCCGTGCCCCTCCACCTAGGGGCCTAAGACCCCAGCAAGCTACCCAGGGGTCAACCTCTCTCCCTGGACTTGCAGTAGAGGCCCCAGGGTGCCCACAGGCCCTCCACCTAGGGGCCTCTGACCCCTGCAAGTTACCCAGGGGTCCACAACTCTCCCTGGACTTGCAGAAGAGGCCCCAGGGTGCCCCTGGCCCTCCATCTAGGGGCCTCTGACCCCTGCAAGCTACCCAGGGGTCCACCTCCCTCCTTGGACTTGCAGTATAGGCCCCGGGGTGCCCCCTTGCCCTCCACCTAGGGGCCTCTGACCCCAGCAAGCTACCCAGGGGTCCACCTCTCTCCCTGGACTTGCAGTAGAGGCCCCAGGGTGCCCACAGGCCCTCCACCTAGGGGCCTCTGACCCCTGCAAGTTACTCAGGGGTCCACCTCTCTCCCTGGACTTGCAGTTTAGGCCCTAGGGTGCCCCCTGGCCCTCCACCTAGGGGCCTCTGACCCCAGCAAGCTACCCAGGGGTCCACCTCTCTCCCTGTACTTGCAGTATAGGCCCTTAGGGTGCCCCCTTGCCCTCCACCTAGGGGCCTCTGACCCCAGCAAGCTACCCAGGGGTCCTCCTCTCTCCCTGGACTTGCAGTTTAGGCCCTAGGGTGCCCCCTTGCCCTCCACCTAGGGGCCTCTGACCCCAGCAAGCTACCCAGGGGTCCACTTCTCTCCCTGGACTTGCAGTAGAGGCCCCAGGGTGCCCACAGGCCCTCCACCTAGGTGCCTCTGACCCCTGCAAGTTACTCAGGGGTCCACCTCTCTCCCTGGACTTGCAGTTTAGGCCCTAGGGTGCCCCCTGGCCCTCCACCTAGGGGCCTCTGACCCCAGCATGCTACCCAGGGGTCCACCTCTCTCCTTGGACTAGATGTAGAGGCCCCAGGGTGCCCCCTTGCCCTCCACCTAGGGGCCTCTGACCCCAGCAAGCCACCCAGGGGTCCACCTCTCTTCCTGGACTTGCAGTAGAGACCCCAGGGTGCCCCGTGGCCTTCTACCTAGGGGCCTCTGACCCCAGCAAGCTACCCAGGGGTCTACCTCTCTCCCTGGACTTGCAGTACAGGCCCCAGCGTGCCCCATGGCCCTCCACCTAAGGGCCTCTGACCCCTGCAAGCTACCCAGGGGTCCACCTCTCTCCCTAGACTTGCAGTAGAGGCCCCAGGGTGCCCCCTTGCCCTCCACCTAGGGGCCTCTGACCCCAGCAAGTTACCCAGGGGTCCACCTCTCTCCCTGGACTTGCAGTATAAGCCCCAGGTTACCCCCTGGCCTTCTACCTAGGGGCCTAAGACCCCAGCAAGCTACCCAGGGGTCCACCTCCCTCCTTGGACTTGCAGTATAGGCCCCGGGGTGCCCCCTTGCCCTCCACCTAGGGGCCTCTGACCCCAGCAAGCTACCCAGGGGTCCACCTCTCTCCCTGGACTTGCAGTAGAGGCCCCAGGGTGCCCACAGGCCCTCCACCTAGGGGCCTCTGACCCCAGCAAGCTACCCAGGGGTCCACCCCTCTCCCTGGACATGCAGTGGAGGCCCCAGGGTGCCCCCTTTCCTCCACCTAGGGGCCTCTGACCCCTACAAGCTACCCAGAGGTCCACCTCTCTCCCTTTACTTGCAGTAGAGGCCCCAGGGTGCCCCCTGGCCCTCTACCTAGGGGCCTCTGACCCCATCAAGCTACCCAGGGGTCCACCTCTCTCCCTGAACTTGCAGTATAGGCCCCAGGGTGCCCCATGGCCCTCCACCTAAGGGCCTCTGACCCCTGCAAGCTACACAGGGGTCCACCTCTCTCCCTGTACTTGCAGTAGAGGCCCCAGGGTGCCCACATGCCCTCCACCTAGGGGCCTCTGACCCCAACAAGCCACCCTAGGGTCTACCTCTTTCCTAGACTTAAATTATATGCATTAGGGTGCCCACAGGCCCTCCACCTAGGGGCCTCTGACCCCTGCAAGCTACCCAGGGGTCCACATCTCTCATTGGACTTGCAGTATAGGCCCTGGGGTGCCCTCTAGCCCTCCACCTAGGGACCTCTGATCCCAGCAGGCTACCCACGGGTCCACCTCTCTCCCTGGACTTGCAGGATAGGCCCCAGGGTGCCCCCTGGCCCTCCACCTAGGGGGCTCTGACCCCAGCAAGCTACCCAGGGGTCCAACTCTCTCCCTGGACTTGCAGTATAGGTCCCAGGGTGCCCCCTTGCCCTCCACCCAGGAGCCTCTGACCCCAGCAAGCTACCCAGGGGTCCACCTCTCTCATTGGACTTGCAGTATAGGCCCTGGGAAGCCCCCTTGCCCTCCACCCTGGGGCCTCTGACCCCAGCAAGCTACCCAGGGGTCCATATCTCTCCCTGGACTTGCAGTATAGGCTCCAGGGTGCCTTCTGCCCCTCCACCTAGTGGCCTCTGACCCCAGAATGCTACCCAGGGGTCCACCTCTCTCCCTGGACTTGCAGGAAAGGCCCCAGGGTGCCCCCTGGCCCTACACCTAGGGGCCTCTGACCCCAGCAAGCCACCCAGGGGTCCACCTCTCTCCCTGGACTTGCAGTAGAGGCCCCAGGGTGCCCCCTGGCCTTCTACCTAGGGGCCTCTGACCCCAGCAAGCCTCCCAGGGGTCTACCTCTCTCCCTGGACTTGCAGTATAGGCCCCAGCGTGCCCCATGGCCCTCCACCTAAGGGCCTCTGACCCCTGCAAGCTACCCAGGGGTCCACCTCCCTCCATGGACTTGCAGTAGAGGCCCCAGGGTGCCCCCTTGCCATCAACCTAGGGGCCTCTGACCCCTTCAAGCTACCCAGGGGACCACCTGTCTCCCTGGACTTGCAGTAGAGAGCCCAGGGTGCCCCCTGTACCTCCACCTAGGGGCCTCTGACCCCAGCAAGTTACCCAGGGGTCCACCTCTCTCCCTGGACTTGCAGTATAAGCCCCAGGTTACCCCCTGGCCTTCTACCTAGGGGCCTTTGACCCCAGCAAGCTACTCAGGGGTCTACCTCTTTCCCTGGACATAAAGTATAGGCCTTAGGGTGCCCCCTGGCCCTCCACCTAGTGGCCTCTGACCCCAGCATGTTACCCAGGGGTCCACCTCTCTCTCTGGACTTGCAGTAGAGGCCCCAAGGTGCCCCCTGGCCCTCAACCTAGGGGCCTCTGACCCCTGCAAGTTACCCAGGGCTCCACAACTCTCCCTGGACTTGCAGTAGAGGCCCCAGGGTGCCCCCTTGCCCTCTACCTAGGGTCCTCTGACCCCATCAAGCTACCCAGGGATCCACCTCTCTCCCTGGACTTGCAGTAGAGGCCCCAGGGTGCCCCCTGGCCCTCTACCTAGGGGCCTCTGACCCCATCAAGCTACCCAGGGGTCCACCTCTCTCCCTGAACTTGCAGTATAGGCCCCAGGGTGCCCCATGGCCCTCCACCTAAGGGCCTCTGACCCCTGCAAGCTACACAGGGGTCCACCTCTCTCCCTGTACTTGCAGTAGAGGCCCCAGGGTGCCCACATGCCCTCCACCTAGGGGCCTCTGACCCCAACAAGCCACCCTAGGGTCTACCTCTTTCCTAGACTTAAATTATATGCATTAGGGTGCCCACAGGCCCTCCACCTAGGGGCCTCTGACCCCTGCAAGCTACCCAGGGGTCCACATCTCTCATTGGACTTGCAGTATAGGCCCTGGGGTGCCCTCTAGCCCTCCACCTAGGGACCTCTGATCCCAGCAGGCTACCCACGGGTCCACCTCTCTCCCTGGACTTGCAGGATAGGCCCCAGGGTGCCCCCTGGCCCTCCACCTAGGGGGCTCTGACCCCAGCAAGCTACCCAGGGGTCCAACTCTCTCCCTGGACTTGCAGTATAGGTCCCAGGGTGCCCCCTTGCCCTCCACCCAGGAGCCTCTGACCCCAGCAAGCTACCCAGGGGTCCACCTCTCTCATTGGACTTGCAGTATAGGCCCTGGGAAGCCCCCTTGCCCTCCACCCTGGGGCCTCTGACCCCAGCAAGCTACCCAGGGGTCCATATCTCTCCCTGGACTTGCAGTATAGGCTCCAGGGTGCCTTCTGCCCCTCCACCTAGTGGCCTCTGACCCCAGAATGCTACCCAGGGGTCCACCTCTCTCCCTGGACTTGCAGGAAAGGCCCCAGGGTGCCCCCTGGCCCTACACCTAGGGGCCTCTGACCCCAGCAAGCCACCCAGGGGTCCACCTCTCTCCCTGGACTTGCAGTAGAGGCCCCAGGGTGCCCCCTGGCCTTCTACCTAGGGGCCTCTGACCCCAGCAAGCCTCCCAGGGGTCTACCTCTCTCCCTGGACTTGCAGTATAGGCCCCAGCGTGCCCCATGGCCCTCCACCTAAGGGCCTCTGACCCCTGCAAGCTACCCAGGGGTCCACCTCCCTCCATGGACTTGCAGTAGAGGCCCCAGGGTGCCCCCTTGCCATCAACCTAGGGGCCTCTGACCCCTTCAAGCTACCCAGGGGACCACCTGTCTCCCTGGACTTGCAGTAGAGAGCCCAGGGTGCCCCCTGTACCTCCACCTAGGGGCCTCTGACCCCAGCAAGTTACCCAGGGGTCCACCTCTCTCCCTGGACTTGCAGTATAAGCCCCAGGTTACCCCCTGGCCTTCTACCTAGGGGCCTTTGACCCCAGCAAGCTACTCAGGGGTCTACCTCTTTCCCTGGACATAAAGTATAGGCCTTAGGGTGCCCCCTGGCCCTCCACCTAGTGGCCTCTGACCCCAGCATGTTACCCAGGGGTCCACCTCTCTCTCTGGACTTGCAGTAGAGGCCCCAAGGTGCCCCCTGGCCCTCAACCTAGGGGCCTCTGACCCCTGCAAGTTACCCAGGGCTCCACAACTCTCCCTGGACTTGCAGTAGAGGCCCCAGGGTGCCCCCTTGCCCTCTACCTAGGGTCCTCTGACCCCATCAAGCTACCCAGGGATCCACCTCTCTCCCTGGACTTGCAGTAGAGGCCCCAGGGTGCCCCCTGGCCCTCCACCTAGGGGCCTCTGACCCCTGCAAGCTAACCAGGGGTCCACATCTCTCCCTGGACTTGCAGTAGAGGTCCCAGGGTGCCCCCTTGCCCTCCACCCAGGGGCCTCTGACCCAAGCAAGCTACCCAGGGGTCCACCTCTCTCCCTTGACTTGCAGTATAGGCCCCAAGGTTCCCCCTGGCCCTCCACCTAGGGGCCTAAGACCCCAGCAAGCTACCCAGGGGTCCACCTCTCTCCCTGGACTTGCAGTAGAGGCCCCAGGGTGCCCACAAGCCCTCCACCTAGGGGCCTCTGACCCCTGCAAGTTACTCAGGGGTCCACCTCTCTCCCTGGACTTGCAGTTTAGGCCCTAAGGTGCCCCCTGGCCCTCCACCTAGGGGCCTCTGACCACAGCAAGCTACCCAGGGGTCCACCTGTCTCCCTGCATATGCAGTAGAAAGCCCAGGGTGCCCCCTGTCCCTCCACCTAGGGGCCCTCTGACCACAGCAAGTTACCCAGGGGTCCACCTCTCACCCTGGACTTGCAGTATAGGCCATAGGGTGCCCCCTGGAGCTCCTCCTAGGGGCCTAAGACCCCAGCAAGCTACCCAGGGGTCCAGCTCTCTCCCTGGACTTGCAGTAGAGGCCCCAGGGTGCCCTTTTGCCCTTCACATAGGGGCCTCTGACCCCTACAAGCTACCCAGGGGTCCACATCTCTCCCTGGACTTGCAGTAGAGGCCCCAGGGTACCCCCTGGCCCTCAACCAGTGGGCCTCTGACCCCAGCATGCTACCCAGGGGTCCACCTCTCACCCTAGACTTGCAGTATAGGCCACAGGGTGCCCCTTGGCACTCCACCTAGGGACCTCAGACCCCAGCAGGCTAAAAACGGCTCCACCTCTCTCCCTGGACTTGCAGGATAGGCCCCAGGGTGCCCCTGGCCCTACACCTAGGGGCCTCTGTCGCCAGCCAGTTACCCAGTGGTCCAACTCTCTCCCTGGACTTGCAGTATAGGCCCTAGGGTGCCCCCTGGAGCTCCAACTAGGGGCCTAAGACCCCAGCAAGCTACCCAGGTGTCCACCTCTCTCCCTGGACTTGCAGTATAGGCCCCAGGGTGCCCCTGGCCTTCCACCTAGGGGCCTCTGACCTCTGCAAGCTACCCTGGAATCCACCTTTCTCCCTGGACTTGCAGTATAGGCCCTTAGGGTGGCCCGTGCCCCTCCACCTAGGGGCCTAAGACCCCAGCAAGCTACCCAGGGGTCAACCTCTCTCCCTGGACTTGCAGTAGAGGCCCCAGGGTGCCCACAGGCCCTCCACCTAGGGGCCTCTGACCCCTGCAAGTTACCCATGGGTCCACAACTCTCCCTGGACTTGCAGAAGAGGCCCCAGGGTGCCCCTGGCCCTCCATCTAGGGGCCTCTGACCCCTGCAAGCTACCCAGGGGTCCACCTCTCTCCTTGGACTTGCAGTATAGGCCCCGGGGTGCCCCCTTGCCCTCCACCTAGGGGCCTCTGACCCCAGCAAGCTACCCAGGGGTCCACCTCTCTCCCTGGACTAGCAGTAGAGGCCCCAGGGTGCCCACAGGCCCTCCACCTAGGGGCATCTGACCCCTGCAAGTTACTCAGGGGTCCACCTCTCTCCCTGGACTTGCAGTTTAGGCCCTAGGGTGCCCCCTGGCCCTCCACCTAGGGGCCTCTGACCCCAGCAAGCTACCCAGGGGTCCACCTCTCTCCCTGTACTTACAGTATAGGCCCTTAGGGTGCCCCCTTGCCCTCCACCCAGGGGCCTCTGACCCCAGCAAGCTACCCAGGGGTCCACCTCTCTCCCTGGACTTGCAGTTTAGGCCCTAGGGTGCCCCCTTGCCCTCCACCTAGGGGCCTCTGACCCCAGCAAGCTACCCAGGGGTCCACCTCTCTCCCTGGACTTGCAGTAGAGGCCCCAGGGTGCCCACAGGCCCTCCACCTAGGGGCCTCAGACCCCTGCAAGTTACTCAGGGGTCCACCTCTCTCCCTGGACTTGCAGTTTAGGCCCTAGGGTGCCCCCTGGCCCTCCACCTAGGGGCCTCTGTCCCCAGCATGCTACCCAGGGGTCCACCTCTCTCCTTGGACTAGATGTAGAGGCCCCAGGGTGCCCCCTGGCCTTCTACCTAGAGGCCTCTGACCCCAGCAAGCTACCCAGGGGTCTACCTCTCTCCCTGGACTTGCAGTAAAGGCCCCAGCGTGCCCCATGGCCCTCCACCTAAGGGCCTCTGACCCCTGCAAGCTACCCAGGGGTCCACCTCTCTCCCTAGACTTGCAGTAGAGGCCCCAGGGTGCCCCCTTGCCCTCCACCTAGGGGCCTTTGACCCCTGCAAGCTATCCAGGGGACCACCTCTCTCCCTGGACTTGCAGTAGAGGCCCCAGGGTGTCCCCTGGCCCTCTACCTAGGGGCCTCAGACCCCAGCATGTTACCCAGGGGTCCACCTCTCTCTCTGGACTTGCAGTAGAGGCCCCAAGGTGCCCCCTGGCCCTCCACCTAGGGGCCTCTGACCCCTGCAAGTTACCCAGGGCTCCACAACTCTCCCTGGACTTGCAGTAGAGGCCCCATGGGTGCCCCCTGGCCCTCCACCTAGGGGCCTCTGACCCCAGCAATTTACTCAGGGGTCCACCTTTCTCCCTGGACTTGCAGCATAGGCCCTAGGGTGCCCCCTGGCCCTCTACCTAGGGGCCTCTGACCCCAGCAGGCTACCCACGGGTCCACCTCTCTCCCTGGACTTGCAGGTTAGGCCCCAGGGTGCCCCCTGGCCCTACACCTAGGGGCCTCTGACTACAGCAAGCTACCCAGGTGTCCACCTCTCTCCCTGGACTTGCAGTATAGGCCCCAGGGTGCCCCCTGGCCCTCTACCTAGGGGCCTCTGACCCCATCAAGCTACCAAGGGGTCCACCTCTCTCCCTGGACTTGCAGTAGAGGCCCCAGGGTGCCCCCTGGCCTTCTACCTAGGGGCCTCTGACCCCAGCAAGCTACCCAGGGGTCTACCTCTCTCCCTGGACTTGCAGTATAGAACCCAGGGTGCCCCATGGCCCTCCACCTAAGGGCCTCTGACCCCTGCAAGCTACCCAGGGGTCCACTTCTCTCCCTGGACTTGCAGTAGAGGCCCCAGGGTGCCCCCTTGCCCTCCACCTAGGGGCCTCTGACCCCAGCAAGCCACCCAGGGGTCCACCTGTCTCCCTGGACTTGCAGTAGAGGCCCCAGGGTGCCCCCTGGCCTTCTACCTAGGGGCCTCTGACCCCAGCAAGCTACCCAGGGGTCTACCTCTTTCTTTGGACATAAAGTATAGGCCTTAGGGTGCCCCCGTGCCCTCCACCTAGTGGCCTCTGACCCCAACAAAAGCTACCCAGGGGTCCACCTGTCTCCCTGGACTTACAGTAGAGAGCCCAGGGTGCCTCCTGTCCCTCCACCTAGGGGCCTCTGACCCCAGCAAGTTACCCAGGGGTCCACCTCTCTCCCTGGACTTGCAGTATAGGCCCCAGTGTGCCCCCTGGCCCTACACCTAGGAGCCTCTGACCCCAGCAAGCTACCCAGTGGTCCACCTATCACCCTGGACTTGCAGTATAGGCCCTAGGGTGCCCCCTGGAGCTCCACCCAGGGGCCTAAGACCCCTGCAAGCTACCCAGGTGTCCATCTCTCTCCCTGGACTTGCAGTGGAGGCCCCAGGGTGCTCCCTTGCCCTACACCTAGGGGCCTCTGACCCCTACAAGCTACCCAGGGGTCCACCTCTCTCCCTGGACTTGAAGTATAGGCCCCAGGGTGCCCCCTGGCCCTACACCTAGGGGCCTCTGACCCCAGCAAGCTACCCAGGGGTCCACCTCTCTCCCTTGACTTGCAGTATAGGCCCCAGGGTGCCCCCTGGTCCTCCACCTAGGGGCCTCTGACCCCAGCAAGCTACCCAGGGGTCTACCTCTTTCTTTTTACATAAAGTATAGGCCTTAGGGTGCCCCTTGCCCTCCACCTAGTGGCCTCTGACCCCCGCAAGCTACCCAGGGGTCCACCTGTCTCCCTGGACTTGCAGTAGAGAGCCCAGGGTGCCCCCTGTCCCTCCACCTAGGGGCCTCTGACCCCAGCAAGTTACCCAGAGGTCCACCTCTCTCCCTGGACTTGCAGTATAGGCCCCAGTGTGCCCCCCGGGCCCTACACCTAGGGGCCTCTGACCCCAGCAAGCTACCCAGTGGTCCACCTATCACCCTGGACTTGCAGTATAGGCCCTAGGGTGCCCCCTGGATCTCCACCCAGGGGCCTAAGACCCCTGCAAGCTACCCAGGTGTCTACCTCTCTCCCTGGACTTGCAGTGGAGGCCCCAGGGTGCTCCCTTGCCCTACACCTAGGGGCCTCTGACCCCTGCAAGCTACCCAGGGGTCCACCTCTCTCCCTGGACTTGCAGTATAGGCCCCAGGGTGCCCCCTGGCCCTACACCTAGGGGCCTCTGACCCCAGCAAGCTACCCAGGGGTCCACATTTCTCCCGTGACTTGCAGTATAGGCCCCAGGGTGCCCCCTGGCCCTCCACCTAGGGGCCTCTGACCCCTGCAAGCTACCCTGGGGTCCACCTTTCTCCCTGGACTTGCAGTATAGGCCCAAGGGTGCCCCTTGCCCCTCCACCTAGGGGCGTAAGGCCCCAGCAAGCTACCCAGGGGTCAACCTCTCTCCCTGGACTTGCAGTAGAGGCCCCAGGGTGCCCACAGGCCCTCCACCTAGGGGCCTCTGACCCCTGCAAGTTACCCAGTGGTCCACCTATCACCCTGGACTTGCAGTATAGGCCCTAGGGTGCCCCCTGGATCTCCACCCAGGGGCCTAAGACCCCTGCAAGCTACCCAGGTGTCTACCTCTCTCCCTGGACTTGCAGTGGAGGCCCCAGGGTGCTCCCTTGCCCTACACCTAGGGGCCTCTGACCCCTGCAAGCTACCCAGGGGTCCACCTCTCTCCCTGGACTTGCAGTATAGGCCTCAGGGTGCCCCCTGGCCCTACACCTAGGGGCCTCTGACCCCAGCAAGCTACCCAGGGGTCCACCTCTCTCCCGTGACTTGCAGTATAGGCCCCAGGGTGCCCCCTGGCCCTCCACCTACGGGCCTCTGACCCCTGCAAGCTACCCTGGGGTCCACCTTTCTCCCTGGACTTGCAGTATAGGCCCAAGGGTGCCCCTTGCCCCTCCACCTAGGGGCCTAAGGCCCCAGCAAGCTACCCAGGGGTCAACCTCTCTCCCTGGACTTGCAGTAGAGGCCCCAGGGTGCCCACAGGCCCTCCACCTAGGGGCCTCTGACCCCTGCAAGCTACCCAGAGGTCCACCTCTCACATTGGACTTGCAGTATAGGCCCCAAGGTGCCCACAGGCCCTCCACCTATGGGCCTCTGACCCCTGCAAGTTACCCAGGGCTCCACAACTCTCCCTGGACTTGCAGTGGAGGCCCCAGGGTGCCCCCTGGCCCTCCACCTAGGGGCCTCTGACCCCAGCAAGTTACCCAGGGGTCCACCTCTCTCCCTGAACTTGCAGTATAGGCCCCAGTGTGCCCCCCTGGCCCTACACCTAGGGGCCTCTGACCCCAGCAAGCTACCCAGTGGTCCACCTATCACCCTGGACTTGCAGTATAGGCCCTAGGGTGCCCCCTGGAGCTCCACCCAGGGGCCTAAGACCCCTGCAAGCTACCCAGGTGTCCACCTCTCTCCCTGGACTTGCAGTATAGGCCCCAGGGTGCCCCTTGGCCCTCTACCTAGGGGCCTCTGACCCCATCAAGCTACCCAGGGGTCCACCTCTCTCCCTGGACTTGCAGTATAGGCCCCAGGGTGCCCCCTGGCCTTCTACCTAGGGGCCTCTGACCCCAGCAAGCTACCCAGGGGTCTACCTCTCTCCCTGGACTTGCAGTATAAAACCCAGGGTGCCCCATGGCCCTCCACCTAAGGGCCTCTGACCCCTGCAAGCTACCCAGGGGTCCACTTCTCTCCCTGGACTTGCAGTAGAGGCCCCAGGGTGCCCCCTTGCCCTCCACCTAGGGGCCTCTGACCCCAGCAAGTCACCCAGGGGTCCACCTGTCTCCCTGGACTTGCAGTATAGGCCCCAGGGTGCCCCCTGGCCTTTTACCTAGGGGCCTCTGACCCCAGCAAGCTACCCAGGGGTCTACCTCTTTCTTTGGACATAAAGTATAGGCCTTAGGGTGCCCCCTTGCCCTCCACCTAGTGGCCTTTGACCCCAACAAAAGCTACCCAGGGGTCCACCTGTCTCCCTGGACTTGCAGTAGAGAGCCCAGGGTGCCCCCTGTCCCTCCACCTAGGGGCCTCTGACCCCTGCAAGTTACCCAGGGGTCCAAAACTCTCCCTGGACTTGCAGAAGAGGCCCCAGGGTGCCCCCTGGCCCTCCACCTAGGGGCCTCTGACCCCTGCAAGCTACCCAGAGGTCCACCTCTCACATTGGACTTGCAGTATAGGCCCCAAGGTGCCCACAGGCCCTCCACCTATGGGCCTCTGACCCCTGCAAGTTACCCAGGGCTCCACAACTCTCCCTGGACTTGCAGTGGAGGCCCCAGGGTGCCCCCTGGCCCTCCACCTAGGGGCCTCTGACCCCAGCAAGTTACCCAGGGGTCCACCTCTCTCCCTGAACTTGCAGTATAGGCCCCAGTGTGCCCCCCTGGCCCTACACCTAGGGGCCTCTGACCCCAGCAAGCTACCCAGTGGTCCACCTATCACCCTGGACTTGCAGTATAGGCCCTAGGGTGCCCCCTGGAGCTCCACCCAGGGGCCTAAGACCCCTGCAAGCTACCCAGGTGTCCACCTCTCTCCCTGGACTTGCAGTATAGGCCCCAGGGTGCCCCTTGGCCCTCTACCTAGGGGCCTCTGACCCCATCAAGCTACCCAGGGGTCCACCTCTCTCCCTGGACTTGCAGTATAGGCCCCAGGGTGCCCCCTGGCCTTCTACCTAGGGGCCTCTGACCCCAGCAAGCTACCCAGGGGTCTACCTCTCTCCCTGGACTTGCAGTATAAAACCCAGGGTGCCCCATGGCCCTCCACCTAAGGGCCTCTGACCCCTGCAAGCTACCCAGGGGTCCACTTCTCTCCCTGGACTTGCAGTAGAGGCCCCAGGGTGCCCCCTTGCCCTCCACCTAGGGGCCTCTGACCCCAGCAAGTCACCCAGGGGTCCACCTGTCTCCCTGGACTTGCAGTATAGGCCCCAGGGTGCCCCCTGGCCTTCTACCTAGGGGCCTCTGACCCCAGCAAGCTACCCAGGGGTCTACCTCTTTCTTTGGACATAAAGTATAGGCCTTAGGGTGCCCCCTTGCCCTCCACCTAGTGGCCTTTGACCCCAACAAAAGCTACCCAGGGGTCCACCTGTCTCCCTGGACTTGCAGTAGAGAGCCCAGGGTGCCCCCTGTCCCTCCACCTAGGGGCCTCTGACCCCAGCAAGTTACCCAGGGGTCCACTTCTCTCCCTGGACTTGCAGTATAGGCCCCAGTGTGCCCCCCTGGCCCTACACCTAGGAGCCTCTGACCCCAGCAAGCTACCCATTGGTCCACCTATCACCCTGGACTTGCAGTATAGGCCCTAGGGTGCCCCCTGGAGCTCCACCCAGGGGCCTAAGACCCCTGCAAGCTACCCAGGTGTCCATCTCTCTCCCTGGACTAGCAGTGGAGGCCCCTGGGTGCTCCCTTGCCCTACACCTAGGGGCCTCTGACCCCTACAAGCTACCCAGGGGTCCACCTCTCTCCCTGGACTTGCAGTATAGGCCCCAGGGTGCACCCTGGCCCTCCACCTAGGGGCCTCTGACCACAGCAAGCTAACCAGGGGTCCACCTGTCTCCCTGCACATGCAGTAGAAAGCCCAGGGTGCCCCCAGTCCCTCCACCTAGGGGCCTCTGACCCCAGCAGGCTAACAACGGGTCCACCTCTCTCCCTGGACTTGCAGGATAGGCCCCAGGGTGCCCCTGGCCCTACACCTAGGGGCCTCTGACCCCAGCCAGCTACCCAGGGGTCCACCTCTATCCCTGGACTTGCAGTATAGGCCCTAGGGTGCCCCCTGGAGCTCCACCTAGGGGCCTAAGACCCCAGCAAGCTACCCAGGTGTCAACCTCTCTCCCTGGACTTGCAATATAGGCCCCAGGGTGCCCCTGGCCTTCCACCTAGGGGCCTCTGACCTCTGCAAGCTACCCTGGGGTCCACAACTCTCCCTGGACTTGCAGTATAGGCCCCAGGGTGCCCCGTGCCCCTCCACTTAGGGGCCTAAGACACCAGCAAGCTACCCAGGGGTCAACCTCTCACCCTGTACTTGCAGTAGAGGCCCCAGGGTGCCCACAGGCCCTCCACTTAGGGGCCTCTGACCCCTGCAAGTTACCCAGGGGTCCACAACTCTCCCTGGACTTGCAGAAGAGGCCCCAGGGTGCCCCCTGGCCCTCCACCTAGGGGCCTCTGACCCCTGCAAGCTACCCAGGGGTCCACCTCTCTCATTGGACTTGCAGTATAGGCCCCGGGGTGCCCCCTGGCCCTCCACCTAGGGGCCACTGACCCCAGCAAGCTACCCAGGGGTCCACCTCTCTCCCTGGACTTGCAGTAGAGGCCCCAGGGTGCCCACAAGCCCTCCACCTAGGGGCCTCTGACCCCTGCAAGTTACTCAGGGGTCCACCTCTCTCCCTGGACTTGCAGTTTAGGCCCTAGGGTGCCCCCTGGCCCTCCACCTAGGGGCCTCTGACCCCAGCAAGTCACCCAGGGGTCCACCTCTCTCCCTGTACTTGCAGTATAGGCCCTTAGGGTGCCCCCTGGCCCTCTACCTAGGGGCCTCTGACCCCATCAAGCTAAAAAGGGGTCTACCTCTTTCCCTGGACTTGCAGTATAGGCCCCAGGGTGCCATATGGCCCTCCAACTAAGAGCCTCTGACCCCAGCAAGTTACCCAGGGGTCCACCTCTCACCCTGGACTTGCAGTATAGGCCCTAGGGTGCCCCCTGGAGCTCCATCTAAGGGCCTAAGACCCCAGCAAGCTACCCAGGGGTCCACCCCTCTCCCTGGACATGCAGTAGAGGCCCCAGGGTGCCCCCTTTCCTCCACCTAGGGGCCTCTGACCCCTACAAGCTACCCAGGGGTCCACCTCTCTCCCTGGACTTGCAGTAGAGGCCCCAGGGTGCCCCCTGGTCCTCCATCTAGGGGCCTCTGACCCCAGCATGCTACCCAGGGGTCCACCTCTCTCCTTGGACTAGATGTAGAGGCCGCAGGGTGCCCCCTTGCCCTCCACCAAGGGGCCTCTGACCCCAGCAATCCACCCAGGGGTCCACCTCTCTCCCTGGACTTGCAGTAGAGGCCCCAGGGTGCCCCCTGGCCTTCTACCTAGGGGCCTCTGACCCCAGCAGGCTACCCATGGGTCCACCTCTCTCCCTGGACTTGCAGGATAGGCCCCAGGGTGCCCCATGGCCCTCCACCTAAGGGCTTCTGACCCCTGCAAGCTACCCAGGGGTCCACCTCTCTCCCTGGACTTGCAGTAGAGGCCCAAGGGTGCCCCCTTGCCCTCCACCTAGGGGCCTCTGACCCCAGCAAGCTACCCAGGGGTCCACCTCTCTCCCTGGACATGCAGTATAGGCTCGAGGGTGCCTTCTGCCCCTCCACCTAAGGGCCTAATACCCCAGCAAGCTACCCAGGGGTCCACATCTCTCCCTGGACTTGCAGAAGAGGCACCAGGGTGCCCACAGGCCTTCCACCTTGGGGCCTCTGACCCCTACAAGCTACCCAGGGGTCCACCTCTCTCCCTAGACTTGCAGTATAGGTCCCAGGGTGCCTCCTTGCCCTCCACCCAGGGGCCTCTGACCCCAGCAAGCTACCCAGGGGTCCACCTCTCTCCCTTGACTTGCAGTATGGGCCCCAGGGTGCCCCCTGGCCCTCCACCTAGGGGACTCTGACCCCTGCAAGCTACCCTGGGGTCCACCTTTCTCCCTGGACTTGCAGTATAGGTCCCAGGGTGCCTCCTTGCCCTCCACCCAGGGGCCTCTGACCCCAGCAAGCTACCCAGGGGTCCACCTCTCTCCCTTGACTTGCAGTATGGGCCCCAGGGTGCCCACAGGCCCTCCACCTATGGGCCTCTGACCCCTGCAAGTTACCCAGGGCTCCACAACTCTCCCTGGACTTGCAGTGTAGGCCCCAGGGTGCCCCCTGTCTCTCCACCTAGGGGCCTCTGACCCCTGCAAGCTACCCAGGGGTCCACTTCTCTCCCTGGACTTGCAGTATAGGTTCCAGGGTGCCCCCTTGCCCTCCACCTAGGGGCCTCTGATCCCTGCAAGCTACCCAGGGGTCCACCTCTCTCCCTGAACTTGCAGTAGAGGCCCCAGGGTGCCCAGAGGCCCTCCACCTAGGGGCCTATGACCCCTGCAAGCTAACCAGTGGTCCACATCTCTCCTTGGACTTGCAGTAGAGGTCCCAGGGTGCCCCCTTGCCCTCCACCCAGGGGCCTCTGACCCAAGCAAGCTACTCAGGGGTCCACCTCTCTCCCTGGACTTGCAGTATAGGCCCCAAGGTTCCCCCTGGCCCTCCACCTAGGGGCCTAAGACCCCAGCAAGCTACCCAGGGGTCCACCTCTCTCCCTGGACTTGCAGTAGAGGCCCCAGGGTGCCCACAAGCCCTCCACCTAGGGGCCTCTGACCCCTGCAAGTTACTCAGGGGTCCACCTCTCTCCCTGGACTTGCAGTTTAGGCCCTAAGGTGCCCCCTGGCCCTCCACCTAGGGGCCTCTGACCACAGCAAGCTACCCAAGGGTCCACCTGTCTCCCTGCTCATGCAGTAGAAAGCCCAGGGTGCCCCCTGTCCCTCCACCTAGGGGCCTCTGACCCCAGCAAGCCACCCAGGGGTCCACCTCTCTCCCTGTACTTGCAGTATAGACCCTTAGGGTGCCCCCTGGCCCTCTACCTAGGGGCTTCTGACCCCATCAAGCTAAAAAGGGGTCCACCTCTCACCCTGGACTTGCAGTATAGGCCCAAGGGTGCCCCCTGGAGCTCCATCTAAGGGCCTAAGACCCCAGCAAGCTATCCAGGGGTCCACCCCTCTCCCTGGACATGCAGTAGAGGCCCCAGGGTGCCCCCTTTCCTCCACCTAGGGGCCTCTGACCCCTACAAGCTACCCAAGGGTCCACCTCTCTCACTGGACTTGCAGTAGAGGCCCCAGGGTGCCCCCTGGTCCTCCATCTAGGGGCCTCTGACCCCAGCATGCTACCAAGGGGTCCACCTCTTTCCTTGGACTAGATGTAGAGGCCCCAGGGTGCCCCCTTGCCCTCCACCTAGGGGCCTCTGACCCCCCCAAAATCCACCCGGGGGTCCACCTCTCTACCTGGTCTTGCAGTAGAGGCCCCAGGGTGCCCCCTGGCCTTCTACCTAGGGGCCTCTGACCCCAGCAAGCCACCCAGGGGTCCACCTCTCTCCCTGGACTTGCAGTAGAGGCCCCAGGGTGCCCAGAGGCCCTCCACCTAGGGGCCTATGACCCCTGCAAGCTAACCAGGGGTCCACATCTCTCCCTGGACTTGCAGTAGAGGTCCCAGGGAGCCCCCTTGCCCTCCACCCAGGGGCCTCTGACCCAAGCAAGCTACTCAGGGGTCCACCTGTCTCCCTGGATTTGCAGTATAGGCCCCAAGGTTCCCCCTGGCCCTCCACCTAGGGGCCTAAGACCCCAGCAAGCTACCCAGGGGTCCACCTCCCTCCCTGGACTTGCAGTAGAGGCCCTAGGGTGCCCACAAACCCTCCACCTAGGGGCCTCTGACCCCTGCAAGTTACTCAGGGGTCCACCTCTCTCCCTGGACTTGCAGTAGAAAGCCCTAAGGTGCCCCCTGGCCCTCCACCTAGGGGCCTAAGACCCCAGCAAGCTACCCAGGGGGTCCACATCTCTCCCTGGACTTGCAGTAGAGGCCATAGGGTGTCCCCTGGAGCTCCTCCTAGGGGCCTAAGACCCCAGCAAGCTACCCAGGGGTCCACCTCTCTCCCTGGACTTGCAGTAGAGGCCCCAGGGTGCCCTCTTGCCCTCCACCTAGGGGCCTCTGACCCCTACAAGCTACCCAGGGGTCCACATCTCTCCCTGGACTTGCAGTAGAGGCCCCAGGGTGCCCCCTGGCCCTCAGCCAGTGGGCCTCTGACCCCAGCATGCTACCCAGGGGTCCACCTCTCACCCTAGACTTGCAGTATAGGCCCCAGGGTGCCCCTTGGCCCTCCACCTAGGGGCCACTGACCCCAGCAGGCTAACAACGAGTCCACCTCTCTCCCTGGACTTGCAGGATAGGCCCCAGGGTGCCCCTGGCCCTACACCTAGGGGCCTCTGACCCCAGCCAGCTACCCAGTGGTCCACCTCTCTCCCTGGACTTGCAGTATAGGCCCTAGGGTGCCCCCTGGAGCTCCACCTAGGGGCCTAAGACCCCAGTAAGCTACCCAGGTGTCCACCTCTCTCCCTGGACTTGCAATATAGGCCCCAGGGTGCCCCTGGCCTTCCACCTAGGGGTCTCTGACCTCTGCAAGCTACCCTGGGGTGCACCTTTCTCCCTGGACTTGCAGTAGAGGCCCCAGGGTGCCCCCTGGCCTTCTACCTAGGGGCCTCTGACCCCAGCAAGTTACCCAGGGGTCTACCTCTCTCCCTGGACTTGCAGTATAGGCCCCAACGTGCCCCATGGCCCTCCACCTAAGGGCCTCTGACCCCTGCAAGCTACCCTGGGGTCCACCTTTCTCCCTGGACTTGCAGTATAGGCCCTTAGGGTGCCCCGTGCCCCTCCACATAGGGGCCTAAGACCCCTGCAAGCTACCCAGGGGTCCACAACTCTCCCTGGACTTGCAGTGTAGGCCCCAGGGTGCCCCCTGTCTCTCCACCAAGGGGCCTCTGACCCCAGCAATCCACCCAGGGGTCCACCTCTCTCCCTGGACTTGCAGGATAGGCCCCAGGGTGCCCTCTGGCCCTACACCTAGGGGCCTCTGACCCCAGCAAGCCACCCAGGGGTCCACCTCTCTCCCTGGACTTGCAGTAGAAGCCCCAGGGTGCCCCCTGGCCTTCTACCTAGGGGCCTCTGACCCCAGCAAGTTACCCAGGGGTCTACCTCTCTCCCTGGACTTGCAGTATAGGCCCCAGCGTGCCCCATGGCCCTCCACCTAAGGGCCTCTGACCCCTGCAAGCTACCCAGGGGTCCACCTCTTTCCCTGGACTTGCAGTAGAGGCCCAAGGGTGCCCCCTTGCACTCCACCTAGGGGCCTCTGACCCCAGCAAGCTACCCAGGGGTCCACCTCTCTCCCTGGACATGCAGTATAGGCTCCAGGGTGCCTTCTGCCCCTCCACCTAATGGCCTAATACCCCAGCAAGCTACCCAGGGGTCCACATCTCTCCCTGGACTTGCAGTAGATTCCCCAGGGTGCCCACAGGCCTTTCACCTTGGGGCCTCTGACCCCTACAAGCTACCCAGGGGTCCACCTCTCTCCCTGGACTTGCAGTAGAGGCCCCAGGGTTCCCCTTGGCCCTCCACCTAGGGGCCTCTGACCCCAGCAGGCTAACAACGGGTCCACCTCTCTCCCTGGACTTGCAGGATAGGCCCCAGGGTGCCCCTGGCCCTCCACCTAGGGGCCTCTGACCCCAGCCAGCTACACAGTGGTCCACCTCTCTCCCTGGACTTGCAGTATAGGCCCTAGGGTGCCCCCTGGAGCTCAACCTAGGGGCCTAAGACCCCAGCAAGCTACCCAGGGGTCCACCTCTCTCCCTGTACTTGCAGTATAGGCCCTTAGGGTGCCCCTGGCCCTCCACCTAGGGGCCTCTGATTTCTGCAAGCTACCCTGGGGTCCACCTTTCTCCCTTGACTTGCAGTATAGGCCCCAGGGTGCCCCGTGCCCCTCCACCTAGGGGCCTAAGACCCCAGCAAGCTACCCAGGGGTCATACTCTCTCCCTGTACTTGCAGTAGAGGCCCCAGGGTGCCCACAGGCCCTCCACCTAGGGGCCTCTGACCCCTGCAAGTTACCCAGGGGTCCACAACTCTCCCTAGACTTGCAGTAGAGGCCCCAGGGTGCCCCCTGGCCCTCCACCTAGGGGCCTCTGACCCCTGCAAGCTACCCAGGGGTCCACCTCTCTCATTGGACTTGCAGTATAGGCCCCGGGGTGCCCCCTGGCCCTCCACCTAGGGGCCTCTGACCCCAGCAAGCTACCCAGGGGTCCACCTCTCTCCCTGGACTTGCAGTAGAGGCCCCAGGGTGCCCACAGGCCCTCCACCTAGGGGCCTCTGACCCCTGCAAGTTACTCAGGGGTCCACCTCTCTCCATGGACTTGCAGTTTAGGCCCTAGGGTGCCCCCTGGCCCTCCACCTAGGAGCCTCTGACACCAGCAAGCTACCCAGGGGTCCACCTCTCTCCCTGTACTTGCAGTATAGGCCCTTAGGGTGCCCCCTGGCCCTCTACCTAGGGGCCTCTGACCCCATCAAGCTAAAAAGGGGTCTATCTCTCTCCCTGGACTTGCAGTATAGGCCCCAGGGTGCCATATGGCCCTCCACCTAAGGGCCTCTGACCCCAGCAAGTTACCCAGGGGTCCACCTCTCACCCTGGACTTGCAGTATAGGCCCTAGGGTGCCCCCTGGAGCTCCATCTAAGGGCCTAAGACCCCAGCAAGCTACCCAGGGGTCCAACCCTCTCCCTGGACATGCAGTAGAGGCCCCAGGGTGCCCCCTTTCCTCCACCTAGGGGCCTCTGACCCCTACAAGCTACCCAGGGCTCCACCTCTCTCTCTGGACTTGCAGTAGAGGCCCCAGGGTGCCCCCTGGCCTTCTACCTAGCGGCCTCTGACCCCAGCAGGCTACCCATAGGTCCACCTCTCTTCCTGGACTTGCAGGATAGGCCCCAGGGTGCCCCCTTGCCCTACACCTTGGGGCCTCTGGCCCCAGCAAGCCACCCAGGGGTCCACCTCTCTCCCTGGACTTGCAGTAGAGGCCCCAGGGTACCCCCTGGCCTTCTACCTAGGGGCCTCTGACCCCAGCAAGCTACCCAGGGGTCTACCTCTTTCCCTGGACATAAAGTATAGGCCTTAGGGTGCCCCCTGTCCCTCCACCTAGGGTCCTCTGACCCCATCAAGCTAAAAAGGGGTCTACCTCTCTCCCTGGACTTGCAGTATAGGCCCCAGGGTGCCATATGGCCCTCCACCTAAGGGCCTCTGACCCCAGCAAGTTACCCAGGGGTCCACCTCTCACCCTGGACTTGCAGTATAGGCCCTAGGGTGCCCCCTGGAGCTCCATCTAAGGGCATAAGACCCCAGCAAGCTACCCAGGGGTCCACCCCTCACCCTGGACATGCAGTGTAGGCCCCAGGGTGCCCCCTTTCCTCCACCTAGGGGACTCTGACCCCTACAAGCTACCCAGGGGTCCACCTCTCTCCCTGGACTTGCAGTAGAGGCTCCAGGGTGCCCCCTGGTCCTCCAACTAGGGGCCTCTGACCCCAGCATGCTACCCAGGGGTCCACCTCTCTCCTTGGACTAGATGTAGAGGCCCCAGGGTGCCCCCTTGCCCTCCACCTAGGGGCCTCTGACCCCAGCAATCCACCCAGGGGTCCACCTCTCTCCCTGGACTTGCAGTAGAGGCCCCAGGGTGCCCCCTGGCCTTCTACCTAGGGGCCACTGACCCCAGCAGGCTACCCATGGGTCCACCTTTCTCCCTGGACTTGCAGGATAGGCCCCAGGGTGCCCCCTGGCCCTACACCTAGGGGCCTCTGACCCCTGCAAGCTACCCAGGGGTCCACCTCTCTCCCTGGACTTGCAGTATAGGCCCCAGGGTGCCCCGTTGCCCTCCACCTAGGGGCCTGTGACCCCTGCAAGCTACCCAGGGGACCACCTCTCTCCCTGGACTTGCAGTAGAGGCCCCAGGGTGCCCCCTGGCCTTCTACCTAGGGGCCTCTGACCCCAGCAAGCTACCCAGGGGTCTACCTCTTTCCCTGGACTTAAAGTATAGGCCTTAGGGTGCCTCCTGTCCCTCCACCTAGTGGCCTCTGACCCCAGCATGCTACCCAGGGGTCCACCTCTCTCCCTGGACTTTCAACACAAGCCCCAGGGTGCCCCCTGGCCCTCCACATAGGGGCCCCTGACCCCAGCAAGCTATCCAGGGGTCCAACTCTCTCCCTGGACTTGCAGTAGAGGCCCCAGGGTGCCCCCTGGCCTTCTACCTAGGGGCCTCTGACCCCAGCAAGCTACCCAGGGGTCCACCTCTCTCCCTGGACTTGCAGTAGAGGCCCCAGGGTGCCCCCTGGCCTTCTACCTAGGGGCCTCTGACCCCAGCAAGCTACCCAGGGGTCTACCTCTTTCCCTGGACTTGCAGCACAAGCCCCAGGGTGAGCCCTGGCCCTCCACATAGGGGCCCCTGACCCCAGCAAGCTACCCAATGGTCCACCTGTCTCCCTGGACTTGCAGTAGAGAGCCCATGGTGCCCCCTGTCCCTCCACCTAGGGGCCTCTGACCCAAGCAGGCTACCCACGGGTCCACCTCTCTCCCTGGACTTGCAGGTTAGGCCCCAGGGTGCCCCCTGGCCCTACACCTAGGGGCCTCTGACTACAGCAAGCTACCCAGGGGTCCACTTGTATCCCTGGACTTGCAGTATAGGCCCCAGGGTGCCCCCTGGCCCTTTACCTAGGGGCCTCTGACCCCATCAAGCTACCAAGGGGTCCACCTCTCTCCCTGGACTTGCAGTAGAGGCCCCAGGGTGCCCCCTGGCCTTCTACCTAGGGGCCTCTGACCCCAGCAAGCAACCCAGGGGTCTACCTCTCTCCCTGGACTTGCAGTATAGAACCCAGGGTGCCCCATGGCCCTCCACCTAAGGGTCTCTGACCCCTGCAAGCTACCCAGGGGTCCACTTCTCTCCCTGGACTTGCAGTAGAGGCCCTAGGGTGCCCCCTGGAGCTCCTCCTAGGGGCTTAAGACCCCAGCAACCTACCCAGGGGTCCACCTCTCTCCCTGGACTTGCAGTAGAGGCCCCAGGGTGCCCCCTTGCCCTCCACCTAGGGGCCTCTGACCCCTACAAGCTACCCAGGGGTCCACAACTCTCCCTGGACTTGCAGTAGAGGCCCCAGGGTGCCCCCTGGCCTTCTACCTAGGGGCCTCTGACCCCAGCAGGCTACCCATGGGTCCACCTCTCTCCCTGGACTTGCAGGATAGGCCCCAGGGTGCCCTCTTGCCCTACACCTAGGGGCCTCTGGCCCCAGCAAGCCACCCAGGGGTCCACCTCTCTCCCTAGACTTGCAGTAGAGGCCCCAGGGTACCCCCTGGCCTTCTACCTAGGGGCCTCTGACCCCAGCAAGCTACCCAGGGGTCTACCTCTTTCCCTGGACATAAAGTATAGGCCTTAGGGTGCCCCCTGTCCCTCCACCTAGTGGCCTCTGACCCCAGCATGCTACCCAGGGGTCCACCTCTCTCCCTGGACTTTCAGCACAAGCCCCAGGGTGAGCCCTGGCCCTCCACCTAGAGGTCTCTGACCCCAGCAAGCTACCCAGGGGTCCACCTCTCTCGCTGGACTTGCAATGGAGGCCCCAGGGTGCTCCCTTATCCTCCACCTACGGGCCCCTGACCCCAGCAAGCTACCCAGGGGTCCACCTCTCTCCCTGGACTTGCAGTATAGGCCACAGGGTGCCCCTTGGCCCTCCACCTAGGGGCCTCTGACCCCAGCAAGCTACCCAGGGGTCTACCTGTCTCCCTGGACTTGCAGTAGAGAGCCCAGGGTGCCCCCTGTCCCTCCAACTAGGGGCCTCTGACCCCAGCAAGCTACCCAGGGGTCTACCTCTTTCCCTTGACTTGCAGTAGAGGCCCCAGGGTGCCCCCTTGCCCTCCACCTAGGGGCCTCTGACCCCAGCAAGCCACCCAGGTGTTCACCTCTCTCCCTGGACTTGCAGTAGAGGCCCCAGGGTGCCCACTGGCCTTCTACCTAGGGGCCTCTGACCCCAGCAAGCTACCCAGGGGTCTACCTCTCTCCCTGGACTTGCAGTATAGGCCCCATCGTGCCCCATGGCCCTCAACCTAAGGGCCTCTGACTCCTGCAAGCTACCCAGGGGTCCACCTCTCTCCCTGGACTTGCAGTAGAGGCCCCAGGGTGCCCCCTTGCCCTCCACCTAGGGGCCTCTGACCCCTGCAAGCTACCCAGGGGACCACCTCTCTCCCTGGACTTGCAGTAGAGGCCCCAGGGTGCCCCCTGGCCCTCTACCTAGGGGCCTCTGACCCCATCAAGCTAAAAAGGGGTCTACCTCTCTCCCTGGACTTGCAGTATAGGCCCCAGGGTGCCATATGGCCCTCCACCGAAGGGCCTCTGACCCAGGCAAGTTACCCAGGGGTCCACCTCTCACCCTGGACTTGCAGTATAGGCCCTAGGGTGCCCCCTGGAGCTCCATCTAAGGGCATAAGACCCCAGCAAGCTACCCAGGGGTCCACCCCTCACTCTGGACATGCAGTAGAGGCCCCAGGGTGCCCCCTTTCCTCCAACTAGGGGCCTCTGACCCCAGCATACTACCCAGGGGTCCACCTCTCTCCTTGGACTAGATGTAGAGGCCCCAGGGTGCCCCCTTGCCCTCCACCTAGGGGCCTATGACCCCAGCAATCCACCCAGGGGTTCACCTCTCTCCCTGGACTTGCAGTAGAGGCCCCAGGGTGCCCCCTGGCCTTCTACCTAGGGGCCTCTGACCCCAGCAAGCTACCCAGGGGTCTACCTCTCTCCCTGGACTTGCAGTATAGGCCCCAGCGTGCCCCATGGCCCTCCACCTAAGGGCCTCTGACCCCTACAAGCTACCCAGGGGTCTACCTCTCTCCCTGGACTTGCAGTATAGGCCCCAGGGTGCCCCGTTGCCCTCCACCTAGGGGCCTCTGACCCCTGCAAGCTACCCAGGGGACCACCTCTCTCCCTGGACTTGCAGTAGAGGCCCCAGGGTGCCCCCTGGCTTCTACCTAGGGGCCTCTGACCCCAGCAAGCTACCCAGGGGTCTACCTCTTTCCCTGGACATAAAGTATAGGCCTTAGGGTGCCCCTTGTCCCTCCACCTAGTGGCCTCTGACCCCAGCATGCTACCCAGGGGTCCACCTCTCTCCCTGGACTTTCAGCACAAGCCCCAGGGTGAGCCCTGGCCCTCCACATCGGGGCCCCTGACCCCAGCAAGCTACCCAGGGGTACAACTGTCTCCCTGGACTTGCAGTATAGGCCCCAGGGTGCCCCCTGGCCCTACACCTAGTGGCCTCTGACCCCAGCAAGCCACCCAGGGGTCCACCTCTCTCCCTGGACTTGCAGTAGAGGCCCCAGGGTGCCCCTGGCCTTCTACCTAGGGGCCTCTGACCCCAGCAAGCTTCCCAGGGCTCCACAACTCTCCCTGGACTTGCAGTAGAGGCCCCAGGTTGCCCCCTGGCACTCCACCTAGGGGCCTCTGACCCCAGCAAGTTACTCAGGGGTCCACCTCTCTCCCTGGACTTGCAGTATAGGCCCTTCGGTGCCCCCTGGCTCTCCACCTAGGGGCCTCTGACCCCAGCAGGCTACTCACGTTTCCACCTCTCTATCTGGACTTGCAGGATAGGCCCCAGGGTGCCCCCTGGCCCTACACCTAGGGGCCTCTGACCCCAGCAAGCTACCCAGGGGTCCACCTCTCTCCCTGGACTTGCAGTATAGGCCCCAGGGTGCCCCCTGGCCCTCTACCTAGGGGCCTCTGACCCCATCAAGCTACCTAGGGGTCCACCTCTCTCCCTGAACTTGCAGTATAGGCCCCAGGGTGCCCCATGGCCCTCCACCTAAGTGCCTCTGACCCCTGCAAGCTACACAGGGGTCCACCTCTCTCCCTGTACTTGCAGTAGAGGCCCCAGGGTGCCCACATGCCCTCGACCTAGGGGCCTCTGACCCCAGCAAGCCACCCTGGGGTCTACCTCTTTCCTAGACTTAAATTATTGGCCTTAGTGTGCCCACAGGCCCTCCACCTAGGGGCCTCTGACCCCTGCAAGCTACCCAGGGGTCCACCTCTCTCATTGGACTTGCAGTATAGGCCCTGCGGTGCCCTCTAGCCCTCCACCTATGGACGTCTGATCCCAGCAGGCTACCCACGGGTCCACCTCTCTCCCTGGACACACAGGATAGGCCAGAGGGTGCCCCCTGGCCCTCCACCTAGGGGACTCTGACCCCAGCAAGCTACCCAGGGGTCCACCTCTCTCCCTGGACTTGCAGTATAGGTCCCAGGGTGCCCCCTTGCCCTCCACCCAGGAGCCTCTGACCCCAGCAAGCTACCCAGGGGTCCACCTCTCTCATTGGACTTGCAGTATAGGCCCTGGGGTGCCCCCTTGCCCTCCACCCAGGGGGCTCTGACCCCAGCAAGCTACCCAGGGGTCCATATCTCTCCCTGGACTTGCAGTATAGGCTCCAGAGTGCCTTCTGCCCCTCCACCTAGTATACTAAGACCCCAGCAAGCTACCCAGACCCCAGCAAGCTACCCAGGGGTCCACCTCTCTCCCTGGACTTGCAGTATAGGTCCCAGGGTGCCCCCTTGCCCTCCACTCAGGAGCCTCTGACCCCAGCAAGCTACCCAGGGGTCCACCTCTCTCATTGGACTTGCAGTATAGGCCCTGGGGTGCCCCCTTGCCCTCCACCCAGGGGCCTCTGACCCCAGCAAGCTACCCAGGTGTCCATATCTCTCCCTGGACTTGCAGTATAGGCTCCAGAGTGCCTTCTGCCCCTCCACCTAGTGGCCTAAGACCCCAGCAAGCTACCCAGGGGTCAACCTCTCTCCCTGTACTTGCAGTAGAGGCCCCAGGGTGCCCACAGGCCCTCCACCTAGGGGCCTCTGACCCCTGCAAGTTACCCAGGGGTCCACAACTCTCCCTGGACTTGCAGAAGAGGCCCCAGGGTGCCTCCTGGCCCTCCACCTAGGGGCCTCTGACCCCTGCAAGCTACCCAGGGGTCCACCTCTCTCACTGGACTTGCAGTATAGGCCCCGGGGTGCCCCCTGGCCCTCCACCTAGGGGCCTCTGACCCCAGCAAGCTACCCAGGGGTCCACCTCTCTCCCTGGACTTGCAGTAGAGGCCCCAGGGTGCCCCCTGTCCCTCCACCTAGGGGCCTCTGACCCCTACAAGCTACCCAGGGGTCCACCTCTCTCCCTGGACTTGCAGTAGAGGCCCCAGGGTGCCCCCTTGCCCTCCACCAAGGGGTCTCTGACCCCAGCAAGCCACCGAGGGGTCAACCTCTCTCTCTGGACTTGCAGTAGAGGCCCCAGGGTGCCCCCTGGCCCTCCACCTAGGGGCCTCTGACCCCTGCAAGTTACCCAGGGCTCCACAACTCTCCCTGGACTTGCAGTAGAGGCCCCAGGTTGCCCCCTGGCACTCCACCTAGGGGCCTCTGACCCCAGCAAGTTACTCAGGGGTCCACCTCTCTCCCTGGACTTGCAGTATAGGCCCTTCGGTGCCCCCTGGCCCTCCACCTAGGGGCCTCTGACCCCAGCAGGCTACTCACGTTTCCACTTCTCTCTCTGGACTTGCAGGATAGGCCCCAGGGTGCCCCCTGGCCCTACACCTAGGGGCCTCTGACCCCAGCAAGCTACCCAGGGGTCCACCTCTCTCCCTGGACTTGCAGTATAGGCCCCAGGGTGCCCCCTGGCCCTCTACCTAGGGGCCTCTGACCCCATCAAGCTACCTAGGGGTCCACCTCTCTCCCTGAACTTGCAGTATAGGCCCCAGGGTGCCCCATGGCCCTCCACCTAAGTGCCTCTGACCCCTGCAAGCTACACAGGGGTCCACCTCTCTCCCTGTACTTGCAGTATAGGCCCTGCGGTGCCCTCTAGCCCTCCACCTAGGGACGTCTGATCCCAGCAGGCTACCCACGGGTCCACCTCTCTCCCTGGACTTGCAGTATAGGTCCCAGGGTGCCCCCTTGCCCTCCACCCAGGAGCCTCTGACCCCAGCAATCTACCCAGGGGTCCATATCTCTCCCTGGACTTGCAGTATAGGCTCCAGAGTGCCTTCTGCCCCTCCACCTAGTGGCCTAAGACCCCAGCAAGCTACCCAGACCCCAGCAAGCTACCCAGGGGTCCACCTCTCTCCCTGGACTTGCAGTATAGGTCCCAGGGTGCCCCCTTGCCCTCCACTCAGGAGCCTCTGACCCCAGCAAGCTACCCAGGGGTCCACCTCTCTCATTGGACTTGCACTATAGGCCCTGGGGTGCCCCCTTGCCCTCCACCCAGGGGCCTCTGACCCCAGCAAGCTACCCAGGGGTCCATATCTCTCCCTGGACTTGCAGTATAGGCTCCAGAGTGCCTTCTGCCCCTCCACCTAGTGGCCTAAGACCCCAGCAAGCTACCCAGGGGTCAACCTCTCTCCCTGTACTTGCAGTAGAGGCCCCAGAGTGCCCAGAGGCCCTTCACCTAGGGGCCTCTGACCCCTGCAAGTTACCCAGGGGTCCACAACTCTCCCTGGACTTGCAGAAGAGGCCCCAGGGTGCCCCCTGGCCCTCCACCTAGGGGCCTCAGACCCCTGCAAGCTACCCAGGGGTCCACCTCTCTCATTGGACTTGCAGTATAGGCCCCGGGGTGCCCCCTGGCCCTCCACCTAGGGGCCTCTGACCCCAGCAAGCTACCCAGGGGTCCACCTCTCTCCCTGGACTTGCAGTAGAGGCCCCAGGGTGCCCCCTGTCCCTCCACCTAGGGGCCTCTGACCCCTACAAGCTACCCAGGGGTCTACCTCTCTCCCTAGACTTGCAGTAGAGGCCCCAGGGTGCCCCCTTGCCCTCCACCTAGGGGCCTCTGACCCCAGCAAGCTACCCAGGGGTCCACCTCTCTCCCTGGACTTGCAGTAGAGGCCCCAGGGTGCCCCCTGGCCCTACACCTAGGGGCCTCTGACCCCAGCAAGCTACCCAGGGGTCCACCTCTCTCCCTGGACTTGCAGTATAGGCCCCAGGGTGCCCCCTGGCCCTCTACCTAGGGGCCTCTGACCCCATCAAGCTACCTAGGGGTCCACCTCTCTCCCTGAACTTGCAGTATAGGCCCCAGGGTGCCCCATGGCCCTCCACCTAAGTGCCTCTGACCCCTGCAAGCTACACAGGGGTCCACCTCTCTCCCTGTACTTGCAGTATAGGCCCTGCGGTGCCCTCTAGCCCTCCACCTAGGGACGTCTGATCCCAGCAGGCTACCCACGGGTCCACCTCTCTCCCTGGACTTGCAGTATAGGTCCCAGGGTGCCCCCTTGCCCTCCACCCAGGAGCCTCTGACCCCAGCAATCTACCCAGGGGTCCATATCTCTCCCTGGACTTGCAGTATAGGCTCCAGAGTGCCTTCTGCCCCTCCACCTAGTGGCCTAAGACCCCAGCAAGCTACCCAGACCCCAGCAAGCTACCCAGGGGTCCACCTCTCTCCCTGGACTTGCAGTATAGGTCCCAGGGTGCCCCCTTGCCCTCCACTCAGGAGCCTCTGACCCCAGCAAGCTACCCAGGGGTCCACCTCTCTCATTGGACTTGCACTATAGGCCCTGGGGTGCCCCCTTGCCCTCCACCCAGGGGCCTCTGACCCCAGCAAGCTACCCAGGGGTCCATATCTCTCCCTGGACTTGCAGTATAGGCTCCAGAGTGCCTTCTGCCCCTCCACCTAGTGGCCTAAGACCCCAGCAAGCTACCCAGGGGTCAACCTCTCTCCCTGTACTTGCAGTAGAGGCCCCAGAGTGCCCAGAGGCCCTTCACCTAGGGGCCTCTGACCCCTGCAAGTTACCCAGGGGTCCACAACTCTCCCTGGACTTGCAGAAGAGGCCCCAGGGTGCCCCCTGGCCCTCCACCTAGGGGCCTCAGACCCCTGCAAGCTACCCAGGGGTCCACCTCTCTCATTGGACTTGCAGTATAGGCCCCGGGGTGCCCCCTGGCCCTCCACCTAGGGGCCTCTGACCCCAGCAAGCTACCCAGGGGTCCACCTCTCTCCCTGGACTTGCAGTAGAGGCCCCAGGGTGCCCCCTGTCCCTCCACCTAGGGGCCTCTGACCCCTACAAGCTACCCAGGGGTCTACCTCTCTCCCTAGACTTGCAGTAGAGGCCCCAGGGTGCCCCCTTGCCCTCCACCTAGGGGCCTTTGACCCCTGCAAGCTATCCAGGGGACCACCTCTCTCCCTGGACTTGCAGTAGAGGCCCCAAGGTGCCCCCTGGCCCTCCACCTAGGGGCCTCTGACCCCTGCAAGTTACCCAGGGCTCCACAACTCTCCCTGGACTTGCAGTAGAGGCCCCATGGGTGCCCCCTGGCCCTCCACCTAGGGGCCTCTGACCCCAGCAATTTACTCAGGGGTCCACCTTTCTCCCTGGACTTGCAGCATAGGCCCTAGGGTGCCCCCTGGCCCTCTACCTAGGGGCCTCTGACCCCAGCAGGCTACCCACGGGTCCACCTCTCTCCCTGGACTTGCAGGTTAGGCCCCAGGGTGCCCCCTGGCCCTACACCTAGGGGCCTCTGACTACAGCAAGCTACCCAGGTGTCCACCTCTCTCCCTGGACTTGCAGTATAGGCCCCAGGGTGCCCCCTGGCCCTCTACCTAGGGGCCTCTGACCCCATCAAGCTACCAAGGGGTCCACCTCTCTCCCTGGACTTGCAGTAGAGGCCCCAGGGTGCCCCCTGGCCTTCTACCTAGGGGCCTCTGACCCCAGCAAGCTACCCAGGGGTCTACCTCTCTCCCTGGACTTGCAGTATAGAACCCAGGGTGCCCCATGGCCCTCCACCTAAGGGCCTCTGACCCCTGCAAGCTACCCAGGGGTCCACTTCTCTCCCTGGACTTGCAGTAGAGGCCCCAGGGTGCCCCCTTGCCCTCCACCTAGGGGCCTCTGACCCCAGCAAGCCACCCAGGGGTCCACCTGTCTCCCTGGACTTGCAGTAGAGGCCCCAGGGTGCCCCCTGGCCTTCTACCTAGGGGCCTCTGACCCCAGCAAGCTACCCAGGGGTCTACCTCTTTCTTTGGACATAAAGTATAGGCCTTAGGGTGCCCCCGTGCCCTCCACCTAGTGGCCTCTGACCCCAACAAAAGCTACCCAGGGGTCCACCTGTCTCCCTGGACTTACAGTAGAGAGCCCAGGGTGCCTCCTGTCCCTCCACCTAGGGGCCTCTGACCCCAGCAAGTTACCCAGGGGTCCACCTCTCTCCCTGGACTTGCAGTATAGGCCCCAGTGTGCCCCCTGGCCCTACACCTAGGAGCCTCTGACCCCAGCAAGCTACCCAGTGGTCCACCTATCACCCTGGACTTGCAGTATAGGCCCTAGGGTGCCCCCTGGAGCTCCACCCAGGGGCCTAAGACCCCTGCAAGCTACCCAGGTGTCCATCTCTCTCCCTGGACTTGCAGTGGAGGCCCCAGGGTGCTCCCTTGCCCTACACCTAGGGGCCTCTGACCCCTACAAGCTACCCAGGGGTCCACCTCTCTCCCTGGACTTGAAGTATAGGCCCCAGGGTGCCCCCTGGCCCTACACCTAGGGGCCTCTGACCCCAGCAAGCTACCCAGGGGTCCACCTCTCTCCCTTGACTTGCAGTATAGGCCCCAGGGTGCCCCCAGGTCCTCCACCTAGGGGCCTCTGACCCCAGCAAGCTACCCAGGGGTCTACCTCTTTCTTTTTACATAAAGTATAGGCCTTAGGGTGCCCCTTGCCCTCCACCTAGTGGCCTCTGACCCCCGCAAGCTACCCAGGGGTCCACCTGTCTCCCTGGACTTGCAGTAGAGAGCCCAGGGTGCCCCCTGTCCCTCCACCTAGGGGCCTCTGGCCCCAGCAAGTTACCCAGAGGTCCACCTCTCTCCCTGGACTTGCAGTATAGGCCCCAGTGTGCCCCCCGGGCCCTACACCTAGGGGCCTCTGACCCCAGCAAGCTACCCAGTGGTCCACCTATCACCCTGGACTTGCAGTATAGGCCCTAGGGTGCCCCCTGGATCTCCACCCAGGGGCCTAAGACCCCTGCAAGCTACCCAGGTGTCTACCTCTCTCCCTGGACTTGCAGTGGAGGCCCCAGGGTGCTCCCTTGCCCTACACCTAGGGGCCTCTGACCCCTGCAAGCTACCCAGGGGTCCACCTCTCTCCCTGGACTTGCAGTATAGGCCCCAGGGTGCCCCCTGGCCCTACACCTAGGGGCCTCTGACCCCAGCAAGCTACCCAGGGGTCCACCTTTCTCCCGTGACTTGCAGTATAGGCCCCAGGGTGCCCCCTGGCCCTCCACCTAGGGGCCTCTGACCCCTGCAAGCTACCCTGGGGTCCACCTTTCTCCCTGGACTTGCAGTATAGGCCCAAGATGCCCCTTGCCCCTCCACCTAGGGGCCTAAGGCCCCAGCAAGCTACCCAGGGGTCAACCTCTCTCCCTGGACTTGCAGTAGAGGCCCCAGGGTGCCCACAGGCCCTCCACCTAGGGGCCTCTGACCCCTGCAAGTTACCCAGTGGTCCACCTATCACCCTGGACTTGCAGTATAGGCCCTAGGGTGCCCCCTGGATCTCCACCCAGGGGCCTAAGACCCCTGCAAGCTACCCAGGTGTCTACCTCTCTCCCTGGACTTGCAGTGGAGGCCCCAGGGTGCTCCCTTGCCCTACACCTAGGGGCCTCTGACCCCTGCAAGCTACCCAGGGGTCCACCTCTCTCCCTGGACTTGCAGTATAGGCCCCAGGGTGCCCCCTGGCCCTACACCTAGGGGCCTCTGACCCCAGCAAGCTACCCAGGGGTCCACCTCTCTCCCGTGACTTGCAGTATAGGCCCCAGGGTGCCCCCTGGCCCTCCACCTACAGGCCTCTGACCCCTGCAAGCTACCCTGGGGTCCACCTTTCTCCCTGGACTTGCAGTATAGGCCCAAGGGTGCCCCTTGCCCCTCCACCTAGGGGCCTAAGGCCCCAGCAAGCTACCCAGGGGTCAACCTCTCTCCCTGGACTTGCAGTAGAGGCCCCAGGGTGCCCACAGGCCCTCCACCTAGGGGCCTCTGACCCCTGCAAGTTACCCAGGGGTCCAAAACTCTCCCTGGACTTGCAGAAGAGGCCCCAGGGTGCCCCCTGGCCCTCCACCTAGGGGCCTCTGACCCCTGCAAGCTACCCAGAGGTCCACCTCTCACATTGGACTTGCAGTATAGGCCCCAAGGTGCCCACAGGCCCTCCACCTATGGGCCTCTGACCCCTGCAAGTTACCCAGGGCTCCACAACTCTCCCTGGACTTGCAGTGGAGGCCCCAGGGTGCCCCCTGGCCCTCCACCTAGGGGCCTCTGACCCCAGCAAGTTACCCAGGGGTCCACCTCTCTCCCTGAACTTGCAGTATAGGCCCCAGTGTGCCCCCCTGGCCCTACACCTAGGGGCCTCTGACCCCAGCAAGCTACCCAGTGGTCCACCTATCACCCTGGACTTGCAGTATAGGCCCTAGGGTGCCCCCTGGAGCTCCACCCAGGGGCCTAAGACCCCTGCAAGCTACCCAGGTGTCCACCTCTCTCCCTGGACTTGCAGTATAGGCCCCAGGGTGCCCCTTGGCCCTCTACCTAGGGGCCTCTGACCCCATCAAGCTACCCAGGGGTCCACCTCTCTCCCTGGACTTGCAGTATAGGCCCTAGGGTGCCCCCTGGAGCTCCACCCAGGGGCCTAAGACCCCTGCAAGCTACCCAGGTGTCCACCTCTCTCCCTGGACTTGCAGTATAGGCCCCAGGGTGCCCCTTGGCCCTCTACCTAGGGGCCTCTGACCCCAGCAAGCTACCCAGGGGTCCACCTCTCTCCCTGGACATGCAGTATAGGCTCGAGGGTGCCTTCTGCCCCTCCACCTAAGGGCCTAATACCCCAGCAAGCTACCCAGGGGTCCACATCTCTCCCTGGACTTGCAGTAGAGGCACCAGGGTGCCCACAGGCCTTCCACCTTGGGGCCTCTGACCCCTACAAGCTACCCAGGGGTCCACCTCTCTCCCTAGACTTGCAGTATAGGTCCCAGGGTGCCTCCTTGCCCTCCACCCAGGGGCCTCTGACCCCAGCAAGCTACCCAGGGGTCCACCTCTCTCCCTTGACTTGCAGTATGGGCCCCAGGGTGCCCCCTGGCCCTCCACCTAGGGGACTCTGACCCCTGCAAGCTACCCTGGGGTCCACCTTTCTCCCTGGACTTGCAGTATAGGTCCCAGGGTGCCTCCTTGCCCTCCACCCAGGGGCCTCTGACCCCAGCAAGCTACCCAGGGGTCCACCTCTCTCCCTTGACTTGCAGTATGGGCCCCAGGGTGCCCACAGGCCCTCCACCTATGGGCCTCTGACCCCTGCAAGTTACCCAGGGCTCCACATCTCTCCCTGGACTTGCAGTGTAGGCCCCAGGGTGCCCCCTGTCTCTCCACCTAGGGGCCTCTGACCCCTGCAAGCTACCCAGGGGTCCACTTCTCTCCCTGGACTTGCAGTATAGGTTCCAGGGTGCCCCCTTGCCCTCCACCTAGGGGCCTCTGATCCCTGCAAGCTACCCAGGGGTCCACCTCTCTCCCTGAACTTGCAGTAGAGGCCCCAGGGTGCCCAGAGGCCCTCCACCTAGGGGCCTATGACCCCTGCAAGCTAACCAGGGGTCCACATCTCTCCTTGGACTTGCAGTAGAGGTCCCAGGGTGCCCCCTTGCCCTCCACCCAGGGGCCTCTGACCCAAGCAAGCTACTCAGGGGTCCACCTCTCTCCCTGGACTTGCAGTATAGGCCCCAAGGTTCCCCCTGGCCCTCCACCTAGGGGCCTAAGACCCCAGCAAGCTACCCAGGGGTCCACCTCTCTCCCTGGACTTGCAGTAGAGGCCCCAGGGTGCCCACAAGCCCTCCACCTAGGGGCCTCTGACCCCTGCAAGTTACTCAGGGGTCCACCTCTCTCCCTGGACTTGCAGTTTAGGCCCTAAGGGTTCCCCTGGCCCTCCACCTAGGGGCCTCTGACCACAGCAAGCTACCCAAGGGTCCACCTGTCTCCCTGCTCATGCAGTAGAAAGCCCAGGGTGCCCCCTGTCCCTCCACCTAGGGGCCTCTGACCCCAGCAAGCCACCCAGGGGTCCACCTCTCTCCCTGTACTTGCAGTGTAGACCCTTAGGGTGCCCCCTGGCCCTCTACCTAGGGGCTTCTGACCCCATCAAGCTAAAAAGGGGTCCACCTCTCACCCTGGACTTGCAGTATAGGCCCAAGGGTGCCCCCTGGAGCTCCATCTAAGGGCCTAAGACCCCAGCAAGCTATCCAGGGGTCCACCCCTCTCCCTGGACATGCAGTAGAGGCCCCAGGGTGCCCCCTTTCCTCCACCTAGGGGCCTCTGACCCCTACAAGCTACCCAAGGGTCCACCTCTCTCACTGGACTTGCAGTAGAGGCCCCAGGGTGCCCCCTGGTCCTCCATCTAGGGGCCTCTGACCCCAGCATGCTACCAAGGGGTCCACCTCTTTCCTTGGACTAGATGTAGAGGCCCCAGGGTGCCCCCTTGCCCTCCACCTAGGGGCCTCTGACCCCCCCAAAATCCACCCGGGGGTCCACCTCTCTACCTGGTCTTGCAGTAGAGGCCCCAGGGTGCCCCCTGGCCTTCTACCTAGGGGCCTCTGACCCCAGCAGGCTACCCATGGGTCCACCTCACTCCATGGACTTGCAGGATAGGCCCCAGGGTGCCCCCTGGCCCTACACCTAGGGGCCTCTGACCCCAGCAAGCCACCCAGGGGTCCACCTCTCTCAATGGACTTGCAGTAGAGGCCCCAGGGTGCCCCCTGGCCTTCTACCTAGGGGCCTCTGACCCCAGCAAGTTACCCAGGGGTCTACCTCTCTCCCTGGACTTGCAGTATAGGCCCCAGCGTGCCCCATGGCCCTCCACCTAAGGGCCTCTGACCCCTGCAAGCTACCCAGGGGTCCACCTCTCTCCCTGGACTTGCAGTAGAGGCCCAAGGGTGCCCCCTTGCCCTCCACCTAGGGACCTCTGACCCCAGCAAGCTCCCCAGGGGTCCACCTCTCTCCCTGGACATGCAGTATAGGCTCCAGGGTGCCTTCTGCCCCTCCACCTAAGGGCCTAATACCCCAGCAAGCTACCCAGGGGTCCACATCTCTCCCTTGACTTGCATTAGAGGCCCCAGGGTGCCCACAGGCCTTCCACCTTGGGGCCTCTGACCCCAGCAAGCCACCCAGGGGTCCACCTCTCTCCCTGGACTTGCAGTAGAGGCCCCAGGGTGCCCAGAGGCCCTCCACCTAGGGGCCTATGACCCCTGCAAGCTAACCAGGGGTCCACATCTCTCCCTGGACTTGCAGTAGAGGTCCCAGGGAGCCCCCTTGCCCTCCACCCAGGGGCCTCTGACCCAAGCAAGCTACTCAGGGGTCCACCTGTCTCCCTGGATTTGCAGTATAGGCCCCAAGGTTCCCCCTGGCCCTCCACCTAGGGGCCTAAGACCCCAGCAAGCTACCCAGGGGTCCACCTCCCTCCCTGGACTTGCAGTAGAGGCCCTAGGGTGCCCACAAACCCTCCACCTAGGGGCCTCTGACCCCTGCAAGTTACTCAGGGGTCCACCTCTCTCCCTGGACTTGCAGTAGAAAGCCCTAAGGTGCCCCCTGGCCCTCCACCTAGGGGCCTAAGACCCCAGCAAGCTACCCAGGGGGTCCACATCTCTCCCTGGACTTGCAGTAGAGGCCATAGGGTGTCCCCTGGAGCTCCTCCTAGGGGCCTAAGACCCCAGCAAGCTACCCAGGGGTCCACCTCTCTCCCTGGACTTGCAGTAGAGGCCCCAGGGTGCCCTCTTGCCCTCCACCTAGGGGCCTCTGACCCCTACAAGCTACCCAGGGGTCCACATCTCTCCCTGGACTTGCAGTAGAGGCCCCAGGGTGCCCCCTGGCCCTCAGCCAGTGGGCCTCTGACCCCAGCATGCTACCCAGGGGTCCACCTCTCACCCTAGACTTGCAGTATAGGCCCCAGGGTGCCCCTTGGCCCTCCACCTAGGGGCCTCTGACCCCAGCAGGCTAACAACGAGTCCACCTCTCTCCCTGGACTTGCAGGATAGGCCCCAGGGTGCCCCTGGCCCTACACCTAGGGGCCTCTGACCCCAGCCAGCTACCCAGTGGTCCACCTCTCTCCCTGGACTTGCAGTATAGGCCCTAGGGTGCCCCCTGGAGCTCCACCTAGGGGCCTAAGACCCCAGCAAGCTACCCAGGTGTCCACCTCTCTCCCTGGACTTGCAATATAGGCCCCAGGGTGCCCCTGGCCTTCCACCTAAGGGTCTCTGACCTCTGCAAGCTACCCTGGGGTGCACCTTTCTCCCTGGACTTGCAGTAGAGGCCCCAGGGTGCCCCCTGGCCTTCTACCTAGGGGCCTCTGACCCCAGCAAGTTACCCAGGGGTCTACCTCTCTCCCTGGACTTGCAGTATAGGCCCCAGCGTGCCCCATGGCCCTCCACCTAAGGGCCTCTGACCCCTGCAAGCTACCCTGGGGTCCACCTTTCTCCCTGGACTTGCAGTATAGGCCCTTAGGGTGCCCCGTGCCCCTCCACATAGGGGCCTAAGACCCCTGCAAGCTACCCAGGGGTCAACCTCTCTCCCTGGACTTGCAGTAGAGGCCCCAGGGTGCCCACAGGCCCTCCACCTAGGGGCCTCTGACCCCTGCAAGTTACCCAGGGGTCCACAACTCTCCCTGGACTTGCAGAAGAGGCCCCAGCATGCCCCCTGGTCCTCCATCTAGGGGCCTCTGACCCCAGCATGCTACCCAGGGGTCCACCTCTCTCCTTGGACTAGATGTAGAGGCCGCAGGGTGCCCCCTTGCCCTCCACAAAGGGGCCTCTGACCCCAGCAATCCACCCAGGGGTCCACCTCTCTCCCTGGACTTGCAGGATAGGCCCCAGGGTGCCCTCTGGCCCTACACCTAGGGGCCTCTGACCCCAGCAAGCCACCCAGGGGTCCACCTCTCTCCCTGGACTTGCAGTAGAAGCCCCAGGGTGCCCCCTGGCCTTCTACCTAGGGGCCTCTGACCCCAGCAAGTTACCCAGGGGTCTACCTCTCTCCCTGGACTTGCAGTATAGGCCCCAGCGTGCCCCATGGCCCTCCACCTAAGGGCCTCTGACCCCTGCAAGCTACCCAGGGGTCCACCTCTCTCCCTGGACTTGCAGTAGAGGCCCAAGGGTGCCCCCTTGCACTCCACCTAGGGGCCTCTGACCCCAGCAAGCTACCCAGGGGTCCACCTCTCTCCCTGGACATGCAGTATAGGCTCCAGGGTGCCTTCTGCCCCTCCACCTAATGGCCTAATACCCCAGCAAGCTACCCAGGGTTCCACATCTCTCCCTGGACTTGCAGTAGATTCCCCAGGGTGCCCACAGGCCTTTCACCTTGGGGCCTCTGACCCCTACAAGCTACCCAGGGGTCCACCTCTCTCCCTAGACTTGCAGTATAGGTCCCAGGGTGCCTCCTTGCCCTCCACCCAGGGGCCTCTGACCCCAGCAAGCTACCCAGGGGTCCACCTCTCTCCCTTGACTTGCAGTATGGGCCCCAGGGTGCCCCCTGGCCCTCCACCTAGGGGCCTCTGACCCCTGCAAGCTACCCTGGGGTCCACCTTTCTCCCTGGACTTGCAGTATAGGCCCCAGGATGCCCCTTGTCCCTCCACCTAGGGGCCTCTGACCCCTGCAAGCTACCCAGGGGTCCACTTCTCTCCCTGGACTTGCAGTATAGGTCCCAGGGTGCCCCCTTGCCCTCCACCTAGGGGCCTCTGACCCCTGCAAGCTACCCAGGGGTCCACCTCTCTCCCTGGACTTGCAGTAGAGGCCCCAGGGTGCCCAGAGGCCCTCCACCTAGGGGCCTATGACCCCTGCAAGCTAACCAGGGGTCCACATCTCTCCTTGGACTTGCAGTAGAGGTCCCAGGGTGCCCTCTAGCCCTCCACCCAGGGGCCTCTCACCCAAGCAAGCTACTCAGGGGTCCACCTCTCTCCCTGGACTTGCAGTATAGGCCCCAAGGTTCCCCCTGGCCCTCCACCTAGGGGCCTAAGACCCCAGCAAGCTACCCAGGGGTCCACCTCTCTCCCTGGACTTGCAGTAGAGGCCCCAGGGTGCCCACAAGCCCTCCACCTAGGGGCCTCTGACCCCTGCAAGTTACTCAGGGGTCCACCTCTCTCCCTGGACTTGCAGTTTAGGCCCTAAGGTGCCCCCTGGCCCTCCACCTAGGGGCCTCTGACCACAGCAAGCTACCCAAGGGTCCACCTGTCTCCCTGCACATGCAGTAGAAAGCCCAGGGTGCCTCTGTCCCTCCACCTAGGGGCCTCTGACCACAGCAAGTTACCCAGGGGTCCACCTCTCACCCTGGGCTTGCAGTATAGGCTATAGGGTGCCCCCTGGAGCTCCTCCTAGGGGACTAAGACCCCAGCAAGCTACCCAGGGTTCCACCTCTCTCCCTGGACTTGCAGTAGAGGCCCCAGGGTGCCCTCTTGCCCTCCACCTTGGGGCCTCTGACCCCTACAAGCTACCCAGGGGTCCACATCTCTCCCTGGACTTGCAGTAGAGGCCCCAGGGTGCCCCCTGGCCCTCAACCAGTGGGCCTCTGACCCCAGCATGCTACCCAGGTATCCACCTCTCACCCTAGACTTGCAGTAGAGGCCCCAGGGTTCCCCTTGGCCCTCCACCTAGGGGCCTCTGACCCCAGCAGGCTAACAACGGGTCCACCTCTCTCCCTGGACTTGCAGGATAGGCCCCAGGGTGCCCCTGGCCCTCCACCTAGGGGCCTCTGACCCCAGCCAGCTACACAGTGGTCCACCTCTCTCCCTGGACTTGCAGTATAGGCCCTACGGTGCCCCCTGGAGCTCAACCTAGGGGCCTAAGACCCCAGCAAGCTACCCAGGGGTCCACCTCTTCCCTGTACTTGCAGTATAGGCCCTTAGGGTGCCCCTGGCCCTCCACCTAGGGGCCTCTGATTTCTGCAAGCTACCCTGGGGTCCACCTTTCTCCCTTGACTTGCAGTATAGGCCCCAGGGTGCCCCGTGCCCCTCCACCTAGGGGCCTAAGACCCCAGCAAGCTACCCAGGGGTCAACCTCTCTCCCTGTACTTGCAGTAGAGGCCCCAGGGTGCCCACAGGCCCTCCACCTAGGGGCCTCTGACCCCTGCAAGTTACCCAGGGGTCCACAACTCTCCCTAGACTTGCAGTAGAGGCCCCAGGGTGCCCCCTGGCCCTCCACCTAGGGGCCTCTGATCCCTGCAAGCTACCCAGGGGTCCACCTCTCTCATTGGACTTGCAGTATAGGCCCCGGGGTGCCCCCTGGCCCTCCACCTAGGGGCCTCTGACCCCAGCAAGCTACCCAGGGGTCCACCTCTCTCCCTGGACTTGCAGTAGAGGCCCCAGGGTGCCCACAGGCCCTCCACCTAGGGGCCTCTGACCCCTGCAAGTTACTCAGGGGTCCACCTCTCTCCATGGACTTGCAGTTTAGGCCCTAGGGTGCCCCCTGGCCCTCCACCTAGGGGCCTCTGACACCAGCAAGCTACCCAGGGGTCCACCTCTCTCCCTGTACTTGCAGTATAGGCCCTTAGGGTGCCCCCTGGCCCTCTACCTAGGGGCCTCTGACCCCATCAAGCTAAAAAGGGGTCTATCTCTCTCCCTGGACTTGCAGTTTAGGCCCCAGGGTGCCATATGGCCCTCCACCTAAGGGCCTCTGACCCCAGCAAGTTACCCAGGGGTCCACCTCTCACCCTGGACTTGCAGTATAGGCCCTAGGGTGCCCCCTGGAGCTCCATCTAAGGGCCTAAGACCCCAGCAAGCCACCCAGGGGTCCACCTCTCTCTCTGGACTTGCAGTAGAGGCCCCAGGGTGCCCCCTGGCCTTCTACCTAGCGGCCTCTGACCCCAGCAGGCTACCCATAGGTCCACCTCTCTTCCTGGACTTGCAGGATAGGCCCCAGGGTGCCCCCTTGCCCTACACCTTGGGGCCTCTGGCCCCAGCAAGCCACCCAGGGGTCCACCTCTCTCCCTGGACTTGCAGTAGAGGCCCCAGGGTACCCCCTGGCCTTCTACCTAGGGGCCTCTGACCCCAGCAAGCTACCCTGGGGTCTACCTCTTTCCCTGGACATAAAGTATAGGCCTTAGGGTGCCCCCTGTCCCTCCACCTAGGGTCCTCTGACCCCATCAAGCTAAAAAGGGGTCTACCTCTCTCCCTGGACTTGCAGTATAGGCCCCAGGGTGCCATATGGCCCTCCACCTAAGGGCCTCTGACCCCAGCAAGTTACCCAGGGGTCCACCTCTCACCCTGGACTTGCAGTATAGGCCCTAGGGTGCCCCCTGGAGCTCCATCTAAGGGCATAAGACCCCAGCAAGCTACCCAGGGGTCCACCCCTCACCCTGGACATGCAGTGTAGGCCCCAGGGTGCCCCCTTTCCTCCACCTAGGGGACTCTGACCCCTACAAGCTACCCAGGGGTCCACCTCTCTCCCTGGACTTGCAGTAGAGGCTCCAGGGTGCCCCCTGGTCCTCCAACTAGGGGCCTCTGACCCCAGCATGCTACCCAGGGGTCCACCTCTCTCCTTGGACTAGATGTAGAGGCCCCAGGGTGCCCCCTTGCCCTCCACCTAGGGGCCTTTGACCCCAGCAATCCACCCAGGGGTCCACCTCTCTCCCTGGACTTGCAGTAGAGGCCCCAGGGTGCCCCCTGGCCTTCTACCTAGGGGCCACTGACCCCAGCAGGCTACCCATGGGTCCACCTTTCTCCCTGGACTTGCAGGATAGGCCCCAGGGTGCCCCCTGGCCCTACACCTAGGGGCCTCTGACCCCTGCAAGCTACCCAGGGGTCCACCTCTCTCCCTGGACTTGCAGTATAGGCCCCAGGGTGCCCCGTTGCCCTCCACCTAGGGGCCTGTGACCCCTGCAAGCTACCCAGGGGACCACCTCTCTCCCTGGACTTGCAGTAGAGGCCCCAGGGTGCCCCCTGGCCTTCTACCTAGGGGCCTCTGACCCCAGCAAGCTACCCAGGGGTCTACCTCTTTCCCTGGACTTAAAGTATAGGCCTTAGGGTGCCTCCTGTCCCTCCACCTAGTGGCCTCTGACCCCAGCATGCTACCCAGGGGTCCACCTCTCTCCCTGGACTTTCAACACAAGCCCCAGGGTGCCCCCTGGCCCTCCACATAGGGGCCCCTGACCCCAGCGAGCTATCCAGGGGTCCAACTCTCTCCCTGGACTTGCAGTAGAGGCCCCAGGGTGCCCCCTGGCCTTCTACCTAGGGGCCTCTGACCCCAGCAAGCTACCCAGGGGTCCACCTCTCTCCCTGGACTTGCAGTAGAGGCCCCAGGGTGCCCCCTGGCCTTCTACCTAGGGGCCTCTGACCCCAGCAAGCTACCCAGGGGTCTACCTCTTTCCCTGGACTTGCAGCACAAGCCCCAGGGTGAGCCCTGGCCCTCCACATAGGGGCCCCTGACCCCAGCAAGCTACCCAATGGTCCACCTGTCTCCCTGGACTTGCAGTAGAGAGCCCATGGTGCCCCCTGTCCCTCCACCTAGGGGCCTCTGACCCAAGCAGGCTACCCACGGGTCCACCTCTCTCCCTGGACTTGCAGGTTAGGCCCCAGGGTGCCCCCTGGCCCTACACCTAGGGGCCTCTGACTACAGCAAGCTACCCAGGGGTCCACTTGTATCCCTGGACTTGCAGTATAGGCCCCAGGGTGCCCCCTGGCCCTTTACCTAGGGGCCTCTGACCCCATCAAGCTACCAAGGGGTCCACCTCTCTCCCTGGACTTGCAGTAGAGGCCCCAGGGTGCCCCCTGGCCTTCTACCCCTGGCCTTCTACCTAGGGGCCTCTGACCCCAGCAAGCAACCCAGGGGTCTACCTCTCTCCCTGGACTTGCAGTATAGAACCCAGGGTGCCCCATGGCCCTCCACCTAAGGGTCTCTGACCCCTGCAAGCTACCCAGGGGTCCACTTCTCTCCCTGGACTTGCAGTAGAGGCCCTAGGGTGCCCCCTGGAGCTCCTCCTAGGGGCTTAAGACCCCAGCAACCTACCCAGGGGTCCACCTCTCTCCCTGGACTTGCAGTAGAGGCCCCAGGGTGCCCCCTTGCCCTCCACCTAGGGGCCTCTGACCCCTACAAGCTACCCAGGGGTCCACAACTCTCCCTGGACTTGCAGTAGAGGCCCCAGGGTGCCCCCTGGCCTTCTACCTAGGGGCCTCTGACCCCAGCAGGCTACCCATGGGTCCACCTCTCTCCCTGGACTTGCAGGATAGGCCCCAGGGTGCCCTCTTGCCCTACACCTAGGGGCCTCTGGCCCCAGCAAGCCACCCAGGGGTCCACCTCTCTCCCTAGACTTGCAGTAGAGGCCCCAGGGTACCCCCTGGCCTTCTACCTAGGGGCCTCTGACCCCAGCAAGCTACCCAGGGGTCTACCTCTTTCCCTGGACTTGCAGTATAGGCCCCAGCGTGCCCCATGGCCCTCCACCTAAGGGCCTCTGACCCCTGCAAGCTACCCAGGGGTCCACCTCTCTCCCTGGACTTGCAGTAGAGGCCCAAGGGTGCCCCCTTGCACTCCACCTAGGGGCCTCTGACCCCAGCAAGCTACCCAGGGGTCCACCTCTCTCCCTGGACATGCAGTATAGGCTCCAGGGTGCCTTCTGCCCCTCCACCTAATGGCCTAATACCCCAGCAAGCTACCCAGGGTTCCACATCTCTCCCTGGACTTGCAGTAGATTCCCCAGGGTGCCCACAGGCCTTTCACCTTGGGGCCTCTGACCCCTACAAGCTACCCAGGGGTCCACCTCTCTCCCTAGACTTGCAGTATAGGTCCCAGGGTGCCTCCTTGCCCTCCACCCAGGGGCCTCTGACCCCAGCAAGCTACCCAGGGGTCCACCTCTCTCCCTTGACTTGCAGTATGGGCCCCAGGGTGCCCCCTGGCCCTCCACCTAGGGGCCTCTGACCCCTGCAAGCTACCCTGGGGTCCACCTTTCTCCCTGGACTTGCAGTATAGGCCCCAGGATGCCCCTTGTCCCTCCACCTAGGGGCCTCTGACCCCTGCAAGCTACCCAGGGGTCCACTTCTCTCCCTGGACTTGCAGTATAGGTCCCAGGGTGCCCCCTTGCCCTCCACCTAGGGGCCTCTGACCCCTGCAAGCTACCCAGGGGTCCACCTCTCTCCCTGGACTTGCAGTAGAGGCCCCAGGGTGCCCAGAGGCCCTCCACCTAGGGGCCTATGACCCCTGCAAGCTAACCAGGGGTCCACATCTCTCCTTGGACTTGCAGTAGAGGTCCCAGGGTGCCCTCTAGCCCTCCACCCAGGGGCCTCTCACCCAAGCAAGCTACTCAGGGGTCCACCTCTCTCCCTGGACTTGCAGTATAGGCCCCAAGGTTCCCCCTGGCCCTCCACCTAGGGGCCTAAGACCCCAGCAAGCTACCCAGGGGTCCACCTCTCTCCCTGGACTTGCAGTAGAGGCCCCAGGGTGCCCACAAGCCCTCCACCTAGGGGCCTCTGACCCCTGCAAGTTACTCAGGGGTCCACCTCTCTCCCTGGACTTGCAGTTTAGGCCCTAAGGTGCCCCCTGGCCCTCCACCTAGGGGCCTCTGACCACAGCAAGCTACCCAAGGGTCCACCTGTCTCCCTGCACATGCAGTAGAAAGCCCAGGGTGCCTCTGTCCCTCCACCTAGGGGCCTCTGACCACAGCAAGTTACCCAGGGGTCCACCTCTCACCCTGGGCTTGCAGTATAGGCTATAGGGTGCCCCCTGGAGCTCCTCCTAGGGGACTAAGACCCCAGCAAGCTACCCAGGGTTCCACCTCTCTCCCTGGACTTGCAGTAGAGGCCCCAGGGTGCCCTCTTGCCCTCCACCTTGGGGCCTCTGACCCCTACAAGCTACCCAGGGGTCCACATCTCTCCCTGGACTTGCAGTAGAGGCCCCAGGGTGCCCCCTGGCCCTCAACCAGTGGGCCTCTGACCCCAGCATGCTACCCAGGTATCCACCTCTCACCCTAGACTTGCAGTAGAGGCCCCAGGGTTCCCCTTGGCCCTCCACCTAGGGGCCTCTGACCCCAGCAGGCTAACAACGGGTCCACCTCTCTCCCTGGACTTGCAGGATAGGCCCCAGGGTGCCCCTGGCCCTCCACCTAGGGGCCTCTGACCCCAGCCAGCTACACAGTGGTCCACCTCTCTCCCTGGACTTGCAGTATAGGCCCTACGGTGCCCCCTGGAGCTCAACCTAGGGGCCTAAGACCCCAGCAAGCTACCCAGGGGTCCACCTCTTCCCTGTACTTGCAGTATAGGCCCTTAGGGTGCCCCTGGCCCTCCACCTAGGGGCCTCTGATTTCTGCAAGCTACCCTGGGGTCCACCTTTCTCCCTTGACTTGCAGTATAGGCCCCAGGGTGCCCCGTGCCCCTCCACCTAGGGGCCTAAGACCCCAGCAAGCTACCCAGGGGTCAACCTCTCTCCCTGTACTTGCAGTAGAGGCCCCAGGGTGCCCACAGGCCCTCCACCTAGGGGCCTCTGACCCCTGCAAGTTACCCAGGGGTCCACAACTCTCCCTAGACTTGCAGTAGAGGCCCCAGGGTGCCCCCTGGCCCTCCACCTAGGGGCCTCTGATCCCTGCAAGCTACCCAGGGGTCCACCTCTCTCATTGGACTTGCAGTATAGGCCCCGGGGTGCCCCCTGGCCCTCCACCTAGGGGCCTCTGACCCCAGCAAGCTACCCAGGGGTCCACCTCTCTCCCTGGACTTGCAGTAGAGGCCCCAGGGTGCCCACAGGCCCTCCACCTAGGGGCCTCTGACCCCTGCAAGTTACTCAGGGGTCCACCTCTCTCCATGGACTTGCAGTTTAGGCCCTAGGGTGCCCCCTGGCCCTCCACCTAGGGGCCTCTGACACCAGCAAGCTACCCAGGGGTCCACCTCTCTCCCTGTACTTGCAGTATAGGCCCTTAGGGTGCCCCCTGGCCCTCTACCTAGGGGCCTCTGACCCCATCAAGCTAAAAAGGGGTCTATCTCTCTCCCTGGACTTGCAGTTTAGGCCCCAGGGTGCCATATGGCCCTCCACCTAAGGGCCTCTGACCCCAGCAAGTTACCCAGGGGTCCACCTCTCACCCTGGACTTGCAGTATAGGCCCTAGGGTGCCCCCTGGAGCTCCATCTAAGGGCCTAAGACCCCAGCAAGCCACCCAGGGGTCCACCTCTCTCTCTGGACTTGCAGTAGAGGCCCCAGGGTGCCCCCTGGCCTTCTACCTAGCGGCCTCTGACCCCAGCAGGCTACCCATAGGTCCACCTCTCTTCCTGGACTTGCAGGATAGGCCCCAGGGTGCCCCCTTGCCCTACACCTTGGGGCCTCTGGCCCCAGCAAGCCACCCAGGGGTCCACCTCTCTCCCTGGACTTGCAGTAGAGGCCCCAGGGTACCCCCTGGCCTTCTACCTAGGGGCCTCTGACCCCAGCAAGCTACCCTGGGGTCTACCTCTTTCCCTGGACATAAAGTATAGGCCTTAGGGTGCCCCCTGTCCCTCCACCTAGGGTCCTCTGACCCCATCAAGCTAAAAAGGGGTCTACCTCTCTCCCTGGACTTGCAGTATAGGCCCCAGGGTGCCATATGGCCCTCCACCTAAGGGCCTCTGACCCCAGCAAGTTACCCAGGGGTCCACCTCTCACCCTGGACTTGCAGTATAGGCCCTAGGGTGCCCCCTGGAGCTCCATCTAAGGGCATAAGACCCCAGCAAGCTACCCAGGGGTCCACCCCTCACCCTGGACATGCAGTGTAGGCCCCAGGGTGCCCCCTTTCCTCCACCTAGGGGACTCTGACCCCTACAAGCTACCCAGGGGTCCACCTCTCTCCCTGGACTTGCAGTAGAGGCTCCAGGGTGCCCCCTGGTCCTCCAACTAGGGGCCTCTGACCCCAGCATGCTACCCAGGGGTCCACCTCTCTCCTTGGACTAGATGTAGAGGCCCCAGGGTGCCCCCTTGCCCTCCACCTAGGGGCCTTTGACCCCAGCAATCCACCCAGGGGTCCACCTCTCTCCCTGGACTTGCAGTAGAGGCCCCAGGGTGCCCCCTGGCCTTCTACCTAGGGGCCACTGACCCCAGCAGGCTACCCATGGGTCCACCTTTCTCCCTGGACTTGCAGGATAGGCCCCAGGGTGCCCCCTGGCCCTACACCTAGGGGCCTCTGACCCCTGCAAGCTACCCAGGGGTCCACCTCTCTCCCTGGACTTGCAGTATAGGCCCCAGGGTGCCCCGTTGCCCTCCACCTAGGGGCCTGTGACCCCTGCAAGCTACCCAGGGGACCACCTCTCTCCCTGGACTTGCAGTAGAGGCCCCAGGGTGCCCCCTGGCCTTCTACCTAGGGGCCTCTGACCCCAGCAAGCTACCCAGGGGTCTACCTCTTTCCCTGGACTTAAAGTATAGGCCTTAGGGTGCCTCCTGTCCCTCCACCTAGTGGCCTCTGACCCCAGCATGCTACCCAGGGGTCCACCTCTCTCCCTGGACTTTCAACACAAGCCCCAGGGTGCCCCCTGGCCCTCCACATAGGGGCCCCTGACCCCAGCGAGCTATCCAGGGGTCCAACTCTCTCCCTGGACTTGCAGTAGAGGCCCCAGGGTGCCCCCTGGCCTTCTACCTAGGGGCCTCTGACCCCAGCAAGCTACCCAGGGGTCCACCTCTCTCCCTGGACTTGCAGTAGAGGCCCCAGGGTGCCCCCTGGCCTTCTACCTAGGGGCCTCTGACCCCAGCAAGCTACCCAGGGGTCTACCTCTTTCCCTGGACTTGCAGCACAAGCCCCAGGGTGAGCCCTGGCCCTCCACATAGGGGCCCCTGACCCCAGCAAGCTACCCAATGGTCCACCTGTCTCCCTGGACTTGCAGTAGAGAGCCCATGGTGCCCCCTGTCCCTCCACCTAGGGGCCTCTGACCCAAGCAGGCTACCCACGGGTCCACCTCTCTCCCTGGACTTGCAGGTTAGGCCCCAGGGTGCCCCCTGGCCCTACACCTAGGGGCCTCTGACTACAGCAAGCTACCCAGGGGTCCACTTGTATCCCTGGACTTGCAGTATAGGCCCCAGGGTGCCCCCTGGCCCTTTACCTAGGGGCCTCTGACCCCATCAAGCTACCAAGGGGTCCACCTCTCTCCCTGGACTTGCAGTAGAGGCCCCAGGGTGCCCCCTGGCCTTCTACCCCTGGCCTTCTACCTAGGGGCCTCTGACCCCAGCAAGCAACCCAGGGGTCTACCTCTCTCCCTGGACTTGCAGTATAGAACCCAGGGTGCCCCATGGCCCTCCACCTAAGGGTCTCTGACCCCTGCAAGCTACCCAGGGGTCCACTTCTCTCCCTGGACTTGCAGTAGAGGCCCTAGGGTGCCCCCTGGAGCTCCTCCTAGGGGCTTAAGACCCCAGCAACCTACCCAGGGGTCCACCTCTCTCCCTGGACTTGCAGTAGAGGCCCCAGGGTGCCCCCTTGCCCTCCACCTAGGGGCCTCTGACCCCTACAAGCTACCCAGGGGTCCACAACTCTCCCTGGACTTGCAGTAGAGGCCCCAGGGTGCCCCCTGGCCTTCTACCTAGGGGCCTCTGACCCCAGCAGGCTACCCATGGGTCCACCTCTCTCCCTGGACTTGCAGGATAGGCCCCAGGGTGCCCTCTTGCCCTACACCTAGGGGCCTCTGGCCCCAGCAAGCCACCCAGGGGTCCACCTCTCTCCCTAGACTTGCAGTAGAGGCCCCAGGGTACCCCCTGGCCTTCTACCTAGGGGCCTCTGACCCCAGCAAGCTACCCAGGGGTCTACCTCTTTCCCTGGACATAAAGTATAGGCCTTAGGGTGCCCCCTGTCCCTCCACCTAGTGGCCTCTGACCCCAGCATGCTACCCAGGGGTCCACCTCTCTCCCTGGACTTTCAGCACAAGCCCCAGGGTGAGCCCTGGCCCTCCACCTAGAGGTCTCTGACCCCAGCAAGCTACCCAGGGGTCCACCTCTCTCGCTGGACTTGCAATGGAGGCCCCAGGGTGCTCCCTTATCCTCCACCTACGGGCCCCTGACCCCAGCAAGCTACCCAGGGGTCCACCTCTCTCCCTGGACTTGCAGTATAGGCCACAGGGTGCCCCTTGGCCCTCCACCTAGGGGCCTCTGACCCCAGCAAGCTACCCAGGGGTCTACCTGTCTCCCTGGACTTGCAGTAGAGAGCCCAGGGTGCCCCCTGTCCCTCCAACTAGGGGCCTCTGACCCCAGCAAGCTACCCAGGGGTCTACCTCTTTCCCTTGACTTGCAGTAGAGGCCCCAGGGTGCCCCCTTGCCCTCCACCTAGGGGCCTCTGACCCCAGCAAGCCACCCAGGTGTTCACCTCTCTCCCTGGACTTGCAGTAGAGGCCCCAGGGTGCCCACTGGCCTTCTACCTAGGGGCCTCTGACCCCAGCAAGCTACCCAGGGGTCTACCTCTCTCCCTGGACTTGCAGTATAGGCCCCATCGTGCCCCATGGCCCTCAACCTAAGGGCCTCTGACTCCTGCAAGCTACCCAGGGGTCCACCTCTCTCCCTGGACTTGCAGTAGAGGCCCCAGGGTGCCCCCTTGCCCTCCACCTAGGGGCCTCTGACCCCTGCAAGCTACCCAGGGGACGACCTCTCTCCCTGGACTTGCAGTAGAGGCCCCAGGGTGCCCCCTGGCCCTCTACCTAGGGTCCTCTGACCCCATCAAGCTAAAAAGGGGTCTACCTCTCTCCCTGGACTTGCAGTATAGGCCCCAGGGTGCCATATGGCCCTCCACCGAAGGGCCTCTGACCCAGGCAAGTTACCCAGGGGTCCACCTCTCACCCTGGACTTGCAGTATAGGCCCTAGGGTGCCCCCTGGAGCTCCATCTAAGGGCATAAGACCCCAGCAAGCTACCCAGGGGTCCACCCCTCACTCTGGACATGCAGTAGAGGCCCCAGGGTGCCCCCTTTCCTCCAACTAGGGGCCTCTGACCCCAGCATACTACCCAGGGGTCCACCTCTCTCCTTGGACTAGATGTAGAGGCCCCAGGGTGCCCCCTTGCCCTCCACCTAGGGGCCTATGACCCCAGCAATCCACCCAGGGGTTCACCTCTCTCCCTGGACTTGCAGTAGAGGCCCCAGGGTGCCCCCTGGCCTTCTACCTAGGGGCCTCTGACCCCAGCAAGCTACCCAGGGGTCTACCTCTCTCCCTGGACTTGCAGTATAGGCCCCAGCGTGCCCCATGGCCCTCCACCTAAGGGCCTCTGACCCCTACAAGCTACCCAGGGGTCTACCTCTCTCCCTGGACTTGCAGTATAGGCCCCAGGGTGCCCCGTTGCCCTCCACCCAGGGGCCTCTGACCCCTGCAAGCTACCCAGGGGACCACCTCTCTCCCTGGACTTGCAGTAGAGGCCCCAGGGTGCCCCCTGGCTTCTACCTAGGGGCCTCTGACCCCAGCAAGCTACCCAGGGGTCTACCTCTTTCCCTGGACATAAAGTATAGGCCTTAGGGTGCCCCTTGTCCCTCCACCTAGTGGCCTCTGACCCCAGCATGCTACCCAGGGGTCCACCTCTCTCCCTGGACTTTCAGCACAAGCCCCAGGGTGAGCCCTGGCCCTCCACATCGGGGCCCCTGACCCCAGCAAGCTACCCAGGGGTACAACTGTCTCCCTGGACTTGCAGTATAGGCCCCAGGGTGCCCCCTGGCCCTACACCTAGTGGCCTCTGACCCCAGCAAGCCACCCAGGGGTCCACCTCTCTCCCTGGACTTGCAGTAGAGGCCCCAGGGTGCCCCTGGCCTTCTACCTAGGGGCCTCTGACCCCAGCAAGCTTCCCAGGGCTCCACAACTCTCCCTGGACTTGCAGTAGAGGCCCCAGGTTGCCCCCTGGCACTCCACCTAGGGGCCTCTGACCCCAGCAAGTTACTCAGGGGTCCACCTCTCTCCCTGGACTTGCAGTATAGGCCCTTCGGTGCCCCCTGGCCCTCCACCTAGGGGCCTCTGACCCCAGCAGGCTACTCACGTTTCCACCTCTCTATCTGGACTTGCAGGATAGGCCCCAGGGTGCCCCCTGGCCCTACACCTAGGGGCCTCTGACCCCAGCAAGCTACCCAGGGGTCCACCTCTCTCCCTGGACTTGCAGTATAGGCCCCAGGGTGCCCCCTGGCCCTCTACCTAGGGGCCTCTGACCCCATCAAGCTACCTAGGGGTCCACCTCTCTCCCTGAACTTGCAGTATAGGCCCCAGGGTGCCCCATGGCCCTCCACCTAAGTGCCTCTGACCCCTGCAAGCTACACAGGGGTCCACCTCTCTCCCTGTACTTGCAGTAGAGGCCCCAGGGTGCCCACATGCCCTCGACCTAGGGGCCTCTGACCCCAGCAAGCCACCCTGGGGTCTACCTCTTTCCTAGACTTAAATTATAGGCCTTAGTGTGCCCACAGGCCCTCCACCTAGGGGCCTCTGACCCCTGCAAGCTACCCAGGGGTCCACCTCTCTCATTGGACTTGCAGTATAGGCCCTGCGGTGCCCTCTAGCCCTCCACCTATGGACGTCTGATCCCAGCAGGCTACCCACGGGTCCACCTCTCTCCCTGGACACACAGGATAGGCCAGAGGGTGCCCCCTGGCCCTCCACCTAGGGGACTCTGACCCCAGCAAGCTACCCAGGGGTCCACCTCTCTCCCTGGACTTGCAGTATAGGTCCCAGGGTGCCCCCTTGCCCTCCACCCAGGAGCCTCTGACCCCAGCAAGCTACCCAGGGGTCCACCTCTCTCATTGGACTTGCAGTATAGGCCCTGGGGTGCCCCCTTGCCCTCCACCCAGGGGCCTCTGACCCCAGCAAGCTACCCAGGGGTCCATATCTCTCCCTGGACTTGCAGTATAGGCTCCAGAGTGCCTTCTGCCCCTCCACCTAGTATACTAAGACCCCAGCAAGCTACCCAGACCCCAGCAAGCTACCCAGGGGTCCACCTCTCTCCCTGGACTTGCAGTATAGGTCCCAGGGTGCCCCCTTGCCCTCCACTCAGGAGCCTCTGACCCCAGCAAGCTACCCAGGGGTCCACCTCTCTCATTGGACTTGCAGTATAGGCCCTGGGGTGCCCCCTTGCCCTCCACCCAGGGGCCTCTGACCCCAGCAAGCTACCCAGGGGTCCATATCTCTCCCTGGACTTGCAGTATAGGCTCCAGAGTGCCTTCTGCCCCTCCACCTAGTGGCCTAAGACCCCAGCAAGCTACCCAGGGGTCAACCTCTCTCCCTGTACTTGCAGTAGAGGCCCCAGGGTGCCCACAGGCCCTCCACCTAGGGGCCTCTGACCCCTGCAAGTTACCCAGGGGTCCACAACTCTCCCTGGACTTGCAGAAGAGGCCCCAGGGTGCCTCCTGGCCCTCCACCTAGGGGCCTCTGACCCCTGCAAGCTACCCAGGGGTCCACCTCTCTCACTGGACTTGCAGTATAGGCCCCGGGGTGCCCCCTGGCCCTCCACCTAGGGGCCTCTGACCCCAGCAAGCTACCCAGGGGTCCACCTCTCTCCCTGGACTTGCAGTAGAGGCCCCAGGGTGCCCCCTGTCCCTCCACCTAGGGGCCTCTGACCCCTACAAGCTACCCAGGGGTCCACCTCTCTCCCTGGACTTGCAGTAGAGGCCCCAGGGTGCCCCCTTGCCCTCCACCAAGGGGTCTCTGACCCCAGCAAGCCACCGAGGGGTCAACCTCTCTCTCTGGACTTGCAGTAGAGGCCCCAGGGTGCCCCCTGGCCCTCCACCTAGGGGCCTCTGACCCCTGCAAGTTACCCAGGGCTCCACAACTCTCCCTGGACTTGCAGTAGAGGCCCCAGGTTGCCCCCTGGCACTCCACCTAGGGGCCTCTGACCCCAGCAAGTTACTCAGGGGTCCACCTCTCTCCCTGGACTTGCAGTATAGGCCCTTCGGTGCCCCCTGGCCCTCCACCTAGGGGCCTCTGACCCCAGCAGGCTACTCACGTTTCCACTTCTCTCTCTGGACTTGCAGGATAGGCCCCAGGGTGCCCCCTGGCCCTACACCTAGGGGCCTCTGACCCCAGCAAGCTACCCAGGGGTCCACCTCTCTCCCTGGACTTGCAGTATAGGCCCCAGGGTGCCCCCTGGCCCTCTACCTAGGGGCCTCTGACCCCATCAAGCTACCTAGGGGTCCACCTCTCTCCCTGAACTTGCAGTATAGGCCCCAGGGTGCCCCATGGCCCTCCACCTAAGTGCCTCTGACCCCTGCAAGCTACACAGGGGTCCACCTCTCTCCCTGTACTTGCAGTATAGGCCCTGCGGTGCCCTCTAGCCCTCCACCTAGGGACGTCTGATCCCAGCAGGCTACCCACGGGTCCACCTCTCTCCCTGGACTTGCAGTATAGGTCCCAGGGTGCCCCCTTGCCCTCCACCCAGGAGCCTCTGACCCCAGCAATCTACCCAGGGGTCCATATCTCTCCCTGGACTTGCAGTATAGGTCCCAGGGTGCCCCCTTGCCCTACACCTAGGGGCCTCTGACCCCAGCAAGCTACCCAGGGGTCCATATCTCTCCCTGGACTTGCAGTATAGGCTCCAGAGTGCCTTCTGCCCCTCCACCTAGTGGCCTAAGACCCCAGCAAGCTACCCAGGGGTCAACCTCTCTCCCTGTACTTGCAGTAGAGGCCCCAGAGTGCCCAGAGGCCCTTCACCTAGGGGCCTCTGACCCCTGCAAGTTACCCAGGGGTCCACAACTCTCCCTGGACTTGCAGAAGAGGCCCCAGGGTGCCCCCTGGCCCTCCACCTAGGGGCCTCAGACCCCTGCAAGCTACCCAGGGGTCCACCTCTCTCATTGGACTTGCAGTATAGGCCCCGGGGTGCCCCCTGGCCCTCCACCTAGGGGCCTCTGACCCCAGCAAGCTACCCAGGGGTCCACCTCTCTCCCTGGACTTGCAGTAGAGGCCCCAGGGTGCCCCCTGTCCCTCCACCTAGGGGCCTCTGACCCCTACAAGCTACCCAGGGGTCTACCTCTATCCCTGGACTTGCAGTATAGGCCCCAGGGTGCCCCTTGGCCCTCCATCTAGGGGCCTCTGACCCCAGCAAGCTACCCAGGGGTCTACCTGTCTCCCTGGACTTGCAGTAGAGAGCCCAGGGTGCCCCCTGTCCCTCCAACTAGGGGCCTCTGACCCCAGCAAGCTACCCAGGGGTCTACCTCTTTCCCTGGACTTGCAGTAGAGGCCCCAGGGTGCCCCCTTGCCCTCCACCTAGGGGCCTCTGACCCCAGCAAGCCACCCAGGAGTTCACCTCTCTCCCTGGACTTTCAGTAAAGTTCCCAGGGTGCCCCCTGGCATTCTACCTAGGGGCCTCTGACCCCAGCAAGCTACCCAGGGGTCTACCTCTCTCCCTGGACTTGCAGTATAGGCCCCAGCGTGCCCCATGGCCCTCAACCTAAGGGCCTCTGACTCCTGCAAGCTACCCAGGGGTCCACCTCTCTCCCTGGACTTGCAGTAGACGCCCCAGTGTGCCCCCTTTCCCTCCACCTAGGGGCCTCTGACCCCTGCAAGCTACCCAGGGGACGACCTCTCTCCCTGGACTTGCAGTAGAGGCCCCAGGGTGCCCCCTGGCCCTCTACCTAGGGTCCTCTGACCCCATCAAGCTAAAAAGGGGTCTACCTCTCTCCCTGGACTTGCAGTATAGGCCCCAGGGTGCCATATGGCCCTCCACCTAAGGGCCTCTGACCCCAGCAAGTTACCCAACGGTCCATCTCTCACCCTGGACTTGCAGTATAGGCCCTAGGGTGCCCCCTGGAGCTCCATCTAAGGGCATAAGACCCCAGCAAGCTACCCAGGGGTCCACCCCTCAACCTGGACATGCAGTAGAGGCCCCAGGGTGCCCCCTTTCCTCCACCTAGGGGCCTCTGACCCCTACAAGCTACCCAGGGGTCCACCTATCTCCCTGTACTTGCAGTAGAGGCCCCAGGGTGCCCCGTTGCCCTCCACCTAGGGGCCTCTGACCCCTGCAAGCTACCCAGGGGTCCACCTATCTCCCTGTACTTGCAGTAGAGGCCCCAGGGTGCCCCGTTGCCCTCCACCTAGGGGCCTCTGACCCCTGCAAGCTACCCTGGGGTCCACCTTTCTCCCTGGACTTGCAGTATAGGCCCTTAGGGTGCCCCGTGCCCCTCCACATAGGGGCCTCTGACCCCAGCAAGTTACCCACTGGTCTACCTCTCTCCCTGGACTTGCAGTATAGGCCCCAGCGTGCCCCATGGCCCTCCACCTAAGGGCCTCTGACCCCTGCAAGCTACCCAGGGGTCCACCTCTCTCCCTGGACTTGCAGTAGAGGCCCAAGGGTGCCCCCTTGCACTCCACCTAGGGGCCTCTGACCCCAGCAAGCTACCCAGGGGTCCACCTCTCTCCCTGGACATGCAGTATAGGCTCCAGGGTGCCTTCTGCCCCTCCACCTAATGGCCTAATACCCCAGCAAGCTACCCAGGGGTCCACATCTCTCCCTGGACTTGCAGTAGAGGCCCCAGGGTGCCCACAGGCCTTCCACCTTGGGGCCTCTGACCCCTACAAGCTACCCAGGGGTCCACCTCTCTCCCTAGACTTGCAGTATAGGTCCCAGGGTGCCTCCTTGCCCTCCACCCAGGGGCCTCTGACCCCAGTAAGCTACCCAGGGGTCCACCTCTCTCCCTTGACTTGCAGTATGGGCCCCAGGGTGCCCTCTGGCCCTCCACCTAGGGGCCTCTGACCCCTGCAAGCTACCCTGGGGTCCACCTTTCTCCCTGGACTTGCAGTATAGGCCCCAGGATGCCCCTTGTCCCTCCACCTAGGATTCTCTGACCCCTGCAAGCTACCCAGGGGTCCACTTCTCTCCCTGGACTTGCAGTATAGGTCCCAGGGTGCCCCCTTGCCCTCCACCTAGGGGCCTCTGACCCCTGCAAGCTACCCAGGGGTCCACCTCTCTCCCTGGACTTGCAGTAGAGGCCCCAGGGTGCCCAGAGGCCCTCCACCTAGGGGCCTATGACCCCTGCAAGCTAACCAGGGGTCCACATCTCTCCTTGGACTTGCAGTAGAGGTCCCAGGGTGCCCCCTTGCCCTCCACCCAGGGGCCTCTTACCCAAGCAAGCTACTCAGGGGTCCACCTCTCTGCCCGGACTTGCAGTATAGGCCACAAGGTTCCCCCTGGCCCTCCACCTAGGGGCCTAAGACCCCAGCAAGCTACCCAGGGGTCCACCTCTCTCCCTGGACTTGCAGTAGAGGCCCCAGGGTGCCCACAAGCCCTCCACCTAGGGGCCTCTGACCCCTGCAAGTTACTCAGGGGTCCACCTCTCTCCCTGGACTTGCAGTTTAGGCCCTAAGGTGCCCCCTGGCCCTACACCTAGGGGCCTCTGAACACAGCAAGCTACCCAGGGGTCCACCTGTCTCCCTGCACATGCAGTAGAAAGCCCAGGGTGCCTCTGTCCCTCCACCTAGGGGCCTCTGACCACAGCAAGTTACCCAGGGGTCCACCTCTCACCCTGGACTTGCAGTATAGGCCATAGGATGCCCCCTGGAGCTCCTCCTAGGGGACTAAGACCCCAGCAAGCTACCCAGGGTTACACCTCTCTCCCTGGACTTGCAGTAGAGGCCCCAGGGTGCCCTCTTGCCCTCCACCTAGGGGCCTCTGACCCCTACAAGCTACCCAGGGGTCCACATCTCTCCCTGGACTTGCAGTAGAGGCCCCAGGGTGCCCCCTGGCCCTCAACCAGTGGGCCTCTGACCCCAGCATGCTACCCAGGTATCCACCTCTCACCCTAGACTTGCAGTAGAGGCCCCAGGGTTCCCCTTGGCCCTCCACCTAGGGGCCTCTGACCCCAGCAGGCTAACAACGGGTCCACCTCTCTCCCTGGACTTGCAGGATAGGCCCCAGGGTGCCCCTGGCCCTCCACCTAGGGGCCTAAGACCCCAGCAAGCTACCCAGGGGTCCACCTCTCTCCCTGTACTTGCAGTATAGGCCCTTAGGGTGCCCCTGGCCCTCCACCTAGGGGCCTCTGATCTCTGCAAGCTACCCTGGGGTCCACCTTTCTTCCTTGACTTGCAGTATAGGCCCCAGGGTGCCCCGTGCCCCTCCACCTAGGGGCCTAAGACCCCAGCATGCTACCCAGGGGTCAACCTCTCTCCCTGTACTTGCAGTAGAGGCCCCAGGGTGCCCCCTGGTCCTCCAACTAGGGGCCTCTGACCCCAGCATGCTACCCAGGGGTCCACCTCTCTCCTTGGACTAGATGTAGAGGCCCCAGGGTGCCCCCTTGCCCTCCACCTAGGGGCCTCTGACCCCAGCAATCCACCCAGGGGTCCACCTCTCTCCCTGGACTTGCAGTAGAGGCCCCAGGGTGCCCCCTGGCCTTCTACCTAGGGGCCACTGACCCCAGCAGGCTACCCATGGGTCCACCTTTCTCCCTGGACTTGCAGGATAGGCCCCAGGGTGCCCCCTGGCCCTACACCTAGGGGCCTCTGACCCCTGCAAGCTACCCAGGGGTCCACCTCTCTCCCTGGACTTGCAGTATAGGCCCCAGGGTGCCCCGTTGCCCTCCACCTAGGGGCCTGTGACCCCTGCAAGCTACCCAGGGGACCACCTCTCTCCCTGGACTTGCAGTAGAGGCCCCAGGGTGCCCCCTGGCCTTCTACCTAGGGGCCTCTGACCCCAGCAAGCTACCCAGGGGTCTACCTCTTTCCCTGGACTTAAAGTATAGGCCTTAGGGTGCCTCCTGTCCCTCCACCTAGTGGCCTCTGACCCCAGCATGCTACCCAGGGGTCCACCTCTCTCCCTGGACTTTCAACACAAGCCCCAGGGTGCCCCCTGGCCCTCCACATAGGGGCCCCTGACCCCAGCGAGCTATCCAGGGGTCCAACTCTCTCCCTGGACTTGCAGTAGAGGCCCCAGGGTGCCCCCTGGCCTTCTACCTAGGGGCCTCTGACCCCAGCAAGCTACCCAGGGGTCCACCTCTCTCCCTGGACTTGCAGTAGAGGCCCCAGGGTGCCCCCTGGCCTTCTACCTAGGGGCCTCTGACCCCAGCAAGCTACCCAGGGGTCTACCTCTTTCCCTGGACTTGCAGCACAAGCCCCAGGGTGAGCCCTGGCCCTCCACATAGGGGCCCCTGACCCCAGCAAGCTACCCAATGGTCCACCTGTCTCCCTGGACTTGCAGTAGAGAGCCCATGGTGCCCCCTGTCCCTCCACCTAGGGGCCTCTGACCCAAGCAGGCTACCCACGGGTCCACCTCTCTCCCTGGACTTGCAGGTTAGGCCCCAGGGTGCCCCCTGGCCCTACACCTAGGGGCCTCTGACTACAGCAAGCTACCCAGGGGTCCACTTGTATCCCTGGACTTGCAGTATAGGCCCCAGGGTGCCCCCTGGCCCTTTACCTAGGGGCCTCTGACCCCATCAAGCTACCAAGGGGTCCACCTCTCTCCCTGGACTTGCAGTAGAGGCCCCAGGGTGCCCCCTGGCCTTCTACCCCTGGCCTTCTACCTAGGGGCCTCTGACCCCAGCAAGCAACCCAGGGGTCTACCTCTCTCCCTGGACTTGCAGTATAGAACCCAGGGTGCCCCATGGCCCTCCACCTAAGGGTCTCTGACCCCTGCAAGCTACCCAGGGGTCCACTTCTCTCCCTGGACTTGCAGTAGAGGCCCTAGGGTGCCCCCTGGAGCTCCTCCTAGGGGCTTAAGACCCCAGCAACCTACCCAGGGGTCCACCTCTCTCCCTGGACTTGCAGTAGAGGCCCCAGGGTGCCCCCTTGCCCTCCACCTAGGGGCCTCTGACCCCTACAAGCTACCCAGGGGTCCACAACTCTCCCTGGACTTGCAGTAGAGGCCCCAGGGTGCCCCCTGGCCTTCTACCTAGGGGCCTCTGACCCCAGCAGGCTACCCATGGGTCCACCTCTCTCCCTGGACTTGCAGGATAGGCCCCAGGGTGCCCTCTTGCCCTACACCTAGGGGCCTCTGGCCCCAGCAAGCCACCCAGGGGTCCACCTCTCTCCCTAGACTTGCAGTAGAGGCCCCAGGGTACCCCCTGGCCTTCTACCTAGGGGCCTCTGACCCCAGCAAGCTACCCAGGGGTCTACCTCTTTCCCTGGACATAAAGTATAGGCCTTAGGGTGCCCCCTGTCCCTCCACCTAGTGGCCTCTGACCCCAGCATGCTACCCAGGGGTCCACCTCTCTCCCTGGACTTTCAGCACAAGCCCCAGGGTGAGCCCTGGCCCTCCACCTAGAGGTCTCTGACCCCAGCAAGCTACCCAGGGGTCCACCTCTCTCGCTGGACTTGCAATGGAGGCCCCAGGGTGCTCCCTTATCCTCCACCTACGGGCCCCTGACCCCAGCAAGCTACCCAGGGGTCCACCTCTCTCCCTGGACTTGCAGTATAGGCCACAGGGTGCCCCTTGGCCCTCCACCTAGGGGCCTCTGACCCCAGCAAGCTACCCAGGGGTCTACCTGTCTCCCTGGACTTGCAGTAGAGAGCCCAGGGTGCCCCCTGTCCCTCCAACTAGGGGCCTCTGACCCCAGCAAGCTACCCAGGGGTCTACCTCTTTCCCTTGACTTGCAGTAGAGGCCCCAGGGTGCCCCCTTGCCCTCCACCTAGGGGCCTCTGACCCCAGCAAGCCACCCAGGTGTTCACCTCTCTCCCTGGACTTGCAGTAGAGGCCCCAGGGTGCCCACTGGCCTTCTACCTAGGGGCCTCTGACCCCAGCAAGCTACCCAGGGGTCTACCTCTCTCCCTGGACTTGCAGTATAGGCCCCATCGTGCCCCATGGCCCTCAACCTAAGGGCCTCTGACTCCTGCAAGCTACCCAGGGGTCCACCTCTCTCCCTGGACTTGCAGTAGAGGCCCCAGGGTGCCCCCTTGCCCTCCACCTAGGGGCCTCTGACCCCTGCAAGCTACCCAGGGGACGACCTCTCTCCCTGGACTTGCAGTAGAGGCCCCAGGGTGCCCCCTGGCCCTCTACCTAGGGTCCTCTGACCCCATCAAGCTAAAAAGGGGTCTACCTCTCTCCCTGGACTTGCAGTATAGGCCCCAGGGTGCCATATGGCCCTCCACCGAAGGGCCTCTGACCCAGGCAAGTTACCCAGGGGTCCACCTCTCACCCTGGACTTGCAGTATAGGCCCTAGGGTGCCCCCTGGAGCTCCATCTAAGGGCATAAGACCCCAGCAAGCTACCCAGGGGTCCACCCCTCACTCTGGACATGCAGTAGAGGCCCCAGGGTGCCCCCTTTCCTCCAACTAGGGGCCTCTGACCCCAGCATACTACCCAGGGGTCCACCTCTCTCCTTGGACTAGATGTAGAGGCCCCAGGGTGCCCCCTTGCCCTCCACCTAGGGGCCTATGACCCCAGCAATCCACCCAGGGGTTCACCTCTCTCCCTGGACTTGCAGTAGAGGCCCCAGGGTGCCCCCTGGCCTTCTACCTAGGGGCCTCTGACCCCAGCAAGCTACCCAGGGGTCTACCTCTCTCCCTGGACTTGCAGTATAGGCCCCAGCGTGCCCCATGGCCCTCCACCTAAGGGCCTCTGACCCCTACAAGCTACCCAGGGGTCTACCTCTCTCCCTGGACTTGCAGTATAGGCCCCAGGGTGCCCCGTTGCCCTCCACCCAGGGGCCTCTGACCCCTGCAAGCTACCCAGGGGACCACCTCTCTCCCTGGACTTGCAGTAGAGGCCCCAGGGTGCCCCCTGGCTTCTACCTAGGGGCCTCTGACCCCAGCAAGCTACCCAGGGGTCTACCTCTTTCCCTGGACATAAAGTATAGGCCTTAGGGTGCCCCTTGTCCCTCCACCTAGTGGCCTCTGACCCCAGCATGCTACCCAGGGGTCCACCTCTCTCCCTGGACTTTCAGCACAAGCCCCAGGGTGAGCCCTGGCCCTCCACATCGGGGCCCCTGACCCCAGCAAGCTACCCAGGGGTACAACTGTCTCCCTGGACTTGCAGTATAGGCCCCAGGGTGCCCCCTGGCCCTACACCTAGTGGCCTCTGACCCCAGCAAGCCACCCAGGGGTCCACCTCTCTCCCTGGACTTGCAGTAGAGGCCCCAGGGTGCCCCTGGCCTTCTACCTAGGGGCCTCTGACCCCAGCAAGCTTCCCAGGGCTCCACAACTCTCCCTGGACTTGCAGTAGAGGCCCCAGGTTGCCCCCTGGCACTCCACCTAGGGGCCTCTGACCCCAGCAAGTTACTCAGGGGTCCACCTCTCTCCCTGGACTTGCAGTATAGGCCCTTCGGTGCCCCCTGGCCCTCCACCTAGGGGCCTCTGACCCCAGCAGGCTACTCACGTTTCCACCTCTCTATCTGGACTTGCAGGATAGGCCCCAGGGTGCCCCCTGGCCCTACACCTAGGGGCCTCTGACCCCAGCAAGCTACCCAGGGGTCCACCTCTCTCCCTGGACTTGCAGTATAGGCCCCAGGGTGCCCCCTGGCCCTCTACCTAGGGGCCTCTGACCCCATCAAGCTACCTAGGGGTCCACCTCTCTCCCTGAACTTGCAGTATAGGCCCCAGGGTGCCCCATGGCCCTCCACCTAAGTGCCTCTGACCCCTGCAAGCTACACAGGGGTCCACCTCTCTCCCTGTACTTGCAGTAGAGGCCCCAGGGTGCCCACATGCCCTCGACCTAGGGGCCTCTGACCCCAGCAAGCCACCCTGGGGTCTACCTCTTTCCTAGACTTAAATTATAGGCCTTAGTGTGCCCACAGGCCCTCCACCTAGGGGCCTCTGACCCCTGCAAGCTACCCAGGGGTCCACCTCTCTCATTGGACTTGCAGTATAGGCCCTGCGGTGCCCTCTAGCCCTCCACCTATGGACGTCTGATCCCAGCAGGCTACCCACGGGTCCACCTCTCTCCCTGGACACACAGGATAGGCCAGAGGGTGCCCCCTGGCCCTCCACCTAGGGGACTCTGACCCCAGCAAGCTACCCAGGGGTCCACCTCTCTCCCTGGACTTGCAGTATAGGTCCCAGGGTGCCCCCTTGCCCTCCACCCAGGAGCCTCTGACCCCAGCAAGCTACCCAGGGGTCCACCTCTCTCATTGGACTTGCAGTATAGGCCCTGGGGTGCCCCCTTGCCCTCCACCCAGGGGCCTCTGACCCCAGCAAGCTACCCAGGGGTCCATATCTCTCCCTGGACTTGCAGTATAGGCTCCAGAGTGCCTTCTGCCCCTCCACCTAGTATACTAAGACCCCAGCAAGCTACCCAGACCCCAGCAAGCTACCCAGGGGTCCACCTCTCTCCCTGGACTTGCAGTATAGGTCCCAGGGTGCCCCCTTGCCCTCCACTCAGGAGCCTCTGACCCCAGCAAGCTACCCAGGGGTCCACCTCTCTCATTGGACTTGCAGTATAGGCCCTGGGGTGCCCCCTTGCCCTCCACCCAGGGGCCTCTGACCCCAGCAAGCTACCCAGGGGTCCATATCTCTCCCTGGACTTGCAGTATAGGCTCCAGAGTGCCTTCTGCCCCTCCACCTAGTGGCCTAAGACCCCAGCAAGCTACCCAGGGGTCAACCTCTCTCCCTGTACTTGCAGTAGAGGCCCCAGGGTGCCCACAGGCCCTCCACCTAGGGGCCTCTGACCCCTGCAAGTTACCCAGGGGTCCACAACTCTCCCTGGACTTGCAGAAGAGGCCCCAGGGTGCCTCCTGGCCCTCCACCTAGGGGCCTCTGACCCCTGCAAGCTACCCAGGGGTCCACCTCTCTCACTGGACTTGCAGTATAGGCCCCGGGGTGCCCCCTGGCCCTCCACCTAGGGGCCTCTGACCCCAGCAAGCTACCCAGGGGTCCACCTCTCTCCCTGGACTTGCAGTAGAGGCCCCAGGGTGCCCCCTGTCCCTCCACCTAGGGGCCTCTGACCCCTACAAGCTACCCAGGGGTCCACCTCTCTCCCTGGACTTGCAGTAGAGGCCCCAGGGTGCCCCCTTGCCCTCCACCAAGGGGTCTCTGACCCCAGCAAGCCACCGAGGGGTCAACCTCTCTCTCTGGACTTGCAGTAGAGGCCCCAGGGTGCCCCCTGGCCCTCCACCTAGGGGCCTCTGACCCCTGCAAGTTACCCAGGGCTCCACAACTCTCCCTGGACTTGCAGTAGAGGCCCCAGGTTGCCCCCTGGCACTCCACCTAGGGGCCTCTGACCCCAGCAAGTTACTCAGGGGTCCACCTCTCTCCCTGGACTTGCAGTATAGGCCCTTCGGTGCCCCCTGGCCCTCCACCTAGGGGCCTCTGACCCCAGCAGGCTACTCACGTTTCCACTTCTCTCTCTGGACTTGCAGGATAGGCCCCAGGGTGCCCCCTGGCCCTACACCTAGGGGCCTCTGACCCCAGCAAGCTACCCAGGGGTCCACCTCTCTCCCTGGACTTGCAGTATAGGCCCCAGGGTGCCCCCTGGCCCTCTACCTAGGGGCCTCTGACCCCATCAAGCTACCTAGGGGTCCACCTCTCTCCCTGAACTTGCAGTATAGGCCCCAGGGTGCCCCATGGCCCTCCACCTAAGTGCCTCTGACCCCTGCAAGCTACACAGGGGTCCACCTCTCTCCCTGTACTTGCAGTATAGGCCCTGCGGTGCCCTCTAGCCCTCCACCTAGGGACGTCTGATCCCAGCAGGCTACCCACGGGTCCACCTCTCTCCCTGGACTTGCAGTATAGGTCCCAGGGTGCCCCCTTGCCCTCCACCCAGGAGCCTCTGACCCCAGCAATCTACCCAGGGGTCCATATCTCTCCCTGGACTTGCAGTATAGGTCCCAGGGTGCCCCCTTGCCCTACACCTAGGGGCCTCTGACCCCAGCAAGCTACCCAGGGGTCCATATCTCTCCCTGGACTTGCAGTATAGGCTCCAGAGTGCCTTCTGCCCCTCCACCTAGTGGCCTAAGACCCCAGCAAGCTACCCAGGGGTCAACCTCTCTCCCTGTACTTGCAGTAGAGGCCCCAGAGTGCCCAGAGGCCCTTCACCTAGGGGCCTCTGACCCCTGCAAGTTACCCAGGGGTCCACAACTCTCCCTGGACTTGCAGAAGAGGCCCCAGGGTGCCCCCTGGCCCTCCACCTAGGGGCCTCAGACCCCTGCAAGCTACCCAGGGGTCCACCTCTCTCATTGGACTTGCAGTATAGGCCCCGGGGTGCCCCCTGGCCCTCCACCTAGGGGCCTCTGACCCCAGCAAGCTACCCAGGGGTCCACCTCTCTCCCTGGACTTGCAGTAGAGGCCCCAGGGTGCCCCCTGTCCCTCCACCTAGGGGCCTCTGACCCCTACAAGCTACCCAGGGGTCTACCTCTATCCCTGGACTTGCAGTATAGGCCCCAGGGTGCCCCTTGGCCCTCCATCTAGGGGCCTCTGACCCCAGCAAGCTACCCAGGGGTCTACCTGTCTCCCTGGACTTGCAGTAGAGAGCCCAGGGTGCCCCCTGTCCCTCCAACTAGGGGCCTCTGACCCCAGCAAGCTACCCAGGGGTCTACCTCTTTCCCTGGACTTGCAGTAGAGGCCCCAGGGTGCCCCCTTGCCCTCCACCTAGGGGCCTCTGACCCCAGCAAGCCACCCAGGAGTTCACCTCTCTCCCTGGACTTTCAGTAAAGTTCCCAGGGTGCCCCCTGGCATTCTACCTAGGGGCCTCTGACCCCAGCAAGCTACCCAGGGGTCTACCTCTCTCCCTGGACTTGCAGTATAGGCCCCAGCGTGCCCCATGGCCCTCAACCTAAGGGCCTCTGACTCCTGCAAGCTACCCAGGGGTCCACCTCTCTCCCTGGACTTGCAGTAGACGCCCCAGTGTGCCCCCTTTCCCTCCACCTAGGGGCCTCTGACCCCTGCAAGCTACCCAGGGGACGACCTCTCTCCCTGGACTTGCAGTAGAGGCCCCAGGGTGCCCCCTGGCCCTCTACCTAGGGTCCTCTGACCCCATCAAGCTAAAAAGGGGTCTACCTCTCTCCCTGGACTTGCAGTATAGGCCCCAGGGTGCCATATGGCCCTCCACCTAAGGGCCTCTGACCCCAGCAAGTTACCCAACGGTCCATCTCTCACCCTGGACTTGCAGTATAGGCCCTAGGGTGCCCCCTGGAGCTCCATCTAAGGGCATAAGACCCCAGCAAGCTACCCAGGGGTCCACCCCTCAACCTGGACATGCAGTAGAGGCCCCAGGGTGCCCCCTTTCCTCCACCTAGGGGCCTCTGACCCCTAC